>NW_028327173.1:150780335-151083366 GCF_987537825.1 Furipterus horrens
ATTCTTCGATAATGGGAATCCAAGGCTCATCCATTTCTGAAACTAATGTGTGTCCAAAGTAAAAAAAAAAATCCTCATCTCCTATAAATTACATAGCTCATTTGTGTCTATTTAATGCTGGTTCAAAAAGCTAAGATTTTAAATAACTTAAAAGACTTAATGTTACCTCTTCAATTACCAGGTTGTCCACAGGTAACTCAGCTAACTCTGCTACCCTCCTGGCTGAAGCAAACTGTCCATCTGTCTCCAGTTTTTCCAAAATAGATCTACATTCATGCTGAAAATTCTCAAGGCTATAACTGGTAATAATTACATGATTAATGGCTATGGATGTATCCTTCAAAATTTGGCTAAGGACACACAGCTTCTTTACATCTGGACCTGTGCCAAAGAGAAGAGAATATAAACATTTCATCAGTAAAATGCCACTATGATAGGGAAACAATAAAAAATAAAAATTTTTAAATGCCATTATGGCATTTCAAGCGTAACTAAATATCAGGAGGGAAATATGTATATTTAACATAATAATGTGGTTAAAGGAAAAACAAAAACCTCTTTTTTTACTCTAGTTGAAGAGCAGAGGAAGCAATAGGCAGCTCCTTTATATTAAGGACTGTTAGAGGTTGGCACAAGGACTCAATCCACACATCGGGCTCTACACACAGGTCAGGGGTTGGTGGTCTACTACATGGTAGCAACTCAACAATCTTGAAAAGATTTGGCCATTCATTTAGGTTAGTCTCATCTCTTTCTAGAATCTTCTCCTACCTTGAATAAATTTGTTTTCATGATTGTTCACTTGTTCATTCAGTAGGGGTGTCATGTGGATTAAGACACAGAATTAGGAGGGCAGTTGAAACTGAAGCTGGCCAACAGCCAAAGCTCTAATGTAGCACATTGTATTCAGAATGGAGCATCATTTGTGCCTCTAGATAGCTATTTACTTAACGCAGTAAGACCCAGCTGAGCTCTTCCTGGTCCCTGGAAAATTCTTTAGTAACATTAGGAAATTCTCTGCCAGTAGCTTATGTGGCTGGGTTTGCTACCACTCCCAAATAGTCTGTGAGAAAACTATGTGTGCCCTCTCGTAAAGGAGGAGCCTAAAAAACATTCCATAAGAGCCTTCTCCCAGAGTCACCTGCTGGACTATGGTCTGATTTAGGTAGTTCCAGTGACAGCGAGACACCTTGCACAACCAACTTAGCATGTGAGCATGCTAAGGTCCCTTGCTGGCATCATATAAAACACAGGTTTAAAAAAATGTATTTCTTTTCTCCAAGCACATACATGGTACACATGCACACACACACACACATACACATACACACACACACAAATACTCCATAAAAATATAATTTAATTATATGAATAAAAGCATTATAGTAATGTTAACAAGCTAGATGATCCTTGTAATTTTTCAAAGAACAGAGTAACTGACAAGAAAACAGGAAATTCATTTCCGAAAAAAATTAAAATCACTAAAAATCAACGAAAACACTGATATGTTAAGAGAATCTACTCTTTGGCCCACGTAGTTATCTTCTATACCCTACATGCAGGAAGTAGCCCTCTCTTCTTCCAGTCGCTGGCCTCACAGCCTGCAGCAGCGGCACTGAGCCCAGCACTCTCTTGTGTGCTGTACAAATCTGAGCTCTCCAGCTGAACATGTGTGAGTCTAAATGTGATAAAATAACCCTAGTAGTGAAAATGTCAGACTTTAGTGTCAAAGAATAACATTATCATTCAACAAGAAATTATCAAACAAGTCGAAAAGAGGGTAAGGCAATATTGGTTTCATTCAATAAGCAACAGCTTAGAGACTGCCAATGTCTGGAAATAACTGCAAAAAATAAGCACCATTTGTCTCTGAAACCTTCAAAATGACTTACACATTCCTGAAACAAATCTGTGACCCTGAGCATTGATGACATGTTAAGGTTACTTGACAGAGAAAAGAACGATAGTGACAGGATAATGTAGAGGCTAGCCAGGGGGTAAATGTGGCTATTTGACAGCTGCTTAGAATGAGTAGACAGTTCTATTATCTATGTGATATCCTATTGTGCTATGTTTTAAATGCTTTAACCATGACTGAAGTTTCACAACCTTTTCTTCAAACCCTGTTATGGACTGTAAATGTAATGTCATCCACTGTATGCATTTTAATTTCCTGAATGCCCTTCTAAAATATTTTCAAGATTAAGAAAACTACTTCTTAACAGCAACCTGAATATAAGGATTTTCTTACCATCAGAGAAGAGATGCTCTATTCCAACAAACAGCTGTAAAAGCTTCCCCAGCTCATACTGGGTCCTACACTGCTGCAGCATAAGCTTCAAAAGAAAACACACCTGCTCCTTCAGCCAAGGAACAGGGATGACAGCGTGAACCTTTATGGCTGCTGTTTCAAGCTATGAAAAAAAAAAGAGAGAGAGATGGTCAGGAAAAGTGGTTTCACAGGAACAACAAATCAAAACCTCCAAATGTGGGAATATATAAGAAAACCAAGGTGCTATCAAAAGTCACTGCCTATCACAAAAGGGGGTGCTTCAAGCCCTTTCTATGGCAGGAATCAGTAGAGTGGCTCAGAAGGGTGGCAAAAGTAAGCCCTGCTTGGCAGCTGAGTAGTTTTTCTCTTTGTGAGCCATTGCAGTGTAAAGAGCTGTGTGTGTGAAAGTCAAAGATGGGAAAGAGACCTAAGACTACTTTGGAGTGAACTGATGCAAATACCTCCAGTTACTGTTTTACCAAACAGCCCTGTGAGTTGCTGTAAAATTAACGAGACATGTTTCACTTAAGAGCTTTTTCAGAGGATATAGGCCTGCCCTTGAGTCTAGATTTGAAATTCACCTGAAGGAAGACCTCTTAGAAAGACTTGCTTAACACTGCTGAGCTGGTTCTACTAGTTAGCTTGTAGTTTATAATATTGCTAGAGAAGGCTCTCACCTAAGAAATCTGGATTTATGTCATTTCAATGAAATGCTAAAAAATAGTAATAGGAAAATGACCCCAAGTAACAGGCCTCATTAGTTTGAATCAGACCATGATTTCTTAGTCTTGATTTACTGGTTTACCTACCTCTGTTGTTCTAAAAAGAAGGATTATAGCAGGCAGATGATGGAACTGGTTAAAGGAAAAAGAAAAAATGAAAATAAAAAGTTGAGGCAAGAATGGAGCAGTTGCCTTCTGTCCCTCTGCAGAAGGCTGCAGCAGGAGCAGTCAGGCAAGAATAAGAAGAGACCTGGGACTACCTACACATAAAATTCAAACTGATGAGCTAAACTTCATTAAAATTAAAAACTTCTGCTCTTAAAAAGGCAATGTCAAGAGAATTAGAAGACAAGCCACAGACTGGGAGAAAATATTGCAAAAGACACATCTGAAAAAGGACTTTTATCCAAAATACACGAAGAACTCTTTGAACAATAAGAAAACAAACAACCCTATTAAAAAATGGATCAAAGATCTTGACAGGCATCTCACCAAAGAAGATATTCAGATGGCAAATAAACATATGAAAAGATGCTCAACATCATATGTCCTCAGGGAAATGCATATTAAAACAGCAATGACCCCTGGCTGGTGTGGCTCAGTAAGATGGAGCGTCATCCCTTAACTGAAAGGTTGCAGGTTTGATTCCCAGTCAGGGCACATACCTAGAGGTTGCAGGTTTAATCCCAGGTCAGGGCACCTATGATCCCCAATCCAGGTGCATATGGGAGGCAACCAATCAATGTTTCTCTCTCACATCAATATTTCTCTCTCTCCCTTCCTCTCTAAAAGTAATGAAAAAATATCCTCGGGTGAGGATAAAAACAAACAAACAAACAAACAAAAAATAGCAATGGCATATCACAACATATCTATTAGAATGGCCAAAATCTGAAACACCAACAATACCAAAGGCTGGCAAGAATATGGAGACACAGGAACTCTCATTCATTGTTGGTGGAAGTGCAAAATGGTACAGCCTCTTTGGAAGATAGTTTGGTGGCGTCTTATGAAAAAAAAAACCTACTCTTGTACCATAAGATCCAGCAGTCACACTCCTTGGTATTTACCCAAAGGAGTTGAAAACTTACATCCACACAAAATCCTGTACATGATGTTTAGAGCAGCTTTATTCAAAATTGTGAAAATTTGGAAGCAACCAAGATGCCTTTCAGTAGGTGAATGCAGACACTGTGGTACATCCAGAAAGTGTAACATTATTTGTCATTAAAAAGAAAAGACATGGAGGAAACTTAAGTGCACATCACTAAGAGAAAGAAGCCAATTTGAAAAGTCCACATTTTATATGATTCCAATTATAGCACATTCTGGAAAAGGCAAAACTATGGAGATAGTAAAAATATCAGCCCCGGCTGGTGCGGCTCAATGGATTGAGCACTGGCCTGAGAACTGAAGGGTCACCCCTTTGATTCCCAGTCAGGGCACATGCCTGGCTTGCGGGCCAGGTCCCCAGTTGGGGGCATGCAAGAGGCAAGCAATCTATATTTCTCTCCCACATCGATGTTTCTCTTCCTCTCTTTCTCCCTTCCTTCCCCTCTCTCTAAAAGTAAATAAATAAAATCTTAAAAAAAAAGAACCAGTGAAAAAAAGTCAGTGGTTGCCAGGGGCTGGGAACAAGGGGGGATGAATAGGTAGAACACAGAGGATTTCTAGGGCATGAAAAATACTCTGTATAATAGTATAATGATGGAGATATGTCATTATACACTTGTCCAAATGTAGACCCAAAGAATGTACACCAAGAGTGAAGCATAAACTATGGACTTTGGGTGATTATGATATGTCAATGAAGGTTCAGCTTGGTAACAAAAGGACCATTCTGGTAAGTGCTACTGATAATGGGAGTACAAAAGAAATCTCTGTGCTTGCCTGTCAATTTTGTGAATTAAAATTGCTATAAAAAATAATTCCTTAAAAATGGGGTGGAGAAGATGGCAGAATAGAAAGCACAGGGAATCTCTCTCCACATCTAGATAACAATTACACTGGCAGAATCTGTCCAATGCAACTATTTTGGAACTCCAGTTTGTTATGACTTGCAACTTCCAGAGAAAGACTTGGGCGATAAATTGCAATAATTATAGTCAACTTCAATCCTTAGCACAGAAGCATTTACCCATCCCCCAACCCTAGTCACATGGTTGGCAACTGTGCACCTGTTCTTGAAGCAGTTGCACACAGCTTGCGGAGTGTGTGGGGGGTGGGGGGAGACCTTGTCTTCCAAATATTATAATTTGTACTCTTTTTGCTGATTGCTGCTTCGAACTACAGAGGTGCAAAAAGGTGAGAAGCCATTTTTGTTTCACCTCCCCCACTATTGCAAGCCCTGCCCCCTCCAGCTTAAATGACTTCCAGGGGATTTAAAGGGCTGGCACCCTTTATTTCCCCCCTTCATTTTTCTTTTTCCTCTTTCAGGACCCAGATATTAAAAACAAGGACATTTGAAAACAACTACATATACAAGGAAAATTAGAAAGTGACTGTGTATGCCCAAGAAAAGGCTCAGAAAAGCCCTGAGAACTTAAATTTACACCTCAGATTGATCATTGGCAGAGACAGCCTGTGATAAAAATGAACAAACAAAAACAGTAACAAAACATAACAAACACTGCGGAAGGGGTGTAATCTGATTTTCAGAGTAAGCATATTACTAGATTTAAATGTCCTAAGGCATACAGAGGAACAAGAAAGTGGGAGGTAGAAGGGGGTAAAGGGGGGAGAAATGGTAGTGGAATGAAAATTGACTTAGCATGCTGAACACACACTACAATATACAGATGTATAATAGAATTGTATACCTGAAACATATACAATTTTATTAACCAACGTCACTCTAAAAATATCAATTTAAAAAAGGAAACAGCCCTGGCTGGGTAACGCAGTGGGTTGCAGTGTTGTCCTGTACACCAAAACGTAGCAGGTTTGATTCCTAGTCAGGGCACATATTTAGGATTCCAGATTAGGGTGTGAACGGGAGGCGACTGATTGATGTTTCTCTCTCACACTGATGTTCCTACCCACCCCCACCCCCCCACCCCCGCTTCCTCTCTCTCTAAAATCAATAAACATACCCTCAGGTGAGGATTTGGGAAGAGAAAGGAAGGGAAGGGAGGGGATGGGAGAGAAGGGAGGGGAAGGAAGAAACAGGAAATATAGCCTAGCCAAAGGGAAAAAAAAAATCAATCAATCAACAGAAACTGTCTCCAAAAAGGACCTTATGGTAGATATACTAGACAAAACTTCAAAACAACTATTTTAAAGATGCTCAAAGAACTAAGCAAGATTTGGAGAAAGTAAAGAAAATTATGTCTGAACAAAATGGAAATATCAGTAAAAAGACAGAAAACCTAAAAAAGAAATTCTGAAGCTAAAAAGTACAAAAACTAAAATGAAAAAGTCACTAGAGGGATTCAAAGGCAGATTTTAGCAGGCAGAAGAAAAAACTGACAAACTTTAAGATAGGACAATGGAAGTTATTGAGTCAAAGGAAGACAAAAAGTAAACAGAGCCTAAGGGACACATGGGACATCACGAAGAGGACCAAATACATATCATGGGAGTCATAGGAGAAGAGAGAAGGATAGAGAAAATATTTGAATAAATAAGGCTGGAAACTTCCCAAACTTGATGAAAAATGTGAATATAAACCCCATTTAAGATGAACTCAAAGATACCCACAGAGACACACATTATACCCAAACTTTCAAAAGACAAAGAAAGAATCTTGAATGCAATGAGAAATGACTAATCGCATACAATAGATCTTCAATAACATTATCAACAGATTTCCCCAGAAAATTTGGAGGCCAGAAGACAATGGGCCAACATATTTAAGCTCAAATAAAAAAACCTGTCAACCAAGAACCCTCTATCTAGCAAAACTGTTTTTCTAAAGTGAGGGAAGTCCTGACTGGTGTGGCTCAGTGGTTTGGGCATCTTCCCGCAAAATGAAATGTCACTGGTTTGACTCCAGGTCATAGCACATGCCCAGATTTTGGACCAGGGCCCCGCGGGGGGGGGGGGGGGGGCGGCAGGGGAGAGCATGTGAGAAGCAACCAATCGATGTTTCTCTGTTTCTCTCCCCTCCTTCTCCCTCCCCCAACCTTTCTAAAAATAAATTTAAAAAATCTTATTTTTTTAAGTGAGGGAGATATTAAGACATTCTGATGTAGATAAATACTAAGGGAGTTACTGACCACTAGACCTACTCAGCCAGAAATACTCAAGGTATCCTGCAAGGTACAATGGAAGAACACTAGACAGTACCTTGAAGCTGTATGGAAAATTAAAAGTTCAATAAAGATAAATACACCAGCAATTATAAAAGTCAGTATTTTTGTTTTTTATATGATTTAAGAGATTAATACATTTAAAGAAGAACAAATATTAGTATAAAAGCTAGTATTACTATAACTTTGGTTTGTAATACCAAATCTTGTTTTCTTCATAATTTAAGAGACTAATGCATTGAGGCCCTGGCCAGGTAACTCAGTTGGTTAGAATGTCGTCCTGGTATGCCAAGGTTGCAGGCTCAATCTCTGGTCAGGGAACATATAAGAAGCAACCAATGGAACACTTCCGGCCAAGATGGAGGCCTAGACAGACACACTGCGTCTCCCTCCACAGCTAAGAAAGAATACCACTACCTCAAAACCAGAGACAACCAGAAGTTCCAGAAAATCGAGCTGCATGGAAGTTCAACAAACAAAGATATAAAGAAGAAATACTCATCCAGACAGGTAGGAGGGGCGGAGCTGGGGCGGAAAGGACATGGTGTGATGGCTGCAGCAGTGGCGACAGCAGCAGCAGGTTGACAGAATGTGCAGTCAAACATTTAAAAAAGTTGAGAGGGACACCTAGGGAGCACTCCCAGCACCAGACCCGACCACCTAGCTAACAGTTCCAGTGCCAGGGACAACAAAGCCTCATTGCTTCTGACTGTACAAAACAATGGGGGTTGGGGCGGAGGCGGAAACTGATGGTCTCACAGCAGAATCCACTTGTTTAAAAGGCCCCCACTGTCCTAGAACGTCCTCAGACCCACCCACTCTGGGAACAATGGCCAGGACAACAGCTAGAGAGATGCCAGGCCCATATGGAAGTGGGAGAAGTGCCTAGAAAAGGGGCGAGTGCTGAGCAAGCGACATTGTTCCCTCTCAGACCCCTCTCTCACACACAGCGCTACAACGTGGTGAAACTAGTCACCCTGTACTGACAAATACCTAAGACTCCGCCACTTACAACGTAACAGGAGCAACAGCTCTGCCTAAAACACAGAGGCAAACAAACACAGGAGCCTGTCAGAATGAGGATACAGGGAAGTATGACACAAAAGAGGGAACAGATCAAGGTTCTAGTGGGGGAACTAAGCAAGGAGGAGATAGCCAACTAACAGATGAGAAGATAGCCAATCTAACAGATGCCGAGTTCAAAACACTGGTGATAAAGATGCTCACACACTTGACAGATGTACTTAAGTATGGAAAATACATAAGGGAAGAAGTCAACGCTATGCTAAAAGAAATGAAGGAAAATCCACACAAAACCAATGGTGAAGAAAAGGAAACCAGGGTTCAAATCAATGATTTGGAATATAAGGAAGAAAAAAATGAGGAAACAAGAATTTAAAAAAATAAGGAGAGGCTTTGGAACTTCTGGGACAACTTTAAATGTGCCAACATCTGAATCATAGTGGTGCCAGAAGGAGAAGAGGAAGAGCAAGAAATCGAAGCTTATTTGAAAAAATAATGAAGAAAAATTTCCCAAATTTGGCAAAGGAAATAGACATACAAGTCTAGGAATCACAGAGTCCCAAACAAGCTAGATCCAAAGAAGACCACACCAGGACACATCATAATTAAAATGCCGAAAGTGAAAGATAAAGAGAGAATCTTAAAAACAGCAAGAGAAAAGCAGAGAGTTACCTACAAAGGGATGCCTATAAGACTCTCAGCTGATTTCTCAAAGGAAACTTTGCAGGCAAGAAGGGACTGGCAGGAAGTATTCAATATGATGAAAAGCAAGGACCTACAACCAAGACTACTCTATCCAGCAAAGCTATCATTTAGAATGGAAGGGCAGATGAAGTGCTTCCCAGACAAGGTAAAGCTAAAGGAATTCATCATCACCAAGCCATTACTATATGAAATGTTAAAGGGACTTATTTAAGAAAAAGAAGATCAAAACTATGAACATTAAAATGACAACAAATTCACAACTATCAACAACTGTATTAAGAAATAAAAACAAAAACAAACTAAGCAGACAACCAGAATAGGAACAGAATCATAGGTGTGGGGATCATTTGCAGGGTTATCAGCTGGGAGGGGGAAGGGGAGAAATGGGGAAATGGTGCAGGGACTAAGAAGCATAACTGGTTGGTACAAAATAGACAGGGCGAAGTTAAGAATAATATAGGAAAGGAACTAATATGCACGACCCATGGACATGAACTAAGTGGGGGTGGGACTGCTGGAGGGAAGGGGTACAGGGCAGAGGGGAGCAAAGAGAAATAAAATTGGGACTACTGTAACAACATCATCAATAAAGTATACTTAAAAAAAAAAAAAGAAACGAACACAGGACCCTGTCAAGATGAGGAGACAATTTCTAGCCAAGATGGAGGCCTAAACTGACACACGCCGTCTCCCTCCACAACTAAGAAGGTATACAACTACCGCAAAACCAGAAATAACTGGAAGTTCCAGAAAATAAATGGAAGTCCAACGTATGAAGTTATAAAGAAGTGGTGCTCGTCCGGACGGGTAGGAGGGGTGAAGCCGGGGCAGAGAGGTCAAACTGTGCTGGTGGTGGCAGCTGCGGCGACGGTGGTGGGATGGCGGTAAGCACAGACACTTGTATTTAAGGGGAGGCGAGAAGCTCCTGGGGAGCACTCCTGGCTGCAGACCAGACCACCCGTCAGCTCGTGATTCCAACACTGAGGAAGGTAGACCCCCATTGCCTTGGACTGTGAGGGCCAGAGGGTGTGGGGACGGAGGAGGAGACTCCCGGTCTCTCAGTGGAGAGTGAATGGCAGGAATCCATCTTGGACCCCCGCCCCTACACAAAGCGCCACAGTGTGGTGAGATGGGTTGCCTGGTGTGACAAACGCACGGGGCTCTGCCCCCTACAGCACAGGCGGTGTGACAGCCCTGCCCAAGAAGCAAAGGTAAACAAAACTGTCAGGATGGCACAGATCATGCTAGAGATACCAGTCACGCAGCTCACCAGACAGCAAATATCTAACAAAGCAGCAGATAGGAAATCTGAGGCATAGTTCAGAGCTTTGGTTATACAAATGCTTACAGACCTAACAGCAGATCTTAAGACGGGGAAGGAATGAAGGCTAGTCCTGCTGAAATGAACAAAAACCCATACGAAACCAGTGGTGAGGGAAAGAAAACCAGGGATCAAATCAACAAATCAGAACATAGGGAAGGAACAGTCAACCAGTGCAGAAGAGGAAACGAAGAGTAAGGAAAATGAGGAGAGGCTCAGAAACCTATGGGACAGCTATAAGGAGACCAATATCCGAATCATAGGGTTGCCAGAAGGTGAAGAAGAAGAACTAGAAATTGAGAAGGTATGTGAAAAAATAATGAAGCAGAACTTCCCTAACTTGAGGAAGGAAATAGACTTACAGGTCCAGGAAGCACAGAGAGTTCCAAAAAAACTGGACCCTGGGAGAACCACACCAAGACACATTATAATCAAAATGTCAAAAATTAAGGATAAAGAGAGCAGCAAGAGAGAAGAAGAGAATTACTTACAAAGGGGTCCCAATAAGACTATCAGCTGATTTCTCAAAAGAAACTCTGCAGGCAAGAAGGGACTGGCAAGAAATATTCAAAGTAATGAAAAGCAAAAACCTACAGCCACGATTATTCTATCCAGCGAAGCTGTCATTCAGAATAGAAGGGCAGAGAAAGTGCTTCCAGGACAAAGGAAAATTGAAGGAGTTCATCAGATCCAAACCACTGTTATATGAAATGTTAAAGGGACTTGTTTAGGAGGAAGAGGATCAAAACTATAAACATTAAAATGAAAACTATCACAACCACCAACTACAGAAGCTAGGGAATCGAAACAAAGGCAAACTAAGTAGGCAACAAGAGTGGGAAAAGAATTATAGGTATGGGGAACATATTGGGGGGAGGTCAGCGGGGAGGGAGCAGGGGGGAAAGGGAGAGAGATGGTACAGGAACTAAGAAGCATAGTAGGAGTGAGTGGAGTAGACAGGAAGATGTTGAGAAGAACTATATGCACAACCAATGGGCATGGACTAAGGGGGGGGGCAACTGGAGGGAAGAGGGTCACTGGGTGGAGGGGAACAAAGGGAAAAGAAATTGGGACAAATGTAACAGCATAATCAATAAAGCATATTTTTTTAAAAAAAGACAACTACTATACAATTCTACTCGTATGAGGAACTTATAGTAGTCAAAATCATAAAGACAGAAAGCAGAGTGATGGCTACCAGGGCCTATGGATACGAGAGATAAGGAGTTATTGTTGAATGAGTATAGTTTCAGCTTTACAAGATGAAAAGAGTTATTATGGAGCTGGATGGTGGTGATGGTTGCACAATATTGTAAATGTATTTAATACCATTAACTGTACACTAAAAATGGCTAAGGTGGTAAATATTATGTGTATTTGACCACAATAAAAAGTAATAATATAAAAAGAAGAAAATACCTGCCAGTGTCCCAGCCATAGAGAATGATAGACCAAGGAAATTAATGTCCTTATTTTCTGTGATTTAGAAACCTCAGAAATATTTGAATAACTGGTTTTGTATTTTCAAATAATAAATAATCTTCATTATAGTTAAGACCAATGTGATTCAGAGCAAAAGCCTGTACTGAGGTTTCACTGTGATATATTTGTTGGGTAGAATCAGTAAGTAGTTTTGTCTCATTTATCATAGAGCTTTTTTGTGGTACACAAGGCGGAAGTGCCAAAGCCTCAAGGGGGACTAAGGCATATTTCTTTCCCTTTCATATAAATTCCTCTTTCTCCCCCCGTAGGGTTAATTATTGTAGCTCTATATGATAAAATGGCCTGAAACAAGCTTCTGATAAGTAAAGCCTGAAATTGACCACAAGGCTCAGTATTATTTGGACAGGGACCACTAGAAGTGTTGATTAAAAAAAAGATAACATCCTTCACACTCAACGCTGCTAGAGCTATCCTGGATTGGTAGAATGTGGCTCATGTATCACCATACTCCTCTCTAGCATAGATACCAGATACCATTAACTTTCTTCTCACTGAGCTTGGCTACATTATCAGGATGCTGATCAGAGTTCTTAGTACATTAGATGAAATCCCTGTCATCCCCAGCTCCTGAGGTGCTTATAAGCAAGGCCACTGCAACTCCTGCCCTGTTTCCCCATCACTGGAACAGTACCAATGATTTAGTTTGAATTATGCCACAGAACAGCTATTCACCTGCTGCCATATCCTGACTACTAGCAGACAACAGGCCACTCTCAGGAATTTCAGGTCAGTGAGAAAGAGCATATGATTCTAACTTACAGTTTCGAGGCTCTTCTGGAACTCCAGTAGTTTAGCTTCGGCTTCCTTATAATTCTTGAAGAACATACAGAGTTCATACATCTCCATCATCAATAGTAACGGAGAATCCTTTGAAGAGGAGGTTGAATGAAATTTAAAATTCTGAACTTAAT
The DNA here is from genome assembly GCF_987537825.1 of Furipterus horrens. Taxonomy (NCBI): domain Eukaryota; kingdom Metazoa; phylum Chordata; class Mammalia; order Chiroptera; family Furipteridae; genus Furipterus; species Furipterus horrens. The sequence goes on from NW_028327173.1 coordinate 150,793,043, forward strand.
ACTATTTTCTCATGAATAATGACAATATAAGACAAGGTTAAAGTTAAAAGCATGCATGTTAAAAAGAAAGGAAGTTAAGTTTATATTTCTTTTTCCTTTTGGAAAAAGACACTGTCCAGGTATATCTTCCGATACTTGGTCCAACACACATGAGCAGGACATGTTCCACTAGATGGTGCTAGGAAATCTCTACATATTCTCCTGGATAAAGAAATCCACTGACCTGCCAACAACCTACTGCGACCCGTGCCATCAATCCATACAGTTCTATCACGTCAGTGGGAGCTTTTCAGTCAGAGGACAGGAGTGTGGGAATTAGAAAGCACAGATCTGAACTGTAAGTACACCACTTATTAAATACTTTACCCTGAGCATGTTACTTAAGTTCTGTAAGCCTTGGTTAATTACTCTGAAAATGAGGTTAAGGCCTCTTCATAATATCTTCATACATTATTATCTTTGCATAGGATTATTATGAGAATTGGCTAAAATAATGTATACAACGCACACTGCTAAATAAATGGTAGTTATTATAATTATTTGTTTTTGGCTAAAAAGATAAATCCAGGAATAGGAATAATTGAAAAAGTCAGTGTGGGATATTCTAAAGTAACCCTTTAAAAAAATTTTATTGATTTTTAGAGAGAGAGAGAGGAAGGAGGGAGAGAAAAAGACATTGTTGCTGTTGTTTTAAATTTATTTTTAAGTTGTTGTTCTATTATAGTTGTCCCGTTGAGACATCAGTTTTTGTTGTTACACTTATTTATGCATTCATCCACTGGTTGATTCTCATATGTGCCCTCACTAGGGATCAAACCCACAACCTTAGTGTATCAGGACAATGCTCTAACCAGCTGAACTACCCAGCCAGGGCTAAAGTAAACCGTTTAAACTCAGGAAAGAAATGAAGTGACTATCATTACCTTGAAGAAAAGTTGGAAACCTCTGATGAGAGTTTTGCTCTTCTGCCTTGTTAACAATGTTCTCCAGATGACAGAAAGGTCCTCAAGGTCCCAAGTACAGCCCTCCACAGAGCCCTGAATGTGTCCCATTGCTTCAGCTGCAACACTGTCCTCCACAGAAGTGATGATCCAAACACAGAGACAAGGAATAGCACTGGCATCCTACCATTGGATAAGAACTTTTCAAAATAAAATAACTGGTCTTGTATTACCTGATAAAGTTTCCAGCAAGGCGACAAGTAGCTAGTTCCTGTTCAGAACAAGTTACCTCATTAAATTGGTTATTAAGGCCTGAAAAGCCTTCAACCGTGAAAAAAACTTGATTGAACAACCAAGGGACTTTTACAAAACATCCTGTAGAGTATGGCAGGTCAAAAGGCCAGAGACTGAGAGGACATCTATGAAAGACAGGAAGCACTAAATACAAGAGAACACAACTGCCCTCAACTGCCCTCCACAGAACTGCTTACCAAGTCACTGTCTAAAGCAGCAGTTCTCAACCTGTGGGTCACGACCCCTTTGGGGGTCGAATGACCCTTTCACAGGGGTCGCCTAAGACCATTGGAAAACACATATATAATTACATATTGTTTTTGTGATTAATCACTATGCTTTAATTATGTTTAATTTGTAACAAAACACATCCTGCATATCAGATATTTACATTAACATTCATAACAGTAGCAAAATTACAGTTATGAAGTAGCAATGAAAATAATTTTATGGTTGGGGGTCACCACAACATGAGGAACTGTATTAAAGGGCCGCGGCATTAGGAAGGTTGAGAACCACTGGTCTAGAGTATCCTCCTAAAGGCAGTGGTGATGAGTCCACCAAAGCATCCTTCTCTGTGACTGCCAACCAGGAACCAAGGCTTTGACCCCAAGAGAGTGCACTAGATGGCCTGGATCCTAAGCTGGAGCAGCATAAAACATTGCAGTGGCCTTGGAAACACATGCTACAGCCTCAACATCATCATCCCCCAACATCCTCTCTGATTATCAGCCTCCCCTGTCCCTCTCCACCTTTTCTATTGCTCTCTGGGTCCTTAATGTAGGCTTCTCATGATCCTCACCTGGAGACATGAGGCTAGGACACTAAGAATAGGGGCCTGTTGTTTCACTGCTTTAGCCAGAAGCCAGCACCAGGAGTTTGGCTCCTCTGAGCACCGAAGCAGAATTTCAAAGAAATCAGTTATCTCTTCTTTGTGTCCCTGAAGTTCCTGGGGGGATGTGTTGCAGACTTGCTCACTGTCCATTCTGGAATTGGACACTGAGGGCAAGTTCTCAAAAGCCAGCCTTAAGTGGTCTTGAAGGACAGGGCTGAAATACTGGAGAAGAGATTTCACCTGGAAAATAGATGATTAAAACAGAAAACCACGTTTATTCTTATTTTATTTTTAAAGATTTTATTTATTTTTAGAGGGAGGGGAAGAGAGGAAGAATGAGAGGGAGAGAAACATCAATGTGAGGGAGTAACAGCAATCAGCTGCCTCTCACATGTGCCCTGATCAGGGACCGAACCCACAACCCAGGCATGTGTCCCGACCAAGTATCAAAATGGTGACCTCTCACTTTGCAGAACGATGTCCAACCAACTGAATCACACTGGTTAGGGCAAGTTTTTGTTTTTGTTTTTAATCTTTCAATTATAGTTGGCATTCAATATTATTTTATATTAGTTTCAGGTGTACGGCATAATGATTAGACATTACATAATTTACAAAGTGATCCCCTCCCATCTGGCACCACACAATTATTACAATATTGTTGACTATATTCTCTGTGCTGTACTTTATATCCCCATGGCTATTCTGTAACCACCAATTTGTACTTCTTAATCTCTTCACCTCCAATCTGGCAACCCTTAGTTTGTTCTATCTATGAGTCTGTTTTGTTTGTTTCTTTTGTTCTTTAGATTCACATATAAGTGAAATCATATGGTATTTATGTTTCTCTGTCTGGCTTATTTCACTTAGCATAATACCCTCTCTGTCCATCCATGTTGTCTCGTCGGCGGCGGCGGCGGCGGCAGCCGTCCGTCTCGAGAGACGATGGCGTAGCTTCTTGAGAGTCTATCTGCACCATGTTGTCTACAATGGTAAGATTTCATTCTCTTTTTACAGCTGAGTAAGATGTGCCACAACTTACTTACCAAGTTGTCTATTGATGAACACTTAGGCTGCAATGAACATAAGGGTATACATATCTTTCTGAATTAGTGTTTGGGATTTCTTCAGATAAATATTCATAAGTGGAATTGCTGGGTCATAAGGTAGTTCTTTAGTAATTTTTTGAGTAACCTCCATACTGTTTTCCACAGTGGCTGCACCAGTCTGCAATCCCACTAACAGTACATGAGGCAGATAACCAAGTTTCATTTTCAGCTGGAGTTGAAAATGTAAGAAAAAAGCATAGGCCAAATTGTTCATTTTCAACCTGAATTTTGTCAGAGGTGACCCTATAAGTTACAAAGTTGTTTGTTGCTTTTTAGTGAATTTCCATTTGCAATCTGGAGTCACAAAACTCCTTCATCTCTTTAGTACTAATGACTAGTCCTTCGCCTGATGCCAACCCACTGAATTTTTAGTAAAAACAATAGTATCATATCGAACAAAAGTGTATGTGTTCACAACAGAAAAAACATTATTTTTATCCTAAGAAGTATACCAATATCCTCTTCTTGAACAACTTGCATTAATCAGTGGCTTACCTCCTCTGGGTGGTAATTATGGAGCTGGCTGTGAATAATAAACTGTAACCAATCATTTGCTTTGGCACATTCTCTAAGGTAAGACGTGCTCAGTTTCATGTTGTGAAGCCTGCAGAACTGTACCACTAATGCCCAATGGCTGCTAGACTCGTTGGATAACCTGTCATCAGGGGTGGAGAGGTAGAGAAAAAAACTTGTAAAAATATTGCTTTAGTTCTAAACTGAAAATTAGTAAAAAATAAATAAATTTAACCACAGTATATCCTCTAAAAAGCTTCTCAGCAAATACCAAATATTTATTAGACTGCTTTGAGAAAAAAAAAAAGGACTCTTACCTACAATACATAATAGCTCTCTTAGCATGGTATTAGAATTCATTCATTTTGTAAACCAAGTATCTATCAAAATAGCTATGTACAATTTTTAGGAGAAGTGAGAAAATAGTCACTCAAGAAATTTGAGTGTTTAATTATCTTTCATGATTTACTTTAGAGAATCAGAACCCTAACAGGTGCCTAGACTTCCTCACTAAAGGGAAAGTACCTGCTCGTGCTAAAAGCAGGAAGCTGCTGCAAACAGAATCAGTGATAGGAGTTACAGAAGAATGTTGTGTTCCCAGGGTCTGGCATGGCTGGGTCAGCCCCAGGGGGATAGCACAGAGGAAAGACAGCAAGAATGTACAGTGTAGGGAAAAAGAGGGTTTACAGTTGTTTGTGTGGAAAATAATACAATAATTAATAAATAATACAAGAATAAACTGTTCCATGTATTCACAACTATAAACCTCCCTCTGCCACCTCCTGTATCAGGAGAGGGGCTTTTGTGGACAGATGGTTACTTCAACTTCCATTATCAACTGATGTATTAGCAAGAAAAGATTAAGGATATCAGAATTAAATTTTCTGATATCCATCCCACATCTTCTGAAATGATTTGAACATGTAACACCTAACAGACTTCCCTGACCATTAAGGTAGTGGGGGACACAAAGCTCCTCTCCATCTCTTGGAAACACCACCTTTTAAGAGGGAATCATTATTTTCACCCTCCTTTTACTGATGGTAAGATGCAATTAAAACCCATTATCCAAAAAAAAGAAAACTCCATTATCTGTTTATTAAGTATCTGCTATAGGCTGGATGAGTAAGAAGATAAGGGGGATTGGTGAAAAATCTGAGGTGTTGGAGGAAAGACTAGGCAAACACATTGGGACAATAAAGCTTGCTGGAAAAGAGGTTGGAATTGCAATTTACAGACCTTTTTATTTCCTGTTGCTGAATGCTGTTCCATATACCTTCTTCTAAGAGAATAAGCAATTCTTCTATGGCTGCCTTTTCACCCTCAGCCAGTTTAGACAGTTTTTCAGCTAGAAGAAATATAAACAACACATTGGGTAAGAGAAAAGGTAGGAACTGGGAATTTCTGTTTGAAGAGTGTGGTCCAGGGTCACTTCAGTATCCAATTAAAGAGTCCCAGAAAGTGAGTTAAAGAACAAACACTTCAGGAAAAGGATGAAATAGTCCTGAAGATCACTGTTTCCTCCCCAGTCACTCCCAAGTCAGTGCCTTAGACCTGTTTATCCCAGGTCCGCTAAACAAACCAAGCCACAGAAAGAAAAGGTGCTGTACCTAGAGACTCTCTGATAAAGCTGTACTGAGCATCGTCATTTGTGCACCTGTAGCTCAGAATTATATTGGCCACTCTCATGTCAACTCTGAGCTTGAGGCTTTCGAGGCCAAGCAATTCTAAGAAACAGACACAGGCAGCTCCTATTGAAGGTATGTGGAAGGAAGAGAGGCCTAAAACATAGGCTTCATTGCCCACTTGCTGGATCCTGAAAAAGAAAGGAAGCAAAATTGCATCAGCACATAAATACTGCATCTCATCAGGAGAAGCAGATGGAATCACATCAGTGACACATGGAGTGTCGGACACTCGTGATTTTTGACTTCCTCCCCCTTCCCTTTTTGCACCCCTTGCACACATTCATTTAGGTTCTTGGTAGCTTTTATCTGTCTTTTGGCTCCATAGGTCCTTCATTTCCTTATATTTACCTTCCCCTAAAACACCTACTCATAGTCCAAATTATTCTGTTTCCAATTTCACCCAGGGAACAGGGAGTAGACTTTCGAAAAGACTGCCAACTTGTGATCTTGTCAATTATATGTACACAAACTAGCAAGAAAATTAATGCCACTTAAAGTTAGACATCATAAAGCACATACATTTTAAAGGACTCATATGTACTTTTATATGCACAAAAAATTTTTGAGGAACGACACAAAAAATTAACCATGTTCATTTACTACGCAGAATGAAGATACTATGTAGACTGAGGGACTTTTACATTTCATTTTTCACCCTTCTGAGCTACTTAAATATTTTACCATAAATATACATTGCTTTGTTAATTATAAAAGAAACCAATAATTTCAGGGGAGGATGGGAGTAAAAGGGGGTTAAATGGTAATGGAAAAAATACAATAAAAAATAATAAAAAACAAACCAATAAAGTAAATCTAACAAAGATCTTAAATATAGAATTCACATCTCATTACAGAATTCTCTCTTTAGCTTAATGGTAATTAGGCAAGCTCCTCGATCATTTTTTTAAAATATGATTTTAAAATATACTTTAACTTTTTTCCTATTAACAAAAGTAACACACACTAAATGTCAAAAACTTGGGGTACACAGGAAAGCACAAATGAAAAACATCACCATTCAAATATAATCTGTTAACTCTGGTATACATGTTTCCAGTACATTTATTTTTAATCTACAAAATTTTATTAAGTAATAGTTGGACATGCAGTACATTTTTTTAAGTCCTCATGTAAAATACACTGACATGCCTTTTATTGACAGTACAAATTATATTTTAAATACTCACAGCTGCTTAGGTGTCTTGCTCTTAGCTAACTCTTGGACCAGAAAAGTACCAAAAGCAAATGATGGCCGTCCATGATATAAATAATAAGCAAAATTCAGATGTTCCACTATAGCATATTTATTAACCAGGTCAGGGCTAGAGAAATGTGGAAGATGACTGGATGCATCTGGGGGGAAAGTGAAGCAATATTAATGTTCTGCAGCTTACCATGATTAACTGCAAATTTGCACATGGAAAACTTAAGTCTGCAATGGTGAGAGAAAACTGGTTGCTATAATCATTTTGTATCACTGTGTCACTTGGAACCACCAAAATATAATAGTTTTATTTTAATATGGAGAGATAGTCCTCATTTTATGCAAAAATGTGTACCTGAGAGGCTGCATGAAAACTTATAAATTGTGCTTTTCCCCCACTGAGCTTACTTGTAATTTTAGCTGCTTTAATTCTATATTTAACTTCACAATGGCAGTAACCCTTTAGATGCAAAATCTCTTCCAAAGATCTGCAAAAGCTTTTTAATTCATTCATGCAACTCACTATGCAATAAAATTCTTACTTAACATATTTGTGTGTCCTCGATTCACCATGGCCAACTCACTGTACCATTCTCCAATAAATACCTGGAGAAGATCTTTTTCTCCACAATAATGCCCACTTATACTAGCCTCTGTTATCACTAGCTATGTTTTCTAATGTTGTATTCATTGAGCACCTTCTTATCTACATGTTGGTACCATCTTTCCAAGACCAGCAGAGTGATGCAGTTTAAAGTTCCTCCATGTCCATGAAAAGAGCCAAAATAAAATTTTTTTCTATTCTGAGAGAAATTTAAAGTTAGAAGATATCTGGATATGACAAGTTAGTATGAAATAACCATTCCTGTCAAGCCCTAATATTTGTCTTTTAACTACTTACCATATATTTAAAAAATAAGAGATATAACATTCTGAACTGTTAAAGGAACCAATTCTGGAAAACAGTGCATCTGTTCTCAAAGTTCAATGCTTATTTCTGAAATAAAGTTTTATCCTCTGATGGAATTCCAAAGACATTAAAAAAATAATATTTTATTTATTGATTTATTTTAGAGAGGGGAAGGGAGGGAGGAGAGGGAGAGAAACATCAATGTGTGGTTGCCTCTTGAGCACCCCCAACTGGGGACCTGGTCCACAACCCAGGCATGTGCCCTCACTGGGAATTGAACTGATGACCCTTTGGTTCACAGGCAGGTGCCTGATCCACTGAGCCACACCAGCCAGGGCTAAAGACTTTTTATATTGTAACTTGGCTTCTACAGAAAGTCAGACCTTAACGGTGTTATCTTACAAAGTTATTGCTTAAAAGTACACCCCTTTGAGATTAAAACATGTATGTTTTGTGAGATCACAGTAATTTTGGTAATTTATAATTCCATATAAAACCACTCATCATTAAATATTTGCTGAGTACATGTCAAGTGTATAGTACTTCCAGGTGCCAAATGAGTAAACCTAAGTTTTTGATTGAAGTAAGACCCTGATTTTTTTTTAGCAGTTGGCGGCTAGTGTGGAGATTGTGTGTAAGAGAAAATTCTACCTGAAGGGAAAATTTTCTTTGGCCTGCCATGGAAGCAAAGTCATCATGCAGTCACTTTACATCCCCTTTCAGTGGTAAATCATATGAAAAAGTTAGTAAACATTCAATTAAAATATAATTCTCCAACTTCATAAATCTGTATTATTGTTTCATTTACTTTGTGCTTTATTTGTTCAAATAGGTCTTAAATGTCTCAAAACCAAGCAAGGAACATGCACACCTTCAATTTCCTGTTTCCCTGGTATGTACTGACCTGCTAGAGTGCTCGGTCTCCAAGAGGGAGGTCAAGACCTCACGTAAGTGATTAAGTTGGAGGGCATAAAAAGAGGGCAGAGGGTTCTGTCTATTCTCTAGTAACTTTACTAAAATTAGAACAATGTGTTTTCACTTGACAAAGCAATAAGCCCTACTTTAGTTAGCACTCAACAAATATTTATTGAACATCTATCTATTATAGGCCTGCAATGAGCTCTGGACACAAGGTAAATTCAATATTTTGAAATTTGAATTTATAAAACTGACACATTAGAAAATTCATTTTTATGTATGTCAATAAATATTTATGGGTTGTATATTATGTGCTAAGTACTAATTTGAAGCCAACTTTAGAGTAATTTAGGTGGAGGCACCACAGGTAACATGATGTTAAAGGCTAACTCTAAATGAAAAAAAAAGGAAAAAAAAAAGAAAAAGCAGAGTTTAAGAATGGCATATGAATGTTTACTATACTTTTAAAAAGGCACAAACACATACACACACACACAAAAGAAACCACAGAGAAATTCTTCTGGTCTAGAGAGGAAGACAATGTGTGTGTATATGGTGCTGAGCATGAGCCAGGAACTGTGAGAGCTTATTAAATGCTTGCCTCCTTTCATTCTCAGTGTCACATGTTATTAAGCTTATCTTATAGGGAATTGAAGAGAGGTTAAATCACTTGTCCAGAGTCCTACAGCTATTACATGGTGTAGCCAGGATTTATCTAGAGTCAACATTTATGCTCTTAACCTCTATAATACTATACTATTAACAAAGGGATTTGGGGGGGGAAATTTTTATAAACAGAGAAGTACACATTTCCCAGCAAGTACAGCACTAGTGGCCTAATACAATGATTTTTAACTCACAATATGTTTTCAATTCACTGGAATATACCTTTATTTTTAAAATAGAAAGTAGTGAAAAAACTGGATTGGCTTAACATAAGTCAACTCTTACAGATCAACACTGCTAAAATGCTTCCAAAGCAAGAAGTACCCATGACTTACCTCCTATAGCTAGTGTGTTGGCAGACTGCCATCCAAACAATCTGCTAGAATCAAAGGGCAATAATGACTGCAGAAGGGGAAAAGTCAAATGAGAGTTAAAAGTTAGTTGATTCTAAGAGCCTCTTGGAGCTCAACCTATAAGCAGCACACTTCAGCCAACTACAACAATATCCTTAGAAATTTGTCCAGACTCTACAGATCCCAAAATAAAACTAAACATGGGAAATTGTGCCTCCAAGGCCTGCAACTCCCAGCCGCCAGCCCCCATTAATACTCCTGTAGATACACAATAAACAGGAAGCCTTTATTTGCAAGTATTTATAGAAATGGGAAAATTTAACAAGAAGTGATATCAACTTAAATGGCAAAAATGGAACTCTTTTGATGCCTAAATTAAATTTTTTGCATGAAAAATTAGAAAAAGCTGCCTCTAAAATTAAACTGAATGAATAGGAAGCTTGATTGGAAATTAGAAGATTCTAGGAGGAGCATAGATAAATTCTCATTTCTGTAAGAAGTTAATAAGAACTCTATATTATGCAGCAGAAAGAAGGAACTCCTGCCATTTGCAATAACATGGATGGAACTAGAGAGAATTATGCTTAGCAAAATAAGCCAGGCAATGAAAGAAAATTACCACATGATATAACCTAATACAGGAGACTAATGAACAACACAAAGAAATGAACAAAATTGAACCGAGGCATGTAAACAAGGTACAGAGTAACAGGTATCAGGGGGTTGGGGGGAGGGAGAGAAGGGGAGTAAGTAGGGGAAGGTTTAGTAAAGGAACTAGTATAAATAACCCATGGACATGTACAATGAGGTGGGGATTGACTGTGGGAGAAGGGGTGGGCGGAATGGGGGGAGCAATGGGGGAAAAGGTGGGAAAACTGTAATAAAAAAATAAAAACAAATTAAAAAAAAAAAAGAACTTTTAGAGCCTGTTTCTAAACTAAGGAAGGCTTCTGAAGCTCTCAGTGCCAGCACCCTATTTCCCCCTCTTCTCCAAATGTCCTCCTGTACCCTTTATGTCATTGTCTGGACTTACTCTCCTTTCTTTTTCCCTCTTCTTTCTCTTCTCACAAGCTCCACCACAGCTCCCTACTGGCCTAGGGAACATTCACAAAGAAAACCAGAAAAGCCAGACTCAGGCAGAGGGGAACCAGCAGTGGTACAGAATTAAGGCATCTCCCTAAAGATTTCCCCAGCTTTCTCCAGAACTCTGATGAGTTCACAAAGGAATTTATTAATTTTTTTGTCCTCACCCGAAGACATGCTTATTGATTTTAGAGAGAGGGGAAGGGAGGGAGGAAGAGGGAGGAAGATAAGAGGGAGGAAGGGAGGGAGAGGGAGAGAGAGAAACAGACAGACAGACAGAGAGAAACATCAGTGTGAGAGAGAAGCATTGATTCGTTGCCTCTTGTACGCACCCAGACCAGGGACCGAACCCGCAACCTAGGCGTGTGCCCTGACCGGGAATAAAGCCTGCAACCTTTTGGTTTATGGGACAACACTCCAACCAAATAAGCCACACCAGCCAGGACACAAAGAAATTTACCTTAACTGTTAGAACATGTGGTCCTGACTATTCTGACCTATTCCAATTAGTATACCTATTGGTTTCTGGGAGCAAAGCAACAGAATTACTAAGTAGAATCTAATGGGAAACTCCTGTAGGGGAGACTTTTTATTGTAGAAAGCCAGATCACCTTAAAAAGGGTTATAGAAAACTGAAATGGGATTTAGAAAGAGAAAAGAAACAGAAGCAAGCATAGGGTTGCTCCCAGGACTATGAGAGGGCATTTTTCCTCCTTACTATTAACAGTTTAGGAGAAACTTAAAGAAGGAAAATTACTAAGCCCCTTGTAGATACTGGGGTTACTTTATCTGTTCTTAACCACACTCAAAGTAAAACTTCTGTACAAATGGTAGGAACACCTAATCAACCAATGCCTGTTAAATCAGAATCTGTTCCCTTCCGACTAGGGAAGATTATAAGAAAATATAGTTTTGCTAATCTAATCTTCCCCAATTCACCTTGGTAGGATGAGATTTTCTTGAAATCAATGACGCCCACATAACATTTTTCCAGAAGGGTGAAATGTATTTAGAACTAAATGAATCAGGTACCAATCGGGAAAATGATTTTAAAGGAACTCCCACAAGAGGAAACTAATGTTGAGACTAACTGAACGTTTGCTAACCATCTTTTGTTCATTATTAACTTCCATGAGAGCCTCAGGGATGGCTTAATAAGGAGCCTTCCTTCCCTCTTAGGGGGTGGAGGCTCTCTCCCACCTAGGACTCTTAAAGGAAACAAAAAAGTTAATTGATTTTAAAATAAGTAAGCAAAATTATATGAAAGGACTTCACAGGTAGTCTGCTTCCCTTCTCCAGGGCAATTAAAAATTTTATGGTTCTGGACATAAATTCTTTGAACGTGGCTAAAAACAAAAAAAGGATGCATGAGACACTTTTCTATGTTAATAAAAACAGCACTGGCTATGTTCCTTTTAAAGACTCTCTTCACCTCATATTATGTCTGCCAAGTGCACTCTCTTTTGGTAAAAGCAACATTAACTATAATGTAAAATGGGCTTTAGAAATGCTTTTGGAACCAAAAGGCAAGAGGACTAGGAGGCTAGAAAATTTCATGCTATAAACATGACAAGGTGAGCTAAGGTATGTCAGGAAAGAAAAAGAGTAAGACAATCAGATCAAGAGTTAAAGAAGTGTGATGAACAAATCATCAACAAAGAAAAAAGCAGACTAAGGTCAAGTCAATCAGAAAAGTTTTAAGAGCAGACAGCAGTGGTTGTTTGAAATTTGTTTAGCCAAAGGTTTGGCAAAGACTACATAAACACAGGGTTGGAGGGATACAGGAGAAAACAGAACTATTACCCCAAGGTTTGGATGGCTAAGGAAAGATCAACTTTGATTTTAAATCAAGGGAGAATCTGTGGTCTATTAAGGAATACTTTTCCTGGAATAATGATACAGAGAGATCTGATCAGATCACTGGGGAGAAGGGAGGGACCCTAGGAGGAGGTTGCCAGGGGCAATGGTAAACAGTCCAGGAGGGACTGGCTGAGAAGCTGAATGCTTCCAGAGCACAGGAAATAAAGAGGGCTGGCGCTGTCTCTCCTTCCTTGAGGATACCTGGATGATGGTGCTGCAGCTGCCTGCGGTTCCCACAGGACAGTATTATGGATGGGAAGGAACGCTGGGCACAATCTAGGACTGGGCTGGCCTGGCAGTGGGTGGCAGGGTTATCCTTCTTTGGGTTTCTATGAGAACAGGCTCTGAGGCAGTAGCCTGCCATTCTTCTGATGTGCAGCTTTTGTATCTTAGGTTGTTTTAGTTTGTAAACTAACCCTATAGAAATGAGAATTAAAAACTAACAGGGGAATGATAGGAGAACTCAGGTGTTAAAGTGTTTAGTCTTAACTGATAGGCTTAAGTGACTAATGCGTGTGGAAAGCTGTTATTCTAAAATTGTGAAGCTTTTGAATACAGACTCCTTTATCACCAAATCTTTGCCTATGGAATTTTGCCTAGAGGGTGGTGGTGGGCCCCAATTCCTGTTCAGTAACGATAACAGGACTAAAAAATGCATGAGCCAAATTGAAAACACAACAAAGAACAACCTGAAACCACTTTTGTTTTAGGCTGTTTGAATCCATTTTAGGTAGAGAAACTATGTTTTTACATCGTCGGCAGCCGTCCGTCTCGAGAGACGATGGTGTAGCTTCTTAAGAGTCTATCTGCACCGCCGAGAATGGTTGTGCAGTCCGACTCGGGAGTGACACGGTATCTGTCTCCTCCCGTGTTGAATCGACATCTTGCGATGACGCTGAAGCTACAGAGCCTGGGCAGGGTAATATGGAGGGTCTGCTGTTGCCCATGCATCAGACCCCCCCTCTCTTCACAGCTGAAGGGTCCAAGGGAAAGACGGAGTCGATACAGCTTGGGTTCAGGTGCGCCGCAGGAGTTGCCGGTGTTGACTACAACATCAAACCGCCTTAGGGACTCCGGCTCCGGATTTTCTGTCGGGGTTTACTCCCTTAGCCTTTCCCCTGAAGAGGTATGCCGCAAGGCAGCGGAGGTTTTTTGGAGTCAGAGTTTTCCTTCTCTGACTGCAAGGAGATAAGTCTGTGATAAATGTATATCTGCTTACTGCTTCCTTCTTTAAGAAATTGTTACTAAAAAAAAAAGCGAGAATAAAGCCTGAACTAAACAGTGTACTAAGTTACACTGATTTACAATCTGGTGCAAGCAAGATCCTAATCTCATCTCAGCAACAAGCAATTGATTCATGGACTGGCACATGCCTGGGGCCCACAGTTTTGAGTAGCAACAGTTTATACTCTCAGAGGCAGATTAAAGTCGCTTGAGGCCCTGGGCGCAGAAGAAATTATTGGGTCCCTTAAAAAAAAGAGACAGGGAAAATAAAAATACATGTTAACCATATTTTAAGCAGCGTAGTAATGAAACAAAACTTGGTGTCATTAGAAAAAAGTGTAAAGTTGGGGTTTTGGGGGGCCCTTCAGAAGTCAGGGCCCAGTGTGCCCGCCGTTAAATCTGCCTCCAACTTCCAGCCAAGATGGCGGCGTAGGTAGACACGCTGCATCTCCCTCCAGAACTAAGAAGGAATACAACTACCTCAAAACTGGAGACAACCAGAAGTTCCAGAAAATCAAGCTGCATGGAAGTCCAACAAACAAAGATATAAGAAGGAATACTCATCGAGACAGGTAGGAGAGGCAGAGCCGGACTGGAGAAGACACGGTGTGGTGCGAGCAGCAGCAGGGACAGTGGCTGTGGCTGGCCAGCGGAAAGCGCACACTTTAAAAAAAGTAGGGACGGACACCTGGGGAGCACTCCCAGCACCAGACTAGACCAGACCGTACAGCTCATGGTCCCAGAACTGGTGAAAATAAAGCCTCATTGCTTCTGAATGGAAAACCAGTGGGGGTTGTGGCAGAGGAAGAAACTGCCTGTCTCTCAGCAGAATCCGTCTCTCAGCAGAATCCGTTTGTTTAAAGGCCCCCACAGTCTTAGAACTTTCTCAGACCCACCCACTCTGGAAACTATGGCGAGGGCAACAGCTAGAGAGGTGCCAGTCCCATATGGGAAGTGGGAGAAGTGCCTGGAAAAGGGGTGAGTGCTGAGAAAGGGGCATTGTTCCCTCTCAGACCCCTCCCCCACACACAGTGCCACAACATTGTGAAACGGGTCACCCAGCACTGACGAATTGCTAAGCCTCCAACCCTTACAACCTAACAGGTGTGACAGCTCTACCTAAGACACAGAGGCAAACACAGGAGCCTATCAGGTTGAAGAGACAGAGAAGAATGGCACAAAAGAGGGAACAGATCAAGGTTCCAGTGGGAGAACTAAGCAACAAGGAGACAGCCAACCTAACAGACACAGAGTTCAAAACACTGGCGATAAAGCTACTCACAGACTTGACAGATATGCTTGAGTATGGGCAAATGCAGAAGGGAAGAAGTGAAGGCTAGGCTAAGTGAAACAAAGGAAAATCCACACGAAACCAATGGTGAAGGGAAGGAAACCTGGGTTTAAATCAATGATTTGGAACATAAGGAAGAAATAGTCAACCAGTACAGAGTGAAGAAACAAGAATTGAAAAAAGAGAGGCAGAGGAACCTCTGGGACAACTTTAAATGTGCCAACATCTTAATCATAGGGGTGCCAGAAAGAAAAGAGGAAGAGCAAGAAATTGAAAGCTTATGTGAAAAAATAATGAAGGAAAACGTCCCTAATTTGTTGAAGGAAATAGACATACAAGTCCAGGAAAGACAGTGTGTCCCAAACAAGCTAGACCTAAAATGGACCACACCAAGACACATCATAATTAAAATGCCAAAAGTTAAAGATAAAGAAAGAATCTTAAAAGCACCAAGAGAAAAGAAGAGAGTTACGTACAAGGGGGTTCCTATAAAACTATCAGCTGATTTCTCAAAAGAAACTTTGCAGGCAAGAAAGGACTGGCAAGAAGTATTCAATATGATGAAAAACAAGGACTTAAAACAACCAAGATTACTCTATCCAGCAAAGCTATCATTTAGAATGGTAGGGCAGATGAAGTACTTCCCAGACAAGGAAAAGCTAAAGAAGTTCATCATCACCAAGCCATTATAATATGAAATGTTAAAGCGACTTATTTAAGAAAAAGAAGATCAAAACTATGAACACTAAAATGACAACAAACTCTCAACTATCAATAACTGAATCTAAAAAGTAAAAACAAAATCCAACCAAGCAAACCAGAATAGGAACAGAATCATAGGTATGGGGATCATTTGGAGGGTCATCAACTGGGAGAGGGAAGGGGGAGAAATGAGGAAATGGTGCAGGGATTAAGAAGCATAGCTGGTAGGTACAAAATAGACAAGGGGAAGTTAGTAATAATATAGGAAAGGGTGAAGCCAAATAACTTATATGCTCGACCCATGGACATGAACTAAAGGGGGTAGGATTGCTGGAGGGAATGGGGTACTGAACAGAGGAGAGCAAAGGGAAAAGAAACTGGGACAACTGTAATAGCATAATCAATAAAACATTCTTTAAAAAAAAAAGGAACATTGATTTAAATAAACAGTGCTATTCACTGTGAAGAAACAGAAGTTATTAGTGGAAGAATGGAGCTGCTTTTGATGAAAGCAGCAGACAAGAATGAAGGTCAATTAGGTGCACTCAGTCCATTTCCACTGCTCTCCCTGTATTACAGAGAACTATTTCCCAAGCCCACTTGCCCTTTGGCTAGCAGATGGGTTTAGCCACCACAGACAAAATGGGAGATTAAAGATGGGAACAGGTGAGAAACCAAGATATTTTTCCACTTAGCTTTGTGGGGCATCTCCTCTAAGGTTCCAGCCCAACCCTCTATGCTCCTAGCTCCTATCAGGCAGCCTGGTTTTGAGTTTAGCTCACAAAGATGGCTCCAGCTTATGGGTTCTCATAACACACTTTCTTTAAGTGGTCTTGTAGCCCTACAGGTGTTGATGGCTTTGTTCTTTGTCAATTTTGGGGTTGTGTCACCATCACGTTTGGTTTCTCGATTCTGTAAGCAATTCCTAGTAAAATTGTTCTCCATTTGAAAGACCCAGAGTAGTTTCTGTTTTCCTGGCTGAACCTGGACTAAGACTCCTAAATACCAGCCACCTAAATAATACTGTACCTGAATAAGGTGGTAGAGTGTAATATCAGGTGGCAGGATACTAGGGGGAGTGTACTGTGGGAAGAGAGCAGATTTTAGCTTGGGATAAGGAGTTAAGGCCATCTTCAGTAGCTGGGGATCTACTTTCTTCAAACAGTTCTCATTTTCTTCATTCTGGACAACCTAAAAAACAGATAACATGGTGTACAGCAATGTTTTTGTTGTCTCCAAATTTAAGTACTTTTTTCACAAGAACCTTGTGAAACAAGATTAGCTTGAGAGAGCACGTGGTAGTGAAAATAGCATTGGACAAGGAGTCAGAAGCTGATAGTTCTGGTTCTAAGACAACTATCTGTTTGACCTTGGGCTAGATATTAACATCAGGCTTCAGTTTCCTCATCTACAAAATTAGGAATTTCACCCAAGTCAGTGGTTTTCAAACTGTGTGTGGGAAAGCTGTTTGAAAAAAGACATACTTAAATATTGAATTAGATATTAAATAGTAAATAGTTTAAAAGAAAAATAACTATTAGACTAGATGACTCTTGCTCAGCTCTGTTACTTTATGACTAATTTCTGACAAGTGATTAAGAACAGAGGAATAAATAACGATATAAGTTAAGGTGCATTAAAACAATCTAAAAGTTGTGGTATTAAATTAAGCTATCATTAGTAAGAAAGTTTTGAAGATTGAATGTTTAAAAAAAATTCTTAAATTCCCTCTAACCAGGCACACTATAACTTAAAAAAAAGCAGAAGTGGTCTCTTTCCCTGCCGGTGGAGCTATGCGGAGGCGGAGGCTTGGGTGTGTTAAAGATTCAGCTCCACCCATAACCCACCGCCATGGCCGAGGAAGGCATTGCTGCTGGAGGTGTAATGGACATAAATACTGCTTTGCAAGAGGTGTGGAAGACCGCCCTCATCCACGATGGCCTAGCGCGCAGAATTCATGAAGCTGCCAAAGCCTTAGATAAGCGCCAAGCCCACCTTTGTGTGCTTGCATCCAACTGTAATGAGCCCATGTATGTCAAGTTGGTGGAGGCCCTTTGTGCTGAACACCAGATCAACCTAATTAAGGTTGATGACAATAAGAAACCAGGGGAATGGGTCGGCCTCTGTAATATCTACAGAGAGGGAAAACCCCGTAAAGTGGTTGGCTGCAGTTATGTGGTGGTTAAGGACCATGGCAAAGAGTCTCAGGCAAAGGATGTCATCGAGGGGTACTTCAAATGCAAGAAATGAACAAATAAACTTTGCTTTTGTTTCTAAAAAATAAAAAGCAGAAGTGGGTAATTTTCCCCTGGGTCCCTCAAAAGAGTTTACATGAGTAGCTAAAAATTATGACTTTTTTTTTTAACAGGACAAGTAGTACAAAATAATTCCTAAGCCAAAGATCTAAAGGTATGCCTACTACTGGAAACAGTAAGATCCTGATTCTACCCTGAAAATAAACCTGGAGCATTACAAAACAGAAGGGAAAAATAATCTCTATACAACATATTAGTTCCCTTTCAACTTAAGAGGATATGATATAAAACCCTTGCTTTATGCTCTTTAATCTAATGAAATACTTATAAGTGATTATTTTTTAATATCAACTGGTTTCTAGAAAATCCATAGATATTTCTGCTAAATTTAAAATCAGTCCTATTTTTCCACATCAGGTAAAGGCACTGTCCATACCAGGCTGACTCCACCAGGAGCATACATTGTGGTAGCAAGAGCAAGGAGAGTATGTCCTTCCAACAGCATGCTGCTTACACTGGCCTGATTGCTGGGAATCAGTATTTGAGCATTTGCAAGGCTAGCCTGGAAGATCAATTTAGGATCTGGAAAATAAAAAAGTATGTTTTTTTCCTTAATATAAATGAAGAATTATATAATCCTGAGGAAGAAAATTAATTGTTAATTCTATCCACAGTAAGGACTTTCTAAATTTAAAAGCAACAGGAAAACATCACAAAAAGAAATATGAAAGATTTGTCTACATAAAAATAAAAACTTCTATTAAAAAATCGAAAAGTAGTAATGAAATAGGGGGAAATATTAACAGATGACAACCTAAGGATTAATGACTAAAATGAAGAGTTCATACAAAACAATGCCCCAAACACTGATATAGTCATTTACAAAGGAGAAATAATTAATTGTCTGACACATAAAATATATAATTCACTACCAGTAAAGAAATGCACATCAAATGCCATATATCACCTATCAAAACAGCAATGATTTAAAAAAGTAATCATCCTCAATCATAGAATTGGTCAAGGTGTGTAGAATAGCTGGGACTTACGGATAAAATGGTACAAACTCCCTGGAAAGCATTCTGTTCTTATAGCAAGAACCTTCAAAGTGTGTACAACGTTTGAACCAGTAATTTCATATCCAGAAACCTATCTGTACTAAAGAAATAATCTGAAACAAGGACAAAAATTTTATGTTCACATATATTCAAGACTATCATTTATAGGAGAAAAAATGAAAACAGCCTCAATGTTAAAAAATAAGAGAATAGTAAATTAAATAAGAGTATATCCATACAATTAAATATTATGTAAACATAAAATGGTCATTGTCTCTAGGAACACAGGGAAATTCTTATAATTACTATATGAAAAAAGAAGTATACAAATACACAAATGTTTCTGGTTGTATCTCAAGCACTTACAGACTCTCACAAGGTAGGAGCTCAATAAATATTTGTTAGATGAATGAAATACAACATAGACTAGGTTGAAAAAAGTATAGAGAAAATAACTAGAACACAATACATTAAACTATATCAGGAGTTACCCATGTGGAGATCCAAGATGGTGGTGGATTAGGAGGAAGTTACACTCACTTCCTCCCAGTACCAAACTGGAATAACAACTAAGTTATTGAAAAATCATCCTGAATAACCAATTGAAGACTAGCTGGAGAGAAGCCTTATAACCAAGGACTTACAGAAGAAGCCACATTGAGATTGGTAGGAAGTGCGGAGGTGCAAGAGGGCTGGCCAGGCTCCCATGGAGGGACATCTCAGCTGCAGGTGGAGGGGGTTCCCCCTGAGAAGTGTTGGGTCTAAACCCCAAGCCAGGCTCCTAGCCTACAGCACCAGAACCAGGAAACGTGTCCACATAATATCTGGCTGTGAACAGCAGTGGGGTTTGCTAATATCCTTAATAACCCCAATAATAATCATCTGCTTTTTTCTCTTAGTAGGTCCCTGTCTCCTATGCCTTCTAATAAGTTTTATCTGCAGGACAGTGCAGGCTGCTATGAATCAAGCTGTCAGTGACATGCTCCTGCTCCATACCCTTCCATATCAATCTATACCTCAAGAAGAAATATAGAGACAGGTCTACAGCTCAAAGCAGTCCTAGAAAACGAACCTTTGATTCTACTCCCCAGAAACAATAAAACAAAGGCAAGAATCTTATGCATAAGACCTGGGTTCTGGGAATTCAGGTCTAATTTAGGCAAGCCCCCAATAAATCTGCTGCCCCCACAGTAACTGCTGGCACCAGTGACTGCCTATGCCCTGCAAAGATATCTTTGCTGACAACAATTTAATAACTTCTCTGTTCTCAGAGCCCACTCCCCCAGAGCCATCTGCAGAAAGTCCCACCAACTCCCACACCCCTTAAAAACCCCCATCTTGCTGCTACTTGGGGCTGACACCACTTTGGTCTCCTGCCTGTTTGCAGTTGGCCAAATAAATCTCAAACTCATTGCCTGTTCTCCTGTCATTTCTCCTCTCACTCTGCCAAACCTAACAGGGTTTCTGTCCACCAAGGAGAGACAGCTAGAGTCGCAGCCACTTTCTTACAGGGCCAACACACAAAACTTTGTAGCCAACCACCCTGGGCTCTGGCAGAGAGAGGGCAATGCAGACTAGAGCTGTGTGAGGAGTCTGGGGTTGGTCAGCTGCCAGGACCCTTTTGTGCAGTCATTTCCCATACTGCAGAAGCCACCCTTCTTGGGCAGGGCACTCCTTTCCATGAGGCATCAGCCTTGGGGGTAGCAATAGCCTCAACCCCTGGAATCCCTCTCACCCCATCCTGGGAGCTTCAGCCCTGCTGAGGAGTACAGCCAGGGACTCTTTCAGTGACTAAGCCGAATAGGCAGCCTGCAAGGAGGCAGATCTCCTGTGCTTTGAGACTTATGCTGACCTGCCCTCAGGCCTGGTGCTGGTAAAAGCCTGCCTTGGTGCACAGCTTGTTCTTTACCACAAACATCAAGGCCCAGCATAGGGAGCCACAAGCTATGCATCACTGACAGCTCCCAGCAGGTTGCCCAGGATCAGTCACAGGCAGTGTCCTGCACCAGAGTTCCTTCAATGAGGCCCAGAACCAACACACCCAGTAGCCAGTCTCAGGAAACAACAGAGCAGAATCCAGTAAGCTTCACCTGCAGCATATGCACAGGGAGATCTCAGCAGGCACCAAACTCTGCTGAGGCGAATTCTGCTTCCTGTGATCAGCACCTACACAGCAGCTTGCACACTGTGTGCTGGGGGTTGAGCCTCACAGTTAGCCAGCCTTAGGATTGATCCCATGCATGAATAGGCTAACAGCAATCAAGAATCAGTTATAACAGGATGGCCCACATAACGTACAAGAGGGACATTCCTAGAGTAGCCTGCTCCAGCGATCAGGAAAACTGCATCACTGGGTCCCACAGGACACTGACTATAAAAGGTCACCTACCAAAACTGGAAGTAATAGCAGATCTATAAGATATAGTTCAAAGAATGATTATAAGGATGCTCCACAGCATGAAAAAGGACACAGAAACCATAAAAAAGGACCAATTAGAGATAATGAATGCAATATCTGAAATAAAGAATATACTGGAAGGAATAAAGAGCAGCTTAGATGAAGCAGAGGACTGAAGCAGCAATTTGGAAGACAAGGCAGAACAAAAACACCAAATCAGAGCAGCAAAAAGAAAAAAGAATTAAAAAAATGAGGACAGTTTAAGGGACCGTTGGGATCACATGAAACATAACAACATCCACATCACAGGGTTACCAGAAGAGAGAGAGAACAAAGGACTGAGAACCTATTTGAAAAAATAATGACCTAAAACTTCCCTAGCCTGGTGAAGGAAAAAGAAACATAAGTCCAGAAAGTCAAAAGAACATAAGCACCCCTATGTTCACTGCAACATTATTTACAATCACCAAGATGTGGAAGCAGCCCAAGTGTTCGTCATAGATGAGTGGATAAAACAATTATGCTACATTTACACAATGGAATGCTACTCAACTGTAAAAAAGAAGGAACTTTTACCCTTTGTGACAGCATGGATGGACCTGGAGAACATGATGCTAAGGGAAATAAGCCAGTCAGAGAAAGACAAGTATCATATGATTTACTCATATGTGGAATCTAACGAACAAATTGAACTAACAAGCAAAATAAAGCCTGACTCACAGATAAAGAGCAGGCTGAGAGCCCTGGGGTTGGGGGGAGGGCTGGTGGGGAGGGACTGAGCAAAAAAGAAAAAAAGAGTGTAAGGACTCATAGACATGGACAACAGTGTGGTTGGTGATTGCTGGGGGGAGGGGAGTAGAGGAGGTGGAAGGAAGTATGGGAGGATAAATGGTGATGGAAAAAAATAAAATAAATTTAAAAAGAAGAATTACCTGTGGATCTTTCTATCTACCTAGGCTTCTACCTATGTGGACAGTTATCTTCTTGATAGTTGTCGGTGGCTTCCAATTTTTTTTTTTTTTTTTAACAATGAACATATAATCAGCACCAAAAGAACAAACAAAACAAAACAAAAATACATTATGGAAAAATTCTTCATTTGGAAAGAAACCAGACAGTACATAAAAGTGAAAGATTGCCTGTTAACATTCCCTGCCCTTTCCAGAATCTCTGGAATAACACCAGCTAAGCCCTCAGGGCTCATAGGGCTACTTTATCTGATTGTAACCAGAGCAACACTCTGTCAGCAGCTCTGCTACAGAAGACACAACAAGCTCACACCAACTATGCATTTTTCACTCCATCTAGAGTTCCTTACTAAAAGAAGACAGACCACTTCTTCACAGGAAAAGGGTGTCAATCTGCCGGAGAGCAAGGAATTTAGCTATGATAAACTGGTAGGATGCGAGATATCCAAAGAGAAGAGAGCAGGAGGCTGAGAGGGGAAGGAAACAACTACACATTCTGTCTGCACCAAGTCTGGCTTTTCTTAGCTGGGAAGAGGCTAACATGTTTGGTTTTCTGCTTCTTAAACAAAGCTTGAGCCTAGATTATGGTCAGATATTTGTCTACAGACAAATGATTTATTTAAGAGTTCACAAGTTAAATGCTACTCAACAGACCAGTTATTTAACCATAGAAATTTCTGTATTTAATATAGTACATGCATACCTGTTAAGTTACTGGAAACTTGTCGACATTGAACTAAAAATTCAAACCAAGGGTGAGCTTCATGTAATTCTTTTTTGTCCAAAAAGGGACAATTTGGAGGACTAAGCCTGTATAAATATATAAAGCAAAAAACACACTCTGATTAACACAAAGGATAAGACAGTTACAACTGTGTTTGCTAAGGTGATAACTAGCATAAAAAAAGAACCTTGGATTTTAAAAGTAAACATAATACAATATACTCCCACTTGTGTTGTTTTACATATTCCTTATGATCTGGAAATAGAGGAAAATTTTAGAGACAGATATAATAATATTTATGTGTGTGTGCTACCAAAATAAAATTTTACCAGTTCTGTATAAGATTAATAAGTGATTTGTACCTTAAGATACTTTGTATTTTATTATTTTTACAACAAAATGCTATAGCATTTTCAAGTTTAAGAGGTTTTCAAAAACCTCTTTACACAACTACAGAGAAGCTAGGATTGAGGAGTTAAGGCACAGAATAGGTCCTTTGGAAATATGGCTTTTAAATCATCTCTTACCAGTAGCTTTGGGGAAAACATTTGTGTGTAAGTAAGCCTCAATGATATGAACCAAATATACCCTGTTTGAATTCCTAGTCTTGACTACACAAAACAAAAATGTTTCATTAGCATACTGAAAGGGGGCTCTAGAATCAAACATAAGCAGAATTACACCTGACTTTGCCATTTACTAGCTATGAGCCGTAAGGCAGTCTCTCTCAAAGTTTCAGGTTTGCTCATCTGTGAAACGGAGATAGAAATAACCACATCATCAGGTTTTTGTAAAATTAAATGGGATAATTGAAGTGCCAAGAACACTGTAAGCACTCATATGTTAGAGACTACTACTGTTGTTATTACTGACCCCATAGCAATTAATACAGGCCACATACATGATTCTGCAGGTATATATTGGTATCTATCTATTCATCCATCCATCTACCCATTCATCCCAATGTAAATTTTAGAGTATATCTAACCAGCAGTGGCTATAAATTCAAAGTTGTTTAGCATTTACCTGGTAATGAAAGTATCAAAGAACTCCAGGTTAACCTTTAGAATCGTCCTCTCTTCTAAACCTTCACTATATTCTAGTCTCTAGCTAGTTAAAAGGTTAACAGATATTACAAATTTAACATCACCAAAAAACACACAACAAACATTTAGTTCAAGGTAGCACAGAACTAAAAGATGTACCAAGTACTGCCGTGGGAAGGACTACTTCAAAAATCATTTGCTCTGACCAGTGCGGCTCAGTTGGTTGGGCATCAACCCACAAACTAAAGGGTTCAATTCCCGGTCAGGGCACATGCCTGGGTTGAAGGTTCGGTCCCCAGTCAGGGCTCATTCAGGAGGCAACCAATCAATGTTTCTCTCTCACATCGATGCTTTTTTCCCTCTCTTTTTCCCTTCCTCCCCCTCTCTCTGGAATCAATTTAAAAACAGAAAAAGAAAAATTAAAAAATAAAATCAGTATTCCTCATGTGAATGCTATTTTCTTATTGTCATATTCAAATAGAATTGAAAAAGGAAACAGGAAGACGTGCTCAAAGACAATCACTTCTCAGTACTTACTTGTAACAGTCCAGATAGACATAAAGAAGATACTGCAGACTGTGCTCCACACAATAGAGAATGAAGCGAGAATGGAAATCCCAACCTTCTTTGGATCTGTAGTTTTGAACAGGAAGGGTATCTTGCATCACACCTCCAATACGGTTTAGTCTTAGGAGGAAGAGTTCAAAGTCTTCTAATTCAGATATAAGAAAAATCCCATTCCTATAGGACAGGTTTAAAGGATGGAAAGTTAAAGAGCTGCTAGATTCAGAGCACACCAAACCACTTCCATTAGTTTAAGTCTCAACTACAGCAGGTCCTCAAATGATGTCTTTTCTTTTCGCTCAATGCCATTTCGTTTTAGCTTATAATGTTGAGGAGATGCCATAGTAACTTAACCCTTGCTCCTATCAATTAGCCTTTGCTAAAACTGGTTTCATTATACGCTGTTTCACTTAAAGTCACAGAATCTATGGGCAACATCAAGTGAGGACTTATGTATTTTTTAAAAAGTATTTACAAATTAAGACTGCCAATTCTTACTCTATAAATACATTGAGACACATTCTGCTGGTTTCCAACAAAAGTTTCTGAATCATTTTAATACTTAAAGGTAGTAATGACAGTCTTGAGTTATCTTAAATATTTCAAAAACCTAAACTAAGCTATCTCCATGTCTTTATTTATAACTGAAACTGTACAATCCAGTGTGCGACAGTGGTTAGCTTTTGAAGCTATGTTTTAAGCACTGAGAAGTTCACCAAAATATACAAACAAAATCATTAAGAAACTAAAACGGGATAATTTAAATAAACCAACTATTAAACAATAGAAATTTGTATTGAAATATTACTTTTTATGAATTTACTGTTAAATACATCATATACACTATACAAAGGCATACAGAAAATATATTATGTGTAGTTTAAAGAAACACCACATAACTACCACCCAATTATAGCACATTATATCTGGAAGCCCTTGGTGTATCCCTTCCCCACTGCATGCCCTTTGCTACCCTGACTTTTGTGATAACCATTCCTTTAGTTTTAGCACCCATATATGTAAGCCCAAATAATCTATGGTTTGGCTTTGCCTATTTTAAACTTTATATATAAATAAAACATTCTGATAATTCTGGAAAATTCTTCTACTCAACATTGTGCAATTTATCTATGTTGATACATGTGGTTATAGTTCATTAGTTTTTGTTATGTAGTGTATTACATTGTATGATTATACTACATTTTATTTATCTACTCTACCTTTGATGATCATTGCAGTTGTTATTTTTTTAACAAAAATTTCTATTTCCATGACTACAATGAGGAAAAACACCTTTTCATATATTTATTGGCCATTTTTGCTTCCTCTTTATGAAATGCCTAATTGCACTGGTATCTTCCCCTTCAGATCCAAGCTTTACTCTTCTCCTGCTCTGTGTCCCTGGAGGCTCACCTGTGTTGGTAGCTTCAGGAGACAACTGTGTCCTCAGATTTCTGTTTTGGTTTGCCCTATGGCAGACCCCCACCCCAGGAGATAAGAGTCAGAAAGAGGGTAGGATGGGGATGCCTTGGCTCTCTGTGCTGGGTGACTGCAGTTGGCTGACATACACTACTCCCATGCTCATGAAGATATTCTTCTGTATTTCTAAAAGCTTTATAGTTTCACATTTGATATTTAGGTTTAAAAATCTACCTGGAATTTTATGTATCAGGCAGAGGTTCCAATTTAACTTTTCCCCCATACAGTTATCATCCAGTCGCCCCAGCCGCATTTGGCAAAAAGACTACTCATTTCCCACTGTTCTGTGGTGTCACCTTATCATACATAAAGTGAGCATGCTATGTAAGTCTGTTTCTATGCTCATTATTCTGCTTACTGGTCTATTTGTCTATTTCAGCACCAGTACTCCCACTGCCTTAATTGCTATAGCTTTAGAAAAAGCCTTGATATCTGGTAGGGCAAGTTCTTTTTTTAGGGCTATTCTTGACCCTCTGCATTTCCATATTAATATTAATAATCAGCTTATCAAAATCCAGAAGAAAATCTGTTGGGATTTTTATTGAGATTGTACTATATCTAAAGATCACCTTGGGAAGAATTGAGAGCAGGACTGTCTTTTCCAAATCTAAGGGAAAGCTTGTGATATTTCGCCATTAAGTATTATGGTAGCTAGATATTTTTTTAGACACCCTTTTAAAGTTATTGGAGTTGCATCTACTCTTAGTTTGCTAACAGTTTTTACTAAAAATAGATGTTGAATTTTATCAAATGCTTTGTGCATCTACCAGGGTAATAATTATTATTATTTATTTAATTAATTTATTTTTTTTAATACTTTCCCAATAAGTATAATTATAAAATAAAGTATACATGGGAAAACCCTTCAATTTGTTAATATATCTCATTAGTTCATTATTGTCATAATAAATGATAAATCATATGTATATTAGCTTTTTACATAATCAAATATTAAGCAAAATATTTAATAAGCATACAAAATATATGAAATTCTACCTTTAGTAAAGAAGAGGATTTAGTGCAATGGAAATAAGAGTGAATAGAAAGTCAGGGGTTAAAAAAATTAAAGCCTGTAAGTACTGGATTAGGCAAAGGTCTTATCTTCTCTGGGTATCACCCTCCATATCTTTAAGTTGGGTAAACAGTACAGCTATTCTTTCCCTCTAAGGATAAATATAAAATAAAATATATATGGGAAATAAGTTTAAGAAACTTAAAAATTAACATACATGTTAAGTCTCCTTATATTGTTTTGATAGCTTAGGAAGATAGATCAGGTTGAACAATATGAAATTGCAGATATTCACCCATTTTTGACCCACACAAATGGCAAGTTCACATGGTTTGATCTAATGGAATTATTTTTAGAAATTAAAGTTTAAAGTCTTTCCTTACCACTTCAGGATCTCCTTCTACTCACTAATTTCTTAATTGAGTAGTCCTCTTTATTTCAAGGCATCCACAGCATATGGGTGCAGTGAGAAGAGTGGGAGACATTACAGGACACTAAGCTATCCTCATCTCAGCTGTTGCCACTTGATCCTTGCAGCCCCACAGACGGTTTACCATTTCTACATCAAAACACATACCTTCATCTAGAATTTGAGAGCCTGTTCACTACCACATAATGTTAAATGCATAAGATTTTAAAATCTCAATCTTAAAATACTAGGAAACAACATTCCATTGAATTCATGGCATTTCAAAGGCAACATTACAGAAATTTTTTATTGCTCTTCCCCAGTTATAGTACCTGGCCAGCTCATTTATAATTTTATTTCTCATGTTGTTGTTGCAGCAAGTATTCTGATCAATAACATCAACAGTTAGAGAAGGCCATTTATTCTGCTGAAGTGAAGAACTATTATTTTGGGTTTGAAATTCTCCAATCCACGAGATAATGCTTAACCAATCATGGCGAGCTGTGAGGTATCTCCAGAGAGCTTCAGAAGAATATGATCTATATTCTACATTAAGAACAAAATACATTTTAAAATAGCAATGAATTATGATTACTAGCACAAAACACTTATCAAATGAGTAAATATGAATATCTGGACAAATACTTTATATATATATAAATTATTCAGGCCCTCTGCTTCTTTTATTATTTTCCTCTTTTATGTTGTTCTTCATTTTATAATCAACATTTAGCTGCAGGGAGCTAAATGTTGCTACTTATTAGTACAGTGGTTAAATGAAACTCGGGATTTAGCTGTGTGGTTCACTTATCTTTTCAGCCCTCTTTTTCCCATTTCTTTTTCTTAATATAAATAAAAACTTTGACTATAATAATAAACATGAATTTGACACCCTATGAATTATCACTGTTAGTTATTCCCCAGAGCCCCAATGTGACACAGATCTTCAGTTTATACAAGAAGAAACTCAAAGATAATTTGAAAAAATAAAAAATGTCACTTTGAGGCAGGAAAAAGAACTCAGCCTTGAAATCTCAATTTCCTGAACCATACAATCTTTCTCTTTCACTGTTACATTATAAGACCCTTACATTAACCTTGAGATAAGAGGTCTTAATGACTTACTTTTTTAAAAAAATTCCCATGCAAGGACATTTGCTCATTGCTCTTAGAGAGAGTGAAACATCGATGGTTTGCCTCCTGCATATGCCTGGACTAGGGATCGTATACGGCTGGACCAGGAATCAAACCCGCAACCCTTCCAGCCAACCGAGCCACACCAGCCAGGGCACGACTTGCATTTTAAAGCAACTAAATATTGTTCCCCCAAAGGAACTCTAAAATGGAGACACACCAAAATATACTAATGCCTAATTGAATATTCATTCAATATGTTCAAATTTCAGGCTCTCTCACACTTGCCTTCTGGATTTATCCTGGGAAGAAGGATGGCTTCTTGTGTTAGTTGGTTCCACCACTGAGCCCAATTTAATGCAATTCTATGGTTCTGTTGGTCAAATTTATCTCTATGATCATATTTCAGGAATGAGTCCAAAACAGATTTATGCTTGAAAAAATCTTGTTCCTTTATCCAACACCTAAAACAGTGATATAATTTCTTTTTAATTTTGGAGGAAAAAGCATTATTTATATCTGTCCACAAACTTCTATTCTTTTGGGGAACACATACTTTAAAACTCTTAATTTTGTATTTATTCCCATGTGTGTATGTATTTATGTATGTATGTACATGTGTGTATACATATATGCACATATTGGGAAATTACTGAATTCCTCCTGGATGATACAAGTTTTATCTTCATAAGGAATGTAAGATCAGTTCCACAGAAGAAATCCATGCTCACAAACAATTAAAAACTACACACTATCTAAAATATTCTTCCCAGGACTTCCAGCTAAGATGGCGGCACAGACAGTCATGCTGCATCTCCCTGCACAGCAAAGAAGGAATACAGCTACCTCAAGACTGGAGACAACCAGAAGTTCCAGAGAATCAAGCTGCACAGAAGTCCAGCAAACAGAGACATGGGAAAGGAATGCTCATCTAGACAGGTAGGAGGGGTGGAGCCGGGGTGGAAAGGACGCAGTGTGGTGGCAACAGCAGCAGCGGCAGGCCAGCAGAAAGCGCAGTCACACGTTTTAAAGTTAGGAGGGACACCTGGGGATCGTTCCCAGCTCCTCACCAGACCTAGAGGCTCACAGTCCCAGCGCCAAGGAAAATCAGGTCTCATTGCTTCTGACTGTGCAGACCAGTAAGCGTTGGAGTGGAGGCAGAAACTGCTGGTCTTTCAGCAGAGTCCATTTGTTTAAAGGGCCCCCACAGTCCTAGAACATCCACAGACCCACCCACTCTGGTAACGACGGCCAGGGCAGCAGCTAGAGGGACGCCAGTCCGGTGCGGAAGTGGGGGAGATGTTTGGAAAGGGGGCAAGTGTTGGGCAGGTGGCACTGTTCCTTCTTGGACCCATCCCCCACATACAGTGCCACAGTGTGGTGAAACAGGAATCTCTAAGGCTCCGTCCCTTACAACATAACAAGAGCAACAGCTTTACCTGAGATGCGGAGGCAAACAACCACAGGAGCCTGTCAGAATGAGGAGACAGAGAAGTATGGCCCAAAAGGGGGAACAGATCAAGGTTCTAGTGGGAGAACTAAGTGACGAGGAGATAGCCTACCTAACAGATGAGGAGACAGACAACCTAACAGATGCAAAATTCGAAACACTGGTGATAAAGATGCTCATAGGCTTGACAGATATGCTTGAGTATGGCAAACGCATAAGAGAAGAAGTAAAGGCTATGCTAAGTGAAATGAAGAAAAATCCACACAAAACCAATGGTAAAGGGAAAGAAACAGGGGTTCAAATCAATGATTTGGAACATACTGAAGAAAAAAACAGTCAATCAGTGCAGAATGAGGAAGCAAGAATTGAAAAAAATGAGGAAAACTTCCCAAATTTTGTGAAGGAGATGGATATACAGGTCTGGGAAGCACGGAGGATCCCGGGCGAGCTAGACCCAGAGGGGACCACACCAGGACACATCATGATTGAGATGCCAACGGTGAAAGATAAAGAGAGAGTCCTGGGGGCAGCAAGAGAGAGGCAGAGAGTTGCCTACAGGGGGTGCCTATAAGACTATCAGCTGATTTCTCAGAAAACATTTTGCCAGCAGGAAGGGACTGGCAAGCAGTATTCAATGTGATGAAAGGCAACCTGCAACCAAGATTACTCTATCCAGCAAGGCTATCATTTGAAATGGAAGGACAGATGAAGTGCTTCCAAGACCAGGTAAAGCTAAAGGAGTTCATCATCAACAAGCCATTATTATATGAAATGTCAAAGGGACTTACTTAAGAAAAAGAAGATCAAAACTATGAACATTAAAATGACAACAAACTCACAATTATCAACAACTGAATCTAAAAAATAAAAACAAAATCCAACTAAGCAAAACGAGAAGATGAACAGAATCAGAGGTATGGGGATCATTTGGATGGTTATCAGCCGGGAGGGGGAGGGGTGGGAAATGAGGATATGGTGCAGGGATTAAGAAGCATAATCGATTGGTACAAAATAGACAGGGGGAAGTTAAAAATAATATAGAAAGGGTGAAGCCAAAGAACATATATGCACGACCCATGGACAGGAACTAAGCGGGGTGGGATTGTTGAAGGGAAGGGGGGTACTGGGTAGAGGGGAGCAAAGGGGGAAAAAATTGGAACTACTGTAACAACATAATCAATAAAATATACTTAAAAAAATAAAATAAAATATTCTTCCCATATTATTAAAAGGGAACTAATGAGACTACCTGGGAAAGGACTGGATCTGCATATTTTCTTGCAAATGTTCTGAATAAAACTTCTCTACTCGATGCACGAAGTCTATAGTTCTTTTCTCTTTTTCAGAAAAATAATTTTTTTCTTTTAAAATTTCAACCTTAAATAAAAATTAAAGCAGTGACCTCATAAAAATCAAGCACATTTGCAAAACAAAAGTCATGAAATTAAATGACATTTAAGAATTGTATTTTGAATTTTTGAGATAATGTATATATTTACACAATTTTTCCTTTACCAGAAATGCAAAATGATCATTTAAAAAGGCAAAGACGTTGTCTTACTTTTACTTCCTGGATATTAGTTGAATGTTAAAATAATTTACTTTGAAGTTTCACCAAGGTTTACCAGAAAATGTAAACTACATAGTCTCACCTTTACCTACCAAAAAGTCCCGTATATTTTTATCAGTTGTATAGAAGCATATCTTGAGCAACTGGTCTTTTACATCAAAGCCCTATAATAAACATAGAAAAGACATAATTTTGTAATGGAGCTATTTTGAATATAAATATATATGTTGGATACAGAAGTACCCTATTATAGGCATATACAGAATTCCACAGCTTCCCTCCTCTTGTGAACATTCATTTTTTTCTACATTTATCATACATATTTACTGCCTATCCTTAAAGTCCTTAAGCATTTTGCCAGAACAAAGACAGCACATCAAACTACTTAAGGTAATGCCAGGCTATCATTGGACTGAAACTATTGGTATCTGCTATGATGATTCACTTAAAAACAAAAGTCAATGCAAATAACAGCCTTTACATAGTTCACTCCTCTGCACTTGCACAAAGTTAGCATGGGTTAGACCCCAACAATGAAGATTAGGGCCATATCTTAGTTTAGGAGCCCCAGTTCTAGGACTTCCTCTCCTCAAAAGAAGTAAAGCCATGGACCACGAAGGAAAGGTAGAAGCCATTAGAAAGTTCATATATAGGTGTAAGGGGTCACATGAACAATATAGAATGTTCCCCAGCAAATAATGAGGTCTTGTGCAAGCTTTGACATGAAGCCTTCAACGAGAAACTGTCTATTTCTAACCAAAGTAACAAGCCTAACAGAGAGCAAATGATGTAAACTCAGATCAAAATATCTTCAAGAAAGTTCTCAGTACCAAAAAACATTTTAGCATTATTGTTATTATTTCCTAGTAAAAGCTACACAAATTGCTTAGTCTGTGATACAACTATGAATAAAAATCAATTGTTTTGATAAAATTTTGGCTTTATTATTTTATATTCAGTAGGTCAATTCAAGATCCTGTCTACATCTTATGGGGCGGAGAAGGCTGGGTCATAGCCAACTGTCGCCTTTTCAAGTTACAGCGGTCCAAAGGTGGCCAACACGTGTTGAGTTTATTGCATCATAGTAAACAGAGAAAATCTTGTCTCCTCCTGACCAGGCACCCATGAGGATATAAAAGAAACTTCAATTTGAGCATTCGTACTAAAAAATTTAATCCTTACCTTGGCATATTTAAAGGAGTAAGTATGATCCTGTGTGAGGCTTTCCATGTCATAAAAACACTCATTCTATCACTTCTACACAAAAAGGCTGCATGTTTTCATTATATCTGCAGTTCTACTGCAACTATGAGAGAAATGATTCACACCGGCTGGAATCAAATCTAACTTCCCAATGACCAGGGCAGTCACAAATCAATTTATGTCAACCAGAAATTGCATTCAGTGTGCAGAGATCTTCTCTTACTTTAGGGACTTCTAAGATCAGACAAACAGATTATGCCACTCACCATATTCTTTAAAAGTTCAGAGGCTTCCTTTACATTGTTCTTTTTCAAATTGTCAAAGACCAAGTCTAGGCCTATTCTAATCAGCTCTTGAAGTCTTTGAGCAGAATGACTATTAATCTTGAAGAAAGTTTGTGCCTCTGGTATTTTGTTGTTTAAAATGGCATTGGCAATAACTTCCTAGGAAAAGGAAGAAAAACACCTGCATGTGAAGTTACTTTTTATTTCCTTATTAAGATTATCAACATGGACTTATATATTTATCCAGTACCTACCATAGGACCTTTATTGAAAATCTATTAATAGATTTGGGGCTTTGCACAGGGAATATAAAGTTGACTAAAACACAGACCCTGCTGCCCAGGACCTTTTAGATGGTGGAAGCCACACAGATAAAGTACTGATTATAGTACTGTATGATAAGGGAGAGGATACAGGTATCCCTGCAGGGTGCTAGAGAGGAATGACAACAAAGAAAAGGCTTCCTAGTGGAGATGACTGATGAGGTAAAAATTTTAAAGACAAGTGAAGTGTTATGAAGAATTCCAAAAAGAGGGAAAATTATGTGCAGAGGCATAGAGGCAAGAGACAGCATCAGGTCTTCAGGGAACTCCAAATTATGCGATACAACAGGAGAAAAAAGCTGTGGAGAATAGCAGATAAGACTTGAAGGAAAAGCAGAGGTTCCATTATGAAAGGCACTGTGTGTGGAGAGATGGATTTTATCCTGAAACTTATGTGGAGCACTGAAGGATCTTAACAGTGTGATGTGACACACACACATACACATTAGGAAGAATATTCAGGCAGCAATGTTCAGAATAGACAGAAAGGGATTCAACCTCAAGATAGTAAGGCATTAGGTTACTGCAATAATCCAAGTAAGAAGAAATCAACCATAAACTGAAGACCTGAACCCAAGAGAGAACAGAAAGGAAGCATTCTTAACCAGGGGCTTTAGAGGGGTCTTGTAAACCCCATCAAGCCATGTGCAAAGTTGTGTATACATGCACTCATACATTCATATGTATGTTTTTTGGAGGCATAGTCCACAGCTTTCATCAATGTAGACTATAACCTCCCCAAAATTAAAAATTGGTGATTTTGAGTAAAAAGAGCAGAGGAACATGGATGGAGCTTGGTAGACATTAAAGGGGGGATGGGAGGAGGGAAGAGGAGGTGAAACCTGCAAAGGAGACTGCAAAAAAGCCCAATAAAGTAGGGGGAAAAAATCAAGTAATTTTTGGCTAGAGAATAAATAAGAGATACAGAAAACACAGTCATATCAGGTACTTCCCTACGTCTCCCACGCAACAACAGCAGTTCTTTGTCTTTCCAATGCTAATACTCTCCAAGTGGATGGAGGGCTTTTTCAGCCCCTAGTTCAGCAGATAAGCACAGAAAATTTAACTGATGCAATACCTTAACTAAAATCAGAAATAGGACTCAAATTGAGTATATTTCCAGGTGATAACGTCATAAAATACAAGTGTCCTTAGACTGAATCACCAGCAGCAATTCAAAGGTCAGGCAGAATGGGTAAGTCCAAAGTGCCGGGCCCTAGCCATTCAGGGACTGTTCCTAAGGGAGTGCTGCTCATGAGCCTGGGGTTGGGTAGTCGTCAGTGGATCCAAGTGGGCAGATTGTGGAACTAAGAGGGAGCCTACCTGTATTCTGAATTAAATATATAAAACCTAAAACCCTTGCCAAGGTTTCTTAATCACAGTGTACAGAATCTAAATTCTGTTTCTTCTATTGTTTTCTCAGATCCTCTGAATCTGGCAAATAAAAGAAGTGATAATGACTAATATTTACCTCAGTGCTGAGTTTTTCCCATATACTGCTCTCCTTTACTTTGGGAACATTTTCATTTACGTCATATTCATCTACAGCATCTGTTAGCTTCCAAGGAAATTTTATCATGAAGGTTCGAAGTTTATTAATGTAGCCGGTCAAAATGTTCACTCCTTTCTGTAGATGTTCATCTAATTCTATGGAAAACACCAACATACCAATTTCATATACACATAAAAATATGTGTGGGTATAGAAGAAGAGAAAAAAATATCATAAGCTGTTATAATTCTGGAAAATGTCAAAATTCAAACTTCCTGTTTTCAAAATTTTAAACAAAAAATTTGAGTTTTTTTTCCTAGTTACAAGTAGCTCCATGATTTAATATAACCTCCTCATGATGATTAGTCTTTTCTGCCAACTTTCCCTGTGTTAGAGCCCATTCTACTCACTCAGTTACACCCTGATTTTACCCAACTTTAGCAAATGGCACTCGACTGGCTCACACGCTCTGATGCAACAGGCCCACTTATAACTCTTGCTCTGACACAGGATAATTGCATCTTTCCTTGCTGCTATTCTTACCTTCGTTATGAATAAAAAGCTCCCTTATTTGTTTGTTAAGGAAGGACAGTGTAAGATTTAGCAGTTGTTCTGAGAAGTTTTTGCTTTGGGTTTCAGAATCACTTTCTCTAATTGCTGAGCAAAGTAAATCCAATGCTGGCGTCAGCTCTTCCACGTCTGAGAAAGAACCAAAGAAATCAACATGAAGAACACCAGGATACTCCCAATAAAATGAACATATCCAAAAATACCATGTTGCACCCTAACTGGTGTGTCTTACAGGAATGGGCATCGATCGTACTGCAAACTGAAAGGTCGCTGGTTTGATTCCCAGTCAGGGCATATGCCTGGATAGTGAGCCAGGTCCCTAGTTGGGGGTGTATGGGAGGCAACCAATCGATATTTCTCTTACATCAATGTTTCTTTCTCTCTCTCTCCCTTTCCTCTCTCTAAAAATAAAATCTTTTTAAAAATATCATGTTGCAATATTTTAAAACATAAAACAATGACCAATGTCTTATTCTCAAAAAGCTCACAAAACTTTTAAAGTCTTATTACCTGCAAATTTTAGTGATTCTACTTACTATTAGTCATTATTTACTGGTATTACTATTAACTATCATTTTGCTGACCACCTGCTGTATCTTAAGTATTGTATGTGGTGTTTTACAAATGCTATCTCATTTATTCCTTTCAAGAACCTGAGAGGTAGGTGTTATAGCCCTACCCTTTCCACAGATGAGGAAACTGAGGTTCAGAGAGAATAAATAACTTGTCCAAGCTAATTTGGAAAGTAAGTGGCAGAGCCAACACCATTCTCTTAAATATGCAGGTAAAAGGAAGGAGTGTGGGCCCCTTAATCGTCCATTTGCTAGTTGCAGGCCCTAATGAAATGATTCCTGTTTATCTCAGCATCAGCTCTAGGACTGTATCTGTGTGAGTGACAAGCATAAAAACATGGGCTTTCTTCTGGGAGAGCAGATAAAGCTACTCCCGTACTTCTTATTTCCAGACTCATTCCCCCACCCCCTAGGGCAGAGCAATGCAGGTGAGAGTGAACTGACGAGAAATCATGGACCACCAAAAGGCAGTAGTAAATAATGACCATAGAATCGCTGTTGGAGCCCCACTCACCAATACAAACTAGGCTGTTTTCTATAAATTTGAGATTTTTAAAAATTGGAGCATAAAAAAGTTAGCAATTCAAGAAGGAGGAGACAAAACTCTGCACTCAAAATAAAACAGAAAGATTTTTAAAGTTTTTTGTTCATTTTTTATTTTTTTATTACCATTTATCCCCCCATACCATCTTTACCTCCACCCACCTCCTCACCCCCGCAATCACCACACTTCTTTGTGTCCACGAAAACAGAATGTTTTTAAATAAGAAAATTTCTAATCTACATTCTCAGTGAGAACTAACACTACATTGATGGAAAAGCAAGTTGTCATTTTCTTCGTATAACTAGAGTGAAAATTGGTAAAATTTTTCTGAAGGACAATTTATTAAAACATTTAAGAATATAAAATATATACCTCCTTGACATGGAAATTCCATATCTAAAAATATATCCTAAGTAACTATATATGTGAAGTATTATACACACAGCATTTATAGCACACTGAAAATAATAGTAAAAATTGAAATCGATCCAAATGTCTAATAAAGTTTGGTTGGGTAAATTATGATACAACCCATACAATGCAATTCTATGTTACCATAAACATCCTGTCCAAAATGTCCACAAAGATATTTGGTCCATGCCAACTCATCTTCCTTAATCCCATGTGCTATAACCAGCTAGGCTGCTGAGGCAAAAAGGATTACTATTGGCAATACAGCCAAAACACAATTATTAGACCAATAAAACACAATAGTATTTTCATGTAATAATATTGTCAACCAAAAGTACGAATAGATATTATGGGCTGTTTGAACCCAGAGACGTTTCCTAAGCATGGACATTTGACCAGATCAAATGTCAAGGACCATTGGCATGGACCAATATGCTCACTGAAGTTTCTGACAGGACCAAATTTCGAGGACCTTTGGATATGGACCAAATGTCTCTGTGGATATTGACCAAATGTCTCCATGGATGTTTTGGACAGGACCAAATGTTCACTAAGCCCAAAAACAATAAGCATATCTATTATTAACAAGAAAAATGTCTATAATATATAATCAAGTAAAGATTATAAACGTTATGTACAGAGGAAAACACACTTTATTACTACTCTGTGCTTCTGAGGAGAGGATCTGTATGGCTACCTGGTCCAAGAATAAAAGCTAACTTCCTACTTAATAAAAGTGAAAGCCAAATTCTTAAAAAGCATTGGTAATGCAACAGAAGGATCAGGCTGAAAACTCTTATAACAAGTCCCAATCCATAACTCACCCAGCTGCACTGTCACTGTACATCTTGGACAGTTAAAGGGTAGCAATTTTGCAAATGAATTTTATTCTCTTTTGAATAAAAAACCTCGAATTTGAAAGATCATCCCTTCCTTTCATACTAAAAATAGAAAGCACAGAACAGGATATGAACAATAAACACCCCACTTAATGAGAACATTTATAGATCTCACAACTCAAGTTTCCACAAAGTAAATAAAATCTCAAGATTGAGTTTTAGTAAGTAACTAAATCATCAGAAAACACAACAATAATTTGAAAGTAATAAAAAGGTAAAATAATAACCGGAATGTAGACATCTTTATTTTACTTACTTCTTAAATATAAACGGGATGGAAACTGATCAAACTGATCAGGTACAGAAGATTTTTGGGATGGATTCAAAAGATTTTCCTTGCTCTTCAAAAAGAAATTTACTGTGTCCAGCTGACGATTTTCTATCCCAGCCTGAAATGGGAGAAAATCAGTAAAAATTACAATAGGAATAAAATCAGGATACAATTTTTTCCTTATGAGACTGAAGATGCAAGGCTATCTTTACCTTACAGGAGTACCTGGGTTCTAGTGAGGATTCTGACAATGACTAATTATGCAACCTGGGGCAAGTCTCTGTAACCTTTCTGAACATCAGTTTCTGCTTCAGCAGAAACAGGTTAGACTGGAACACCCTTCCAGCTCTCCTGTTCTGTAATTCTAAAACAATTCAATGCTAGGGTGATTGTGGGTCTAAGGACACTATGAGAACCAATGGGCCAAATCGCTGGGTGTTAACAGACCCAGCAAGCTGGGGTGAGAAATACTGATGTAAGTTATATATAGAGGGGAAAAAAAGAGAGGATAAATCTAGGATCCATTCAAAGTGAAACTCTGAAAAAAGCTGAACTAGAAAAATTACTGCTCACATAGGGAGACCATAAATAAACTGTACCTTTGATCCAAGTGGTGGGAGGAAAAACTGAATTATGTATGATTAAATAAAAAATCATTCTTCATCTTAAGAGATATATGTTAAAGTACTTAAGAGTTCACTTTATTATTTTTTGCAGTTTCTCTGTAAATTTGAAAATTTTCAAAATAACACATTTGAAAACAATGAACCAGTAAAAATTCTAGAACTAATACAAAAATTGGAATTATATATTTGATGGATGTGTTTAGTATCAGATTAGATATAACTGAAAAGAGAATTAGTGAGCTCTAAGATAGATGTGAAGAAGTTATTTATAATGTAAACTCATAGAAGTTAGAGAAATTGAGGAAAGTATGAAAAGTCTAACTACTTCTGATTGAAGTACCATGTGACAACTGGAAAATACACATTTAATTTGCAGGTCCTGGGAACATTTATGAAAATGTGACTACTTACTAGGCTATACACTGAGTCTCAAAAAATTTTTAATAATTAATATTGCCCTAACTGGTGTGGCTCAGTGGGTTGGGCATCATCCCACAAACCAAAAAGTCATTGGCTGAATTCACAGGCAGGGCACATGCCTGGGTTGAAGGCCAGGTCCCCAGTTCCAATCAGATGTTTCTCTGGCACATTGATGTTTCTCTCCCTCTCTTTCTCCCTCCCTTATCCTCTCTCTAAAAATAAATAAAATATTTTAAAAATGAAAATTACTATTATACAGACTAATATTTTCCCAGCCGAAGATCCTGACTCATTAGTGAGACATAAAATCACAGTGGAACTGTTGAACACTAAAACAAAGTGATTATAAAAGATTCCTGAAGTTGAAAACAAAGACAACACCTGACTTCTCAATGACAATGAGATCCAGAAGGCAGTAGGAAATGACTATGAATGTGCTAAAAAAAAATCAACTTGCCTACCTAGAATTCCATACTCAACAAAAATATTGTTCAAAAATGAGAGGAAAATGTGGTTAAAAATAAACCCACAATACTAATGCAAGTAGGAAAAGAGTAAATGAAGTTAAAGCATTCAATGAACTTGTATTATACAGAGAGTAAAGTTACTAAATTTGGGTGTGTTAATTTATATATGCACATTATATGTGCTAGGACATACAAAAGAACATAAATTGAATATTTAATATCCAGACTAGCATAGGGCACAGGAGCTTCTGAAGTGCTAGTAATGTTTTCTTTTTTTAGAAGACTTTGTTTATTTTTAGAGAGAGGGGAAGGGAGGGAGACAGAGAGGGAGAGAAACACCATTGTGTGATATTGCCTCCTGCACACCCCTAACCAGGGGCCTGGCCCAGGTATGTGCCCTGACTGGGAATTGAACTGGTGACGTTTCATTTCCCAGGCCGGCTCTCAACCCACTGAGCTACACCAGCCAAGCTAGTGATGTTTTATTTCTTGACCTACATATTGGTTACAAGAATTTTTGCTTTGTAATCATTTGTTAAAACTGTCATATTCTGTATACTTTTTAATATGTTATATTTCAAAATAAAAATAATAAAATTGATTAATGTGGTTTATTACAATAACAGAATAAAGGAGATGATTCATAAAATTATCAATAGATTCAGAATAAGGATTCAATAAAATTCAATACCCATTCATGCTAAAAATTCAAGGCTGAGATAAAAGGGAATTTAATCTTATAAAGCTTTTCTTAACACACACACAACTTTTAGTGAGATATTACAGGTATTCTTTTTAAAAATCAGGAATAAGATAAGGATGCCCTTTCGGGTCTATTATACTAGAGGTCCTAGAAAAAAAAAGTAAAAAGAATAAGGATTTGAAGAGAAGAAACAAAATTGTATTACTCTGATGTTAAATATAAATTAACTATATAGAAACTTCAATAAAATCTAACAAGTAAATTATTAAAATTAATAAGAGAAATCAGCAAGTTTGTTGGATACAAAATTCAATATATATGTTAAATGCATTTCTATATACTGCTGATAAAAATATAAATTAAAAATATACTATTTAATAATAGCAATATACAGTATTTAAATATATCTATATATTTAATATAGTATTTAAATAGAACTATACATATAGACACATATACAATATTTAAATATTAAAACACACCAAAAATAAAGCTAACAAAAAAATCAAGCTCTTACTGCAAAAATTGTAATTCTTAGTGAAAGACATTAAAGAAGACCTAAAAAACTGGGAGAGAGACTATGTTTACGGATAGAAACATTATATATCCTAAAGATGTCAATCCTTCCCAACTTGATATATAGATTTAATGTAATTAATGTAATTCTAATAAAAATTTTAATAGCTTTTCATGAAACTTGAAAGGCAGACACTAAAATATGGAAAAAGGTTAAAGGAGAGGGAGAAAACAGAAACATCCTGAAAAATAATGAAGTGAGGGATTTATAATTAAGAGAGAATGGAAACAGCTGAAAGACAGACTAAGACCAATGAAACCTAGAAACAAACTCATGCATATGTGGAAACTTGGCAAGACATTTCAGATCAGTGGTAAAAGGACTTTTGAAAAAAAAGGTGCTGAGATAAATGGTAATCAATATGGGAGGGAAGGGAATAGGTCTTTACCTCGTATCATGCATAAATATAAATTCCAAATGAAAAAGGACTTAAATGTCAAAGTCATAATTTAAAACTTAGGAAAAATATGAATACATCTTTATGACTTCAAAATAGAAGTCACAAACTATAAAGGAAAAAGCTGATTAAACTACACAAAAATTAGAAATGTGGACTTCAGGTCAAGATAGAAGCATAAGCCCTGGCTGCTGTGGCTCAGTGGATTGAGCATTGGCCTGCAAGCCAAGTGTCACTGGTTCGATTCCCAGTCGGGTACATTACTAGGTTGCATGTCAGGTCCCCAGCTGGGGGCGCGAGTGAGAGGCAACCACACAGTGATGTTTCTCTCCGTCTCTTTCTCCTTTCCCCTCTCTCTAAAAATAAAATAAACAAATAAATAAATTATAAAAAATAAATAAATAAATAATTAAAAAAAAAAAGCATAGGTAGACATGCTTTGCCTCCTTGTGCAACCATAGAAAGAATTACAATTAGATCTCAAAACAAATAACACCAAGAACCAACAGAAAATAGAGCTGTATGGAAGTCTGACAACCAAAGATTTAAAGAAGGCACATTCATCCAGATGGGTAGGAGGGGCAGAGAGGCGCGGAGACACGGTGTGGCATGGAGAAGTGGCAGAAGTGGAAAGGATGGTCCCACATTCACATATGGTAGATAAAAATCAGGAGGGATACCTTGAGAGCAAGGGATCCCAGCCCCAGGCCAGACCGCACAGCCCAGGGTTCCAGCGTCAGGGAGAGAATCCCTGTAACTCCTGGCTGTAAAAACCAGTGGGGTTTGGGGC
Organism: Furipterus horrens; assembly: GCF_987537825.1. Lineage (NCBI taxonomy): Eukaryota > Metazoa > Chordata > Mammalia > Chiroptera > Furipteridae > Furipterus > Furipterus horrens. Next base: position 150,835,249 of record NW_028327173.1, read on the forward strand.
AGTGGAAGAAACTGCCAAATTTTCAGGAGACTCGGCCTAAAACGCCTGCACAAACTTAAAATGTATGCAAACCCACCTACTCCGGGATTCACCACCAGGGTAACAGCTGGAAGGGCACTAGTCACATACGGGAAGTGGGTGAAGTGACTAGAAATGGGATAAGTGCTGGGCAAACCTCCAAAAGCTAGGCAGCAGCACTGTCCCCTCTCTGAGTCCTCTCTCAACACACAGCCACAAAGCAGTGAAGTAGGTTGCCCTGCCCTGGCAATTACCTAAGGCCCCACACCACACAATTTACAGGTGCCTTTTCTATAATAGGCCACAGTACTAAGATAGGGAGTGAAAGCACCTCTACCTAATACACAGAAACAAACAGAGGGAGGGTGCCAAATTGAGGAGACAAAGAAATATGGCCCAAATGAAAGAACAGACCCCCCACCCCCAAATAACTAAATGAAACAGAGATAACCAGCCTACAAGATGCAGAGTTCAACATACTGGTGATCAGGATGCTCAAAAAACTCACTGAGTACAGCTACAGCATAGAGGAAGAAATGAAGGTTATATTAAGTGAAATAAAGAAAAATACACAGGGAACCAACAGTGGATGTGATGAAGCTGAGAATCAAGTCAATGATTTGGAACATAAAGAAGAAAAAAAACATTCAATCAAAACAGCAAGAAGAAAAACAGACTCCAAAAAACAAGGATAGGCTAAGGAGCCTCTGGGACAAATTCAAACATACCAACATCTGAATCATATAGATGTTAGAAGGAGAAGAGGAAGAGCAAGAAATTGAAAATTTATTTGAAAAAATAATGAAAAAAAAGTCCCTAATTTGGTTAAGGAAATAGACACACAAGTCCAGGAAGCACAGAGAGTCCCAAACAAATTGGACCCAAAGAGGACCACACCAAGACACATCCTAATTAAAATGCCAAAGGTTAAAGATACAGAGAGAATCTTAAAAGCAGCAAGAGAAAAGCAGATAATTACCTATTATACAAAGAGGCTCCTATAAGACTATCAGCTGATTTCTCAGAAGAAACTTTGCAGACAAGGAGGGACTGGCAAGAAGTATTTAAAGCGATGAAAAGCAAGGGCTTACAACCAAGATTATTCTATCCCACAAAGCTATCACTTACAATGGAAGGGTAGATAAAGTGCTTCCCAGACAAGGTGAAGCTAAAGGAGTTCATCACCACTAAGCCATTATTATATGAAATGTTAAAGGGATGTAGTTAAGAAAAAGAAAAAGACCAGAACTATGAACATTAAAATAACAACAAATTCACAACCATCAACAACTGAACCTGAAAAAGAAAAACCAAGCAAACAACCAGAACAGAAACAGAATCATAGATATGAAGATCATTTCGAGGGTTATTAGCTGGAAGGAGGGAGGGAGAGAATGGAGGAAAAGGTGCAGGGATTAAGAGGCATAACTGGTAGGTACAAAACAGACGGGAGGATGTTAATAACACTATAGAAAATGAAAAAGCCAAAGAACTTATGTGCATAACCCATGGACACAAACTAAGGCAGGGGTCGGGGGGACTGCTGGAGGGTAGAGGGGGTACGGGGTACAGGGGGGCAAACGGGGAAAAAATAAGACTACTGTAATAGCATAATCAATAAGATATATATTTTTTAATTAAAAAATAAAAGGGTTATAAGACAGTCAAAAAATTAGAAATGTAGTGAAGAAAGTAAAAAGACAAATCAGAATATAGTCACCAAACTTAAAACAAAGAATTGGTATCTAGAATATATAAAAAACTACAATCCATTAAGAAAAAGACAAATACCTCAAGAGAATAAAAGGCAAAAGACTTGAACAGTCACTTTACCAAAGAAATCCAAATTCCAACATAATATTATATTTATATATTCATATAAGTACAATATAAAATATATAGATGCACAACCTAAACCAGGGAAGTGCAAATTAAAACCCATCATCCCATCAGACAGGGAATATTTTTTTAAATTTTATTTAATTTATTGGGGCGACATTGGTTAATAAATTATATGGATTCCAATGCGTTTTGATAGATGATTAGATAAAGATGTGGTACATATATACGACAGAATACTACTCAGCCATAAGAAAAGATGAAATACTACCATTTGCGACAACATAAATGGGTCTCTTGAATACCCTGCAAAGTGAAATAAGTCAAAGGGAAAAAATCAAGAACCATATGATTTCCACCCATCTGTCACAGAATCTTTTTAAATCTGGATATGCCAAGTGTTGCCAAAGACATAACAATGAGAACTCACTTATGTTGCTGGTGAGAGCACAAGCTGATAAAACAACTTTGGAAAACTATAGTACTATCTAGTAAAGTTAAAGGTGCACATGCCCTATGACCCAGCAATTCTACTACCACCAGAGAGAAACTCTTGCACAGTGCTACAGAGGATGCATAAGAAATAGTTTATAGCAACACTGTTTATACCAGCAAACAATTGGAAACAAGCACATATTTATAAATAAGACACTACACAGGGCTGAAACTGAATAAATTATAGTTACACAAATGAACATGGGTAAATCACAAAAAAATCATGTTGAGTGAAAAAGAAAAATATAAGTCCCAAAAGAATACACACAGTGATTCTATTTTACACAAAATTAAACAATAGCCAAGACTAAGTATCATCATTTGAGGATACATTTATATGGAGTAAAATAAAGAAAGAGAATGGTTAAAATTTTCAGAATGGCACTTAACTCTGAAGCTGGGTGAGGTAAGGAAATAGGATGGGGAGGAGCATACATTCAAAAATACTGCTGATAATCTAGTTCTTGCCTGCATGGTGGGTAAAAGGGTATTTGTTTTATTATTGTTGTTATCACTTACACATAATTCACACATTTGTGTGTGGGGGGAGACTATGGCCAAAACAACGATGTGTATTCCATGTAATTCTAATTAAACTCACACACAGGCACCTACATGGTGTAAAGGCAGAGGCTCTGCAGTCATACTGCCTGGGTTCAAATCCTGCCACTATCACCTACTGTCCATGTATATCTAAATTAGATTTTCTAACATTTCTGTGTACCTGCATCTATAAAATGAGGATAATAATCATACTTACCTATATGGTTGATAATGAGATTATGAGATAACACCTGGTATTAGCATTAATATTTAGGAAAAACAAGTATAAGGAAATAATCTTAATAATAAACATGATTGCTTCTGGATAATAGATTTATAGGTGTCAAATTTTAGTTTTTCCGTTGTCACTCAAGTTTTCTAAAATGATATTTTCCTGTATATAGAAGTAAGTTTTTCAATATATGGTGCTGGAAAAACTGAGTATCCACATGCAAAAGGTATGAAGTTGGATTCCTTCCTCATACAACATATAAAAATTGATCAAAGTGCATCACAGACCTAAAATGTAGGAGCTATAACTTTATAAGAGCAAATCTCAGATTAGGCAATAGTTTCATGGATATGATAGCAAAAGCACAAGTGATCAAAAAAATACTGACCTCATCAAAATGAAAAACTTGTGTTTCAAATAATACCACTGAGAAGAAGAAAAGACAAGACATAGTATGGAAGAAAATATTTACAAATTTTAGGTCTAGTATCCAGGACATACAGAGAACTCTTAGAACTCAACAATAAACACAAATAACTCCATTTAAAAGTGGACAAAGGATTTAAGTAGACATTTATCCAAAGAGATAGATATAGAAATGGCCAATAAGCACATGAAAACATGTCCAACATCATTAGTCACTAGCAAAATGTAAATCAACATCACAATGAGATACTTCATTTTGATGTGACAACCACTAGGATGGCTACAATACAAAAGGTGAACAGTCAGTGTTAACAAGGACATGGAGGTATTGAAACCCTCATATATTTTTGGTGGGAATGTAAAATAGTGCAAATGCTGTGGAAAATAGTTTGGTGGTTCTTCAGAAAGTTGAATGACCCAGTCATTCCACTGCTAGCTGTATACCCAAGAGAAATGAAAACATATGGTGAAACAAAAACTTATATCACTGTTCACAGCAGGATTATTCATAACAGCCAAAGAGTGAAAACAACTCAATTATCTATCAACTGGTTCATACAATGAAGTGTTATTCAGCCATAAAAAAGAATGAAGTACTGAAACTTACTATCACATGGACGAAACTTGAAAACATGCTAAGTCAAAGAAGCCAGGCACAAAAATCCACGTATTTTAAAATTACAATTTATATGAAATGTCCAGAAAAAGCAAACCCAGAGACAGAAAGCAGATTTGTGTTTGGGACTTAAGGGTCCTCAAGGAATAGGACATCACTGCTAATACGTACAGAGTTTGTTTTTTTTTTGGGGGGGGGGATGAAAAGTGTTCTAGAATTAGACAGTGGTGGTAGTTATGCAACTCTGAATATACTAAAAACCACTGAATTATGTATTTTAGATGAGTGAATTTTATGGTATGTGAATTATATCTCAATAAAGCCGTCATTGTTTTAAAGTAAAATAAAAACTGGCACAGGACATTATTAACTTCCACTTTTTGACCTTTCAGGGGCTGTGTGGTATAGTAGAAAGTGCCCTGACTTTGATCCTAGCTCCTGTATTTATTAGCATGGCTACAGGCCACTCATTCAACTATTCTGAGCCTAAGGATTTTCACCTGTAAAATGAAATGAAAAACCACCCAACCCACGCCATGTGGTTATTTTAAGACAAAATTAGATAATACATATATAAAGAATGTTTGTGAACTAGAAAATGCTATATAAATTTAGGTGGTGTTGTTTCTATTGTTGAATTAGGAGTAGGGACTACAGGTAGCAACAAAAGATCACTCCTGTTCAAGCTCTCCATCGCTTGCTTCCATTTAATTTAGTCCCATTGGATTATTGCTGCCTCCTTTTCTTGTAACTTTTGCTGCCTTAAATAATGTTTATTATAATCTTATATCTTTTAAAGCCAAAAAGTATAAACTGCTAAGCAGAGTTAGGGTAATGAAATAGTCAGAACTAAGCAAATGGATGGATAAAGACTATAATTCTTTTTGCTGCTAAGTTAAATGAATTCTCCCAAATCTTCAGTCAAATAAGAGTATATGACAAAAAGCAATCAAACAAAGTTCTACAGACATTTAATTCTGTTACCTCTAGTGCATGTATGGGGATTGAGCACCTCCCCCAACCATTGAGATGGCAAAGAGAGTCCACAGTGCTGGCACTTCCATGGATCATTAGTCTATTTAAAAACTCCTCTTGAGTCAAACCAAACAAAATCAGAGACAGTCCACTTTCTACAGGAAAAATAAAAGATAGCTTTAATAAATTAGTAAGACTTGGTTTTAGGATTATGACAGAAATTAGTTTCTTTTAAAAAACTTTTTTTATTTATTGATTTTAGAGAGATTAAGGGAGGGAAAAGGGAGAGGGGAAAGAAAGAAAGAGACATCAATTTGTTGTTCCTCTTATTTATGCATTCATTGGTTGCTTTCTTGTATGGGCCCCTGACCAGAGATTGAACCGACAAGCTCAGTGTACCAGGATGACCCTCTAACCAACTGAGCTACTCAGCCAGGGCCAGGAATTAATATCTAATTATCCAATACTTCAGCACTATAATTAGAAATAAATTTGTTGGACACTAAGTACTATTATAATCTTAATTAATCCATCATGATTTTTAAATGTTTTTAAAGTGTTCTATTTTTAAAATGCTGACCATAAAGACAATTCTAGTAAGAACAAGACAGTCTAGGAAATAGCAGTAAATTCCACTTTGGTATTTTGTATTATCTTGTACAATCAATACCTGGAATTTTTAACTATTTAAAGAGATGTTACATTTTTGGTTTACTAAGGTCAAACAATTAATAGCATGCTCTTGACACACAGAAATACATGATTACCAAAAGTGGGGTACTGAAGACACACACAGTTGGTTCAATCATAATATTCAATAGCTTTGTACGAGATTACAGCATAAAGGCTGAATGAATGTGTGTCTGAACTATCAAACCCAAATGCCTACAGGGGCCAAGCAGGTGGTTAAAGACATGCAAAAGAAAGCTAATGAGAAAAAAATGGCTCATCTAAGAGAGCTGCAATTCAGCTCCAATCCATAAATTACTCTGCAGGAATGCAGGTCCAGTGTTGCCAGATCTTATGCTTCTAAGAAATAGTTGGAAATCCAGATTTTGTATAAAGTCCTCTAATTTTACATGTTTATAATAAAATCTTTTTTAAAAGTGTAGACAGTACAAGCCAAACAAAATAAATCTGCAGTTCATACACAGTCCATGAGCAGCCTGCTCGCAACCAGTGCTTGTATAGACCTAAGTCAAGTGAAGATTCCCTTGATAAAAACCAACCTTTATTACTCTTAAAGCTTCTCTTAGTATTTAAGCATTTAGCTGAGCAGAAATCATATGAGAAAACCAAGAGTAACACCAAATTTCCCTATGAAAGATTATCCCTTAGAAAACAGAGTAGGAACTAACACCATGGGCAGCAGAAGTAAAATACATCAAGAGAAAACACATGTCTTCTCAGCAATGGACAACCTGATACAAGACGTTCTCACCTGTCAAAACAAGGCATAGCTGCTGGTCTCCACTACTGTCTACAGGAATACACTTTTTGCCAAGGCAAAAGGACTGTATGCCCTCGGCCTCTAAATCCCAAAGGACAATGGTGCAGCCCGTCCTTTCTACTTCCCAAGTAAACAGTGCAGTGAATCCTGTCACAGACACACATCTAAGCTCGATGGGTTCCTCTTCTTCACTAATGTGCATTATTCTCCATGCTCTTCCTGGATCACTGCTCTTGGCATGATCTTTCTGTGAAAAATTATACTGACTGCGCATTATGTCCTGTGGAATGAAGGCCCAAACTGGTACACTGGTACAACTGTTATTAGATTGAGGGTACTCCAGATGCAAAATATCCTGGAACCATGGAGCGCAATGGGAAACCTCCAGTTTGGAGCTCTTTATGGTCTCATTCAGTGATAATAGCTGGGCTTTCCAAGACCTGGAAGACAGAGTAGAACTCAAAACTGTTACAAGGGGAAGGCACTAAGTAAAACACTTAATGAGGAACAAGCTGCAGTTTTTCAAAAAAAGTGTCTATCTCTATAAAGACCTTTAGTAAAAAGTTATGGAGTGACCATGACGAAAAATAATAACAATAATAATAATAATAATAAAGGAAATCCAAAAACATTTCTGTACCTATCAACTTGGAAGGAAAACTTGGTCAGTTTCATGTTGTAGTCAGAATTAACAGGATCGTCTTCGTCTATCCCCATAGGACCTTCAATAGGAATGTCTTGCAGAATTTTTTTACAAAGTAGGTGTCCTGGGTGTTGCCTACATTTAAAAATAATAGGCACAGTCAAAAATGGAGATCAAGTCCAAATCTGTGTTACTACTGATCCCATTAAAAATCAGGAGTTGAGAGGAGGGCGTGTCACAGAGGACAATACAGACAATACAGAACAGTACAAACAATAAGTTTCCCTGAACAGGACTCCTTCTTATCCCCCTTAATTATAGCAGAATGAGCAAGTCAGCTTTAAGAGTTTAACACATTTATAACTATGTATGGTGATGGATGTTAAGTAGATTTACTGTGTTGATCATTTCACCGTATATACATATATGGAGTCATTATGTTATACACCTGAAACTAATATGATTTTTTTGGTCAATTACATCTGAATTAAAAATAATTGACCCTTAGGGGCAGTTAGCTTTACAAAGACACCAGAGCATTTGCTGCCTACTTTATTGCAGATGTGATAAAAACTTTACATAAATCATCTTATTTAATTAAGCCTTTCAACAACCCTAAGAAATATACTCCCATTTCATAGATATGGAAACCAAGACTCATAGAAACAGTGGAACTAAATTTGAACCAGGACAGTGTGTCCATAGGTTTTTAAGCACTCACTATATAGACACCACAAAGATTTAGGCTAAAGCAGGGAAATGGGTAACAACCAGGAATACAACGTATGTATGCAGGAGAGCACATGCAGAAAGAGGGCTGTCATGTTTGAGAAACACAAAGAAGGCTAGGCTGGCTAAAGCATAGGGAAAGAGAAGCAGGTGGTGTGAGATGAAGCTGAAAGGCTGGCAGGGCAGATGGTTCAGGGCTTTATCAGTTATTAAGGATTTTTAGTTTTTATCTCAGGGAGGGGAAAAGGAAGCTATGTTAGGGTTTTAAGCACAGAAGTGACATGATCAAATACAGAAGAGAAGCTGGGTGGAAAAAGGGAGGCATTTTAACCCAGGGCACTTAAGTTATTAACTATTGACCCTTTCAGCAATTTGAAGGTAATATGTTGGCATAGATTTGCCAAGGAGATGATGAAAAGAAGTTAAAGGCAGGGTGCCAGTGAAACAAGATACATGGAAAAGGTCTATTCCCTGTCCCCAGATGTTAATACTGGCAATACCTCTCATAAGATATGGATATGGATTTTACCATTACTCTACTGAAGACGGATTTGAGGGGGTAAGAACAGACGGGGGTGCCAATTACAAGGCTGTTATGCTAGTTCAGGTGAGTGATGAGAGTGGCATGGACCAGAGTGATGACAGAAGAGTTAAGAAAAGTGGACAGATTCAAGAAACATTTTAAAGCTAGAATGGCTATGACCTGGTGATTAACTGGATGTGGATCTAATACTTAAAGAGTTTAGAAATACTGAAAAGAGAGGAAATGGAAAACAATCCCTGAGCATGGAAGAAATGAGATCCAGAGCACACAGAGGGCTGGGCTTTCCTAGAAGGTGGGAAATCCCTCCATTGTAATAGGAGGAAAGACAGAGAAGATTCGTGAAGGAAAGTGGATTTGTAATATAATGTGAGAAACCAAAGGATCTCCCTTTATATGGGTTCTATTCCTTTATAAAGCAGGAGGCAAAGTCACCCAAGAAGAGCTGGGGGTAAAGAGCTGAAGAGAGGCTTGAGGAAAATGGAGGCTTAGAAACATGGTTGTAAAAAATGGGCTCAGGAAAAATATCATTGTAAAATTTCCAGGTAATATTGAGAAACCAGTTGAAGGTCATGAATGTGAACTTACAATGGTATCAGTTTTTCTTTGTGATTTTCATACAAGTGCTTAGTTGGCTGGGTGCAGGGACTAAGAAGGCAGAGAGAAAAAAAAAAAGACTGTCAGAGCAAGTGCTACCATAGGGCAGTAGCAAGAGATTAGAGTGCAGCCAAGAAAGTAACTGAAATACTGGGTGTCAGAACCTATGCTGGAAAGAGAGAAGTCAAGACAGGAGGGGACTGGCAAGAGAAAGGTGAACGAATTGGAAATTCCAATGAGGTCAGATGACAGGAGAAGTGGGGGTACTTGAATAAGAAAGCTGGGAAATTTGGGAAGGTGTGGTCAGTGAGTGGGATGTGTAGAATAGTGATTTGAAGGAGGAGCAGTTTCAAATAATGACAAAGCCTCGGGCATGACTATGAGTGGACGGCTAAGATAAACTGGAAGAAAAGTCACTGACAATGAACTTAGAGAACAAACCATGAGTTTGGGTTCTCGGGTGCTTCCAAGTTCTATCAGAAACATGAAAAAAATTAGGGAAAAAATATTAAGACTATACAATTAAGTGCTAAAGCAGAAGTGCTATGGAGGTTCTAAGAGGAGAAAAATTATAAAATGAGTATAAAATTACAAGAGGAAGGGATTTTAGTAAGAAAAGGCTTCATGAAAGAGGTAGATATCAAAGGATGAAGAAGACTTGATAAAATGAAAAGAAGGGACATTCTGCATGAGGGGAAAGAAGAGCTAGAACCATGAAGCAGGAAAGACAGAAACACATAAATTTCAGAGCACACTTACAAAATAAAACATGCAGTCAAGTCCAGAGAAGTTATACTAGTTAAAGAGCATTTATGTAAATAATTAATGAATCAAGATCACTCATTTAGCTGGACAGGGCAGATCCCTGAATTTACTGCAGGGGACTGAACAGTAGCTCTCCTTTGGCTGATGTTACTGCCTGAATTCAATGAAATTTGTTCAAAGGAATGTGCTGGTGCCCTCTTCAGAGTTTTCTCCGAGTGTCCCAAAGGAACACAACCCTACGCCCAAGGATCAGAGTGGCTGAGCAGGCTTTCCTCCCTCCTCACCTGTCAAATTGTTTTTACTCATGATTAGGGGTAACCACACATACAGGTATGTTTTAGTCAGTAAAAATGGCCTATTGCTGAACAAGCACACAATCTGAGAATATTGCTAATCATCTCTGCTCAAAAAGAAAAAAATCAGTGATGAGAAGTTCTGGTAGATATGTAAAGATGAACTTATTTATTTATTTTGTGAATCAATAAGCAACAAATCTCATCAAAGTGCTTTCCTATTACAAGAATTTGTTTATTTCATTCATATTAAGGTAGGACTATAAATCCTAATGGTAGTGAATGGCCCTAAACACTAAGTCCTAAATGTAGACTGGCCAATTTTTAGACAAGCAAGTTGCAATGTATAGGCTACTGTGTGTGTGTGTGAGTACACACACCCCTCTCAAACATTATAAAATCATATGCAACGAGAATATTATCTAAATCAAAAAGCAATGTAAATAAGCACTCAATTTTTACTAATGTATTTAGACAGCCAAAAGTGTGAGCTCTCCAAGGAAAACACCTGAGGAAATCCTCAGCTGAAGAGAGCTAGTAGTTTACCATATCTTGTCAAACTCAAGAGATATGTAATCCCCAAGGAAGCCAGGACACTGAGCCACATAGAATCCTATCACAGGGTAAATCCCATTTCTCTTCTACTCTAGGTGAATAGATAATATATAATAGCCAATGGCTTTTAAAATTGTGCTTGATTACTTTTTTACTTATGTGATGACATAAGCTATATATAATAACATTTATAAATCAAAATCAACATTTTGATATACATCCAGAAATAAAAAGGTAGCCAGTGGTGATTTGCACACATTATTATATAGTAACAATCTCACTATGTAGTAGCTAAAACATGACCTAAATGAATAGAAGAAAACTGGTATTAAGAAAAAGCTAACAAATACATTAACCTTTTATGGTTCAAATTATTTACCTCAATCTACATACCTGAAATACAAATCCAAGTTAAGAGCAATTGCAGAATTGGAGGAGCTGATAATCACTGCAACATCTAGGTCTTGAGACACTTTCAGTGAAGTAAAGGAAGAAACCTTGGCTGGCTCCTGTTCCTGCTCATTATGCGTATCTTCTTGGTGAAGTGCTAAATCCACATGAGCTACATGTGTACCATCCACAATGTCAAAAATGTCTTCGAGTTAGAGTTAAAGAAAATGCCAGTCTTAAGTATGCCTAACTATTTAAGCCATAGACTTCACTGCTCCAATCTTGTAGGTACAGTAACAGAAGGACACTGAGGCTGCCCCCATCATAGTACCAGATGACTATGGAGTTGGTGACCCAATAAACAACCCAAGAGAGTGTTCATTAAACAAGGCTTGCTGAACACTCACTCTGTGCTAGGCTCTAAAACACTGGTAATATTTCCTGCTGGTGTTCTACAAGAACAGTGCTGTCCAAGAGAAATATAATGCGAACCACACTTGTCATTGTAAATTTCCTAGTAGTTTTATTTAACCCGTTGAGTGCCATGCATAATTGCTAAAATTCATGTGAGAAATGCCAGGCTATTTTGCTGAGAAATGCAGTTTATGAAAAATGTCTATAAAAACATTATTATTCATTCCGTTGTTATTTACATGTATAGCCATCAAAAAAAGACTCGTTAGGAGCGATGCGGGCACTTTTGGGAAAATTTGTCAGCATCGCTCATAACAATGTTGACACTCAAAGGGTTAAAAAGTAAACAGAAACCTCTGAACCTAATTTTAATAATATATTTTACTTACTATATCCAAAAGATCATCTCAACATGTAATCAGTAAAAAAAAAAAAAAAAAAAAAAGGAATTGATATATTTTACATCTCTTTTTTTCATATAAGTGTTCAAAATCTGGTATTTTACACTAATAGCACATCTCAATTTGGACACTGAATTTTCACTGAAAATACCTGATCTGTATTCAGACTTTATAAAATTTACATTTGAAAAATTGGAATAACCAAAGTTGTTTCAAACATACATAAAAGTTCCCCAAAAGCTGAACCAAATATCAGCTTTTAAATCTAAAGTAATTAAATAAAATAAAGAATTTAGTTCCTCAGTCATGCTAGCCAATTTCAAATGTTCAAAAGCCATATATGCCTAGTGCTATGTTAGCACAGTTCTATAACCTGGCAACAAAAATGAAGTTAATCCAATAATTTGACATTTTTACCAAAAAAGTTTTAATGTAGGCTGATATATCTAAAACTTAAAAGAATTTTCTTTAATTCAGAAATGGAAGTTTCGAGATCACATATGGGTCATTTTTCAAGCCTTCAAAATAATTTTGCTGATGACCAATGGATCTGCTAGAGATTTTTAAAAATCCATATTTTCCAAAAAATAAATAAAAGTGGTTAAGCAAACCATATGATTCACTAATGATAGAATCATCATTTGATGAAGTGGATGTATCATATCATAAGCAATCATCTAAATCTTTCCTAGAACAAGCAAATAACAGATATTTAATAAGCATATTTAAACAAATAGGTAATACAGAGCATACACAATTTAAAATGAACACAAATAAATCAGTCAAGATGATTGTGCCTATGAAAAATCATGTATACACTGCAAAATATTTGAATGGAATATGAATCAATATAATTATTTTAAGTTCATGAAGATCTTATTCCCTGAAAAGTTTTACTGAAAAAGTAACCATCTATTTACACCCCAGTTCCTTAAAACTAAAAGCCTAAAAAGAATCATTTTTCTAGGTATTCTCCTCCCCTGCAAATCAACATTTTTACCACCAAGGATACAGATCCAGCCTAAACTACTCAAAACAAAAAGAATTCCTCTGCAGAGCTGTGTGTCAATAACACTCTCCACTGCCTGTGCAGGCAAGGATAATGCGGAGTAGTTGAGTAGTCTAGTCTCAGCATCTTTTTCAGGAAACATGATGTGTAGGACGATACATTTGTTGATGAACAATAATGATGTGTTATTGTGAAATGACAGAATTCTCAAAGATAATAAGGAAATACCTATGAAACAAAAGAATATTATTTCAAACTCGTTGGTCACAATGTTACATTGGGTAAATTTGATTTTGTAAACATAACAAAAACAGGTAAGACAAAAAAGAAATAGCACTTAACTAAGTGAACTCTAGGCAGTTATTTTTCATACCCACTTAAGCAAGTAGTCATTGGAAGGTAGATTGAAGGATGAGTAAAGAGGGTCTACACTGTCTCTGTTCCTTCTGTTATGGCCAATCTGAGCACACCAGAAGAACATTCAGAAAGCCTATTTACCCATGGGACTCCACAAGAACAACCACAGACTTTTTTTAAAAAAAAAAGAAAAAGAAGGAACCTTAAAATGGAGGGTGGCAAACATGCTACTGCGTTAAAAGCAGAAGCCTGAGTGCTTTAATTTCTGCTGCCTGAAGCCCTCAGAATAGGACACAGTCAATAGCTCTGTAACCAGTCTAGATCAACACTATCCAATAGAAATAAAATGTCAGCCGCAAATGCAAACCATATGTAATTTTAATTTTTTTAGTAGTAGCTGCATTGAAAAAGGTGAAACTAGTTTTAATATATAATTGACACTTAAAGGACATCTTAACCACATTTCAAGTGCTCAAAAATCCAGATGGCTACTATTGGACAAGGCATATCTCTCACAATTTTACATATATAGGAGCCTTTCCTGAAATACACAAAATTACATCGTAATGTCACAGATTTAAACATTCTAAAAGACCACCTATACTTACTGATATTTTGATCTTCGATGAGCTTTTGCAACATCTCCTCGCTATAACTATACAAAATGGTTCCATCACATCTTCCATCTTTCAAATTAAATTCAAAGAGGAGCAGTTCATAATTTTCACTAAGAGCGAGCAGTCTGGGCCTGTCTGTTGGTGTGCTGCTGTTAGGAGAATCCTCCCACACAAATCTAAGGAAAAAGTTTAGATTATTTTTCATATTCTATATCTACAATAACATTACCCACAATGGTGAGATTGGAAGAGCAGAATGAGCAGAGAACAGTTCTTTAGTTCATCTGGTAGCATTAATTCTACATCAAATTTAAGAGAATGTAAACTGCTCTAGATCCTGTCTTTTTTTGCTTCCCCTTCTATTTCTTTCCCCTCAGCTCCCTCACATCAACACAAGAATATAGAAGTGGGTGGTGAAAAGGGGGCATGGGGCAATAAATGATGGCTGCTTTTATTTCTTCATCCTAAATCCTGACTGATGATATATTTAAAAGAACTGTCATGATTAAGGGTAAGTTTCAACAACCAAGTATGTATATAAGTTATATGAGGTGGTACTCACAATGAACAAAATAAGTTTTGGTAACTCAAATACTTTCAAAAACTTTAAAAATGAAAGTAATTATCAGTCTGTCTGTTCCTTGTTTACACACCTCTGGTTCTATTTTACTCATTAGTGGGATCTGTTCATTAGTTTCCTGTATTAGGTGAAATCATATGGTATTTGTCTTTCACCGCCTGACAGTGACCAGAGAGGAGAGGAGAGGGGGAAAAGGGGAAAAAGAAAAGGAAGGGTCTAGTCAAGAAATTGGAATAAATGACCCATGGACATGGACTGTAGGAAAAGGGGGAGGTGGGCAGGACAGGGGAGAGCAATGGGGGAAAAAAATGGGACAACTATAATAGAAAAAGTTTAGAAATAAATAAATGAAAAAAAGAGGGAAAAAAGCAATTATTTGTATTAACAGACCTTAAGACTCCAAAATGGTATATTATAGAATAGTTCTGTCCAGAACTCCCTGTGATGATGGAAGTGTTCTATATATGCACTGTTCAATACAGTAGCCAATGGCCACATGTGGCTACTGAGCACTTGATATGTGAGTAATGCAACTGAAGAAATGAATTTAAAATTTTAAGTCACATGTGACTAATGGCTACCATGCTGGACAGCGCAGTTACAGAATTTTTAAAGCAGTGTAATGTCAACATAACAACACTGGCTAACAAGGATGGAAAGAGACTAATGATACTATAGCTTCAAGTTAAATAATCAAATTAAATTACATTAAAAAAATAAAAGGGCCCCAATTCTGTAAACAATGCAATGGAATGAAATGAGGCTACCACACTGATAAAGTTTCTTCTTTTTAAAAAAGCTGTTTTTTTTCCCTACAGAAGTAGTAAATTTTATATCTAGAAAAACTGAACTTGGTGCTATTATGTCCTTATTAGAAAAGATTAATACGTTATATATTTCTATCCTTGTGCCTAGACTGATAATTTTTTTCATTAACACCCAATTCCTGACTGTTTCCACTGAAAATCTGGAAAACAACATAAATTATTTTTTGGCTTAAATAACAGACATTTATTTCTCACAGTTCTGGAGGCTACAAGTCCAAGATCAAGGTGCCCACAGAGTGGTTTTTGGTGAGGCAGCTCTTCCTGCCTTGTAGACAGCCACTTCCTTGCTGTGTCCTCACATGGTTTTCACTCTGTGCTTAGAGAGAGATCTCTAGTGTCTCTCCCTCTTCTTAGTAGGAAACCAGTGCCATAGAATTAGAACCCCCCCTTATGACCTCATTTTTAACCTTAATTACCTTCTTCAGGGCTCTATCTCCAAATATGGTCACATGGGTGGTTAAGGTTTCAATATACAAATGTTGGTTGACAAACACAGTGCATAAGACTTCCATGCCACTGGAAGGCAGCCAGTTAAAAAGATGTCACTGCTCTCAGACTGCCTCCCTAACAACATAAATGTTGAATATGGAAAATGTTCAACAAATTAAGATACATTTAAAAGGCAGAATACTGTGATACCATTATTAGCACATGGACTATATTATCACATGGAAAGATGAAATTTTCAATGAAAATAACAAAATATAGAATGTAGTGACTTCAACAATATAAAAAGGGCTACATATATTTAAAAGTAAGATGTAAACCCTGAATACTATAAACTTGTCCTTATTTTTACCGTATGAAGTATTTGAATTAAAATTCAATTCAAATAAAAAATTAAAGCTTTTCTTGATCCACCTATTTATTGCATGCAGTAGCTTATGAATGCACCATTAATTCATGTACGTATGTCTTATCTTCTTTTAAGTTCTCAAACACCTAAAGCCTTCTACTTTTTGCGCTTCCTCATCCCTATCTTTACAACCCTTAATACTGTTGAATAAATCTACTTCCCCTAGGGAGTTTCCTCTTTCTAGCAACTAGAGATCAGGAATAAAGAAGAAAAACACAGAACAGTTTAAAGCATTCACTGATTTAACAAACGCCATGTCTACCCTCAGTCATTGTTATAGAGCCTGGAGAGTCCAAGGTAAAGGCACCTTTTGTCTACTCAGTTTTAAAGAGCTGATCATTTCCAAAACGTTTTCTATCATAAAAAGAGTCCAGTCAGACTCAGGTGGCGCTACCAAGCTTAATGGTGTAAAAACAAAGTCCTGCATCAAGAGTTACAAAAGTGGGAAGTAATACATGATTGTAATTATGGTTTTATTCTTGCACTCCTAAATCACGCCAGCCTCACATGTAAGAATACTTATTCAACTTTTAGGCATCCTCCTAGATAACAGCAAGCGCATAATAAGTAGTTGTTGAGTGAGTAAATGAGTGTACAAACTAGGCCCTTTGTCCTTAAAGAAGAAAGGGAGGAAAGCCCCATTTGTGAAGGAACTTGCTATGTTTCAGGGGCAAGAAGAAGGTATCAGGATCATCCCAATTAAACATGATCTCCAGCTGGTATCTTTAACGGGTTTAACTGAAAAGGTGAGCAAGGTGCAGAGTACAATGACGACTAATCGAACGTTGTTAATGAATAAAAGAATCAGAGCCTAAACTGAGACCCACCCCAGCTTCCCCGCAGCTGGCAGAGAGAAGGACCGCCGGCTCCGCCCACCCGGAACTGGGAAGCGAGGGTACAGAAATGGACTCAAGCGGGAAAGGTTCCGAGACAGAACCGAGCTAACTGTTGAGGCATTTTCCGCGGCTGCCATCCCTCTTCCGCTACCTGCAGGCCTGGAGCGGGGCATTAGGGCCAACCGAGCTAGGGCTCCGGACTCCCCCCCACAAGTCCCAGCCCTCCCGCAGCACTTACTGCTGAAAGCGCCCGTCGAGGGAGCAGCCACCCCCGCCCCGGCCACCCGGCGCCAAAGAAAGCACTTGAAGGCTGCCTGCAGCGGACAGGCTCCCCAGAACCTCCTGCTCTCTGTGCAACTGCGCCCGGGTTCCCAGCCGCCCCGTTGCCTCGGCGGGGACCGGCACCAACAACATTGGTAGAACTCGCTCCATGACTTCAGCGTTGCAGCTTTCCGAGCCACTTCGCCGCCGCCATCTTTAGTCCGGCAGCTGTTCAGATCACCTGAACCCTACTGTGTCCTGGGCATGCGCAACGTGGCCGACCCTCTCGCTGCCTTCTGGCTCAAGCAGCTACAGCGCAGCTGTCCCTGCCAGATTACATATCTTGCCTGTAGAGGGCGGCACCAATCGCTTTAGCAAAGCCGCTTCTGCTTTGCCTCAAGCCCACTTAATTGTATGCGGGCATTTTGTGCCCAGGCATCATGGTGGGAGGGGGAGATATTTTGAAATATGCGGGCAAATTTTGTCGTTAGGTAAGATCATTATAAATTGAAAACTACTTTGAATTGTATGAAACTTTGATTTTCTTACTTTAGAATGCATTCTTCGTTATTCGAAAGATAAAGTCACTCTGTGCAGTTTGCGGAAAAACGTAATTTTCCGTGTCCCGTATACAATGTGCTAACTTCCGTGAAATAATTGAGGGCCTATTTAAGCGGCCTAAGACAGGCTGTAACAGCTTGCTCACTCTGTAGCATTACCCTTTGCTATTGGAACCCGATTCCTGCCTGTTTTCTTGGCTTTTCTTATTGTGCTATTATTTTTGTTTACAGGCCCTGGGGTGGTGCAATGCCCTTAGTAGTGTGGACTGATCAATCACGAGGGAGCTGATCTGAGTACTGAAATAAAATATGCATTGTAATTGCCAGGGGAAACAGGGTAAGGAGTGGAAGTGGTGGGATTATCTTGTCATTACTATGCTGCTACATGTTGTCAAGCCCTGGCTGGTTTAGCTCAGTGGATTGAGTGTCGGCCTGCGAGCTAAGTGTCGCTGGTTCGATCTTCCAGTCAGGGTACATCAGAGAAGGAAAACTCTGACTCCAAAAAACCTCCGCTGCCTTGCGGCATACCTCTTCAGGGGAAAGGCTAAGGGAGTAAACCCCGACAGAAAATCCGGAGCCGGAGTCCCTAAGGCGGTTTGACGTTGTAGTCAACACCGGCAACTCCTGCGGCGCACCTGAAGCCAAGCTGTATCGACTCTGTCTTTCCCTTGGACCCTTCAGCTGCGAAGAGAGGGGGGGGGTCTGCTGCATGGGCAACAGCAGACCCTCCATATTACCCTGCCCAGGCTCTGTAGCTTCAGTGTCATCGCAAGATGTCGATTCAACACGGGAGGAGACAGATACCATGTCACTCCCGAGTCGGACTGCACAGCCATTCTGGGCGGTGCAGATAGACTCTTAAGAAGCTACACCATCGTCTCTCGAGACGGACGGCTGCCGACGACGACGACTATGCTGCTTCTCAGGGAAGTATGATCCAAGATTGTCAGGAGAGAGGAAGAGCAGAGGGGTGAGAAGAGGTACAGGCATTTTTGGAAAAGACTGTAATAGACAGCAGTCCCTTTCTTAAGATTCTTTTCCACAATTAGATGGAATCACAGGGCTACCAAAGATAAGCTCTGTTTGTGCTTTGACTTCAATCCTCTTGTTCTAAGGCTTTGTGTCTGTAAAACTATTTTTCTCCTGCCTTGTTCTGCCCCCCTCCATATTAGGATGCTTTATCATGCAGACATGGTATAATATGTGGAACCGATGGTCCTTATGATTTTGATTAAATTTAGTTTTAAATCTTGGCTTTAGAAATCATATCTTTCTATTACCCTCAGACCTAGCCTTTCCCCCTAGATCATCAGTAAACCCTGATGCAGAGGATAGTAGACCTCTGGCAGGCTAAAGATAACATCTTACTCCAAGTTGTGTTTCAAGTTTTGAGCCCTAAGGTGAAACAACTCCCTGGCTACCTCCCATGAGACCAGAAGGAGTCTGAAAAGACTTCAGAGCTGTCCTCAAGACCTGAAGAAATGATTCCTTACCCTTACCTCACCTCTGACCAATCAGTTGCCTTATGTAATCTGTAACTCACAGGCCATTGTGGAATTCTAGCTTTTGAGCGTTAGTTTCCTATTCTCCTGGATAATGCAATTCATCAATAAAATATCCAGAACTTCTCCACTGCAATTCTCAGTGTTTAGTGATTGGCTCTGCTAGCACTGGGTGGACAGACTTTCTGTTTTAAAACATATGTCATTCTTTTAAAAAATGACTTCCTTTAATCTACACCAACGGCTACCTCCTGTCAAATTTCTGCCTCCCTCCTAGAAAATTCCAAGTTGACTCCTTTTGTAGTCAGAAAAACTCCTCACCTCAACCCCTTTAATTAGGCTGCTGTCTCCACCAAAACTGTCCCTCAAGATTAATGATCTCTTTATTGCCAGAACCAGCCATCACCTATAGTTCCTCACTCCTTTCTTAAAGTACTTTCAACTTTGGTGATACCACTTCCCTAGTTTTCTACCTATTTTACTGATAACTCCTCCTCAGTCAGCCTTTATTCTTACATAACCTCTCCCTCTCTATCTTTAAATAACATTATGTGCTGATAACTCCCACTTTTGTCTCTTTATCCTGATACCACCTTTTCCTTCAACTCCAGACTGTTGTCTACCTACCTCTTATGTCTAATTGGATTTCTAACAGGACTCAAATTTAAAGTGTCTAAATTTAATTTTTAACCCCTCACAAACCCATTTTTTGTCATTTTTCCCCACTTCAGTGTGGAACACCCACCATTCACTCTACCTGGAAGTTATCTTTGATTCTTAACTACCACCCTTATCCAGCCCATCAACAATGGCTGACTCTTACTTACTTCCAAGACTTATTCCAAATCTCTGCTCTGCTTTGTCACCACTGTTCAATTCTGCCTGAGCTGCTGGAAAAAAAACCTCTGAACTTTCCTGCCTTTTCTTATTCCCTAGCTATTTAGCAGTCAGAGTGATCTTCTAAAAATGAAATCATGTCACAGTACTTTCTTGCTTAAAATTCTGACTTTATCACAGTTTAAAAAAATCCAAATTTTTGTTATTTTAAATTTATTTTTAAATAATGGCTTACAGATCTCTACCGTCCCCACTTATCTGTACTTCAGCAACACTTTATTTTCCTGAGACACACCAAGTTCATTCTCACTTTGGGGGCTTTTTGTTCAATAGTGCCTCTATGTGAAGTACTTTTCATTTCAGCTTAAATGTAACCTGTATTGACAGGCCTTCCTGGGACATTCCACTCCCGTTACTCATCACCCAGTTTTGTTTTCACCGTGGTTATTTATCACCACTTGATATTTTTGGTCAGTCCCTGTCCAAACAGAATGTAAGTTTCAGAAGAGCAGGGACTTTTCCTTGCTCACCACTGTTACCCTAACACCCAGAATGATTCCTAGTTCATAAAAGGCACTCCAGTGTTTGCTGACAAATGTATAACTTTGTTGGTCAAGTTAAAGTAAACATTTTATATCCCCAAAGATATATTTAAAGTCAACTCTTCGCTCAGCTAGGGCTATTTTTTTTAAAAGGCAACGTTGAAGCAACTTCCAGGGTCATACTTCTTTTAGACATAATAAACCTTAGACATAATAAACCTTGTCCCTCATAATAACATTCTTAGAGCATTCACACATAAGCAAATGGATTTTGTTATACCTCCTAATTTACAAACAAGTTTCAACACATCATTATAATGTCTCTTTAATTATACCTTGCTATGTGCCATGACTTTTTAGGCATCAGGTTTTTGAAGAAAGCATAAGAAAATGTTTTGAGTGGGGTCCTCCTATATATCAAAGCATAAGAAATATCTTCAGACTCTTGGATCCCTGTAGACATAGCCCATACAACTAATGTCTGATGATTAAACTTTTCCCACATGCACACATTCCAGAACAAGAAGATCAGTAGATCCAGGCAAGCCTACAAAGAGAACAGGTGTTAACTGCAAACAATTCTATTTCCTAAAGTAGTAGTGTGACTTAATATCTGGCCTTGATTGGTGTGGTTCAGTGGGTTGTGTGATATCCTGCAAACTGAAAGTTCACTGATTCAATTCCCCGTCAGGTCACATGACTGAGTTACCGGCCAGAGCCCCGGTTGGGGACGTGTGAGAGGCAACCAACCGATGTTTCTTTCTCACATGGATATTTATCTTTTTCTCTTTCTCCCTCCTTTCCCCTCTCTTTAACAATAAATAAAATCTTTGAAAAAAATAATATTTGACTCTTTTCAGCAGATGGTAAATTCTGAGGACAGATATGACCTCCATGTTGTTTATGTTTATATTTTGGAACAGCTGATACTTTATATATTTTGTTGTTGTTGATTGCTCCTGGGCCACTCCACTGTGGAGGCATGCGTGGTGGTCTTGGATGGAGGGACTGTGTTTGATCCAGACAGGACTTGTGATTCATCTCAGCATTGAATTTGGTGTTCGTTGGCTTTGCCTACTGATTCGGTAGCTTTGTTTGCTGGAAAGAGGGATATAGTAATGTTTCACCTCTCATACTAGGGTTGCTGTGTTCCATAGTATCAGGCATTTTCCACATTGTCTTTGCTTCTCACAGGGTCAGTTCCACGGTGGGAGTTTCCTCCATTGTTGCTTCTGCTCTTGGGACAATTAGGGATGATACTTGGTTCATTGATTCCTGTACTTGTTCCAGTAGCAGGTCTGGAAGCCTCCTAGATACTGGAGCTGTTAAGGTGCCTGTGTGTTGTGGGCCTGCTGGTCAAAGGGACCTGTTTGGAGATTAACGTTTGGGCTGTTCTGCATTAATTTGAACATCTTGCATTGTATTTGTCGATTCCATCAAATATTTCTTGAATGAACAATTCAGTTTTTCAAATTAAGTCTTGCCCTCAAATAGCTTAGCATGATAAATGACCAAAGCACCTGGGAATCAATTAAATGGTTTAGCTAAAGGAAGAGGCCATAGGGTCCTAATCTGAGATAGACTCATTACTCAGTAAATGCCAGAGTGTTTGCAACTACTTCTAAAAGAAAGCTATCCTCCATGCTCTTGGTTGAAAAGAAATAGAAAAGTGACAGAACCTAGACTAACCTTGAACAAGGGATTATGACCTTGTTTCTTCCATAACTTACTGCATTGTAGCCTCTAGCTGCTGTACCAATTGTTTGTCCACATGGCGACAGAACAGGGGAAGAAGGTTGCTGGGAAAGGATAGCGGTTCTGCCAGAGAGGCTGTAGGCATCTGAGCTATCTCCCAGGCAATTAGAATCACTATGTCTGTCCTAGAGGGCAGAGAGGAGGAAATATATCAAAGTATTTGTATTTATACAGGAAACAGACTGAAGGCAAAGATCCTTATTATGCTTCATCACCAATATGACCCTCTATGCACATAGCAATTAAGAGAACATTTGCACTTTTGATATATGCCAGGGTATTGTTTAGTGCTTTATGCATCTTCACTCTTAATCTTAAGAACTCTTAAGTGGTTAGTACTGTCATCCCTAGATCCCTCTTTTATAAATGAGGAAACAGGCTAAAGAGAAGCTAAGTAACATACCCGAAAGTTACAGTACTAACAAATGACAGAGGCAAAATTCAAACCTAGATCTGTTTGACTCTAAAGCTTGTCCCCTTCTAAATGGTAATGGAAAATACACACACACACACACACACACACATATATATATAAAAGTAAAAATAAAGCTTGTCCCCTTAATTACTATATTACCCTGCCTCCCATTGAAAATAACACTCTAGTGGACTATAGAGGGAAATAGGCAGAGCAACTACAACTCTGCTAGTCTTCCCTTTGACCAAACTCCTTTCTGATGCCTGAATACATACACCACTCAGGAAATATCTCATCTGGCCCAGCCTACACATCCCAGGGGTACTGAAATAATTTTTATAGGCCATTATAATCTTACCAAGCTATATGGTCACCATTGGATTCCACTAGGGACGGATCCAGGGATACCAGCTGCTCCCCATGACTCAGCAGGGCATAGAGCAAGGATATTCCAAACTGCAAGTGATAAAGCATCCAGGGGAAAAAAGTTCACCCTAGGCATTTGGTGCTTCCCTGGCTCTGTCTTCCTAACTACAACAGCAAGTTTATATGTACAAATTGAGTCCAACACCCATAGAGCTGTCAGAATTTACATTGGCTGGCCAAAGAACTCTCAGACTTTTCCAAGGGAATCATTGCTCTGAACTTTCCAAAAGATTCTTCTAGGGCTGGGTCCCCAACCCCCGGGGGCCATAGACCAGTCTATGGCCTGTTAGGAACTGGGCCACACAGCAAGAGGTGGGCAGTAGGTGAGCCAGCAAAGCTTCATCTGTATTTACAGCCACTCCCTATCGCTGGCATACCACCTGAGCTCCACCTCCTGTCAGATCAGTGGCGGCATTAGATTCTCATAGGAGTGCAAATGCTACTATGAACTGTGCTTGTAAGGGATCTAGGCTGCATGCTCCTTACAAGACTCTAATGCCTGATGATCTGAAGTGGAGCTTATGCAGTGATGCTAGTGCTGGAGAGTGGCTGCAAATACAGATTATCATTAGCAGAGGGGTTCGACTGCACAGAGACCATAATAAATCAATTGCTTGCAAACTCATATCAAAACCCTATCAGTGAGTAGCAAGTGACAAGCCACATCTGGTGGCAGCCTATAAAGCCATTGTCCCACCCTGGTCTGTGGAAAAATTGTCTTCCACGAAACTGGTCCCTGATGCCTAAAAGGTTGGGGACCACTGTTCTAGGGAACTGACTAAATGTACATTTGTGGGTCCTGCCCCCAGGAGTCAGAGTTCGTAGGTCAGAAATGGACCCAGGAATCTGATGCAGGTAGTCCGTGGACTGCACTTTAAGAAGCACTGCTTTAGGCAAAGATCTTTGGAGAGGGGATCGTAAGATAAACCACTGGCATATTAGAAGATATCAGACCTTCACATCTAGAGTCTCATCTTTTAAATGTTCTATTTTGTACTTATGCCCCTAATATTAGTATAGTGTTACATATAAATGACTTATAAACTAGCATGGGTGATGTGTCAGATTTTTTTTCTTTTTCTTTCTTTTTTTTTTTTTTTTTTTTACCTAAAGAAAAACAAAATAAAAAAAATTTGGTCACTTCTGCTTTAGAGGGTACATGAACACCATCATCAGAGAGCTTGTTAGAAAAGCAGATGCTTGGGCCCCACTCTGGTTCTCCTAAACAAGACCTTTTGGCAGTGGGTCCAAGGAACTGGTGTTCAATAAGCTATCCAGGTGATCCTAATGTAGAGGATAAGCTGGGAAGATGAGGAGATGAGAACATTCCCTCATTTATTCTGTGTCAGTGATACTACCTGGAGGCCATCTATGGCAAGAGAAAAACCTCCCAGATGTGTTACCTGATTCTGAAGCACCACGGTGACTGGCCGCTCTGAGGAGCCAGGTGGAAGCAGTATTAGTCCCTTAAGTCCTTGGAGAAGTTCATGGAAAGTCAAGTGACTGATGTATTTGCCCAGAGGTTTGAATAACATTTGTAGGACCTGCAAGAAGGTCGGCGAGTGCCTCTCTCAAACTCCACTCTACCTTCTCCTACCATGCCCCATGCTGTCCCCCTCCCCCACCCTACTCGATCCTTGTTCTTGCTGACCTGCCTTTGTTACCTACTTGGTCAGGTTATTATCACACCTACTACCACTAGTATCTCTCCATCCCCAATTCTGGTCCCTCAATATCTACTTATTCTAGGATGCCTTTCCTAAGGGCTCAACACTTGTCAAGGCGTCCTTATTTCACACCCTCTACAACACACACCTGTGCAGCCAAGGCCTGTGTGCTTCCTTTTGTTCGTTACACCCACAGATGATCAGCTGTTCCTACAGTTTATTCTGTTAAGTCCCTCACCTAAGGGGGGCAGGGTCGACACTCATCACCGCCCAGCGCCTTCTCTGGCATCTCTGGGGTTGGGGACTGGAGAAGGAGAAAAGATCCCTAACCTGCCCGTGAAACCATCGTCTTCTCCACTTAGTGCCACAGTACCTGATCAGCTGCATCCCTTTTGACCAGGAGGGGCAGGTGGTGTGTGACAGCCAGAAGAAGGCTAACAGCCTGATCCTGGGGCAGGAAGGGGAGCAGCCGGGCCACTAGGGCTTTCCCCTTCCTCACAGAGAGCACCTGCAGGAAGCCATCTGCTGCCTCCCTGTGAGTGAGATAGGAGAATATTTTCAGGCTGTGCACAGAGGAAAGGGCTACATGCCAGAAAGCAGGGGCTGAAGCAAAGCCAACGTCGTTGCTGATCTTCTCTTTGGTGGGCAGGGTGTACCCTCCCATGCTCACTCTAGGCTGTTCTGCTCCTGGGTCTTTAAGTCCTGGAAGAGCTTCTCAACCTGGTTTCTCTGCTGCTCAGAGTAGCAAGGCTGTGGAGGCCCATTCTTCTGGCCCTCTTCTATCTCTAGTAACTGAAGAAACATCTGGGAATTTGAGGGTGGAAAAAGGGGAGGAAGAGGTCAATATGAGCAATATCCCATTTTCAAAGGTAAATTAGGAAATCATCTCTAAGGAGCTGATCTCACCTTCTCAATCCAGGACAATACCCGAAGCCTCTGACTGCTTGCAGCTCCCATCTCCTAGAAGAGAGTCCCCAGCCATCAGGTGCACTTCCACAGCGGCAGCCCAGGCCTTCCATGAGCTAGAAATTGAGCTGGAAAGGCTAACACAAAGTCTAATCACACTTGTTCCTCCCATTTAGGTCACAAACTGAACTCAAGCATGAGGGTGCTTAAGACCTTGCTCCAAAACAAGGAAGAGAAAGGGGTTCTGGGAAGAGAATACTCCTACCGGCTCTGGAGCTCCATGGGGTACAGCATCAATAGCCCTGCGAGGGCTAAAACACGTTGACACAGCTACCTGGCCTAGGGAACCCTCGATTCGAACAACTGCATGAAAAAAGTCAGAACGGGCATATTTCCCTGCTCTTTCCACCCTCCATCCACCCAGATGGCTAGCCCAGCCCAGCACGTCCGCCCTGATCCTACCTGATTCATAAGCCTCTGCCTTCTGAATGTAAGGTGTTACCAGCTTGAGGGACTCAACCTTGCTCCTTCGCCCAAGCAACTCTTCATCTGCCTCCTTCTTCTCTAGTTTCTGATAATATTTCTGAGTGTCCATGGAATGTAAAAACATATACTCATCTTCTGAACTTAGAGTTAAGTTTCTCCAGTGAAACTTAACACACCCTATCCTATAGCCTCCATTCCAGAAACATTCCTGGCACCTTAGGCCCTATTGGCAATCATTCTCAAGTATTTTAAACATGTTGGGCCGTGTGCTACCTGTCCTGGGATTCCCCTACTAAGAACTTTGAGAGTTGGTACCACTACCAGGTCTGATAAAAAGGCAGAGAGAAAAGCGGAGAGCCAGGAAGCAAACCTGCCCCAGCATCTGCAACCTTCCTGCATTCCTTGTTCCCAAGTTATACACTGCACACTGCATATCCTCCACCTCCCCGTTGTGATTTTGTGATTCTACCTGTGCTTTCCAAAGTCAAGAGTTATTGGTGGTATGAAGACCGTCTGTTCCTCGAAGCATAGTGACTGCACTAGTGTCCATTGGTCTCTGGCCAGTTTTATACAGCTGAGGATTTGCTCAGTAGCTCTAATATTTTCCTAAAGAAATCTGTAAAACCCCAAGCTAAAATCTAGCCACTGAGCCAAACAAGGATTTAAGTAAAGCTCCTTCATTTGGGAGTACATAGTATCAAAAAGGCCAGACTATAAAACTATTTTACTTTCAGTGATGCTGACAGAAAGAGAATTTTGAAGCAGGGTGGAGAGAAAGGAAGGAATTAAATAGGAAGGAGATAAAGGTGGGAACCTTGGTAGGGGGCTCATGGAGGTTGAGGAGATAGTAAAAGAAAGCTTAGACAACCCCGAAACACAAATATTTGCCCCAACAAGAGGAGATAGGAAGCAGGAGGAAATGAGTCAAAATGTCTACCATCATTTGTTCAATTGAACAAATCGAATCCCACTATTTCTAAGATCGCTATTTTTTTATATAAATAAGGTAAGTAGATGAATGTTTATAACAAGACATTTCTAAAGACTCACAAATGTGTACAAAGGTGGAAAAGTCCATATTCCCAGGCTGAATAGGGGACATTCTTGGCAAAGGATGGACAAAACCTCAGAGTGTGTTTGGGGAATTGCAAAAGAACCCCACTGGGTTAAGGTGTAGAAGAAAGGGGTGAATGAGGTCGGAATGTCAATTTTAGAAATATGGCCCCTATGAGCTGAAGAGAAACCTGAGAGGGCCCATGGAGTCTAGGTCTTTTTGATCAGGAAGTCAGAGGTTGGGAAGAGTTCATGGGGCTCACCTGGTAGTAATAGTCTTCCAGGTAGGGGTTCTCACTCTGCAGCTGAACCATCTGCACTTTTATCACCCAGTCCTTCTCTTTTCGGGTCATGAGTTTAGCGTAAGAGTCTGGCTGCCGAGACCAAGGCTTCTTGGCTGGGGGACTTTAAGCCAGGAGGAGCATCCCTTTAGACCCACCCACCCCTGCTGCAGTGGTGAGCAGGGAGCAGAGCTGTCTGGGAAGGATGGGAGAGTGCAGAGGTGTGCAGCACTACAGGAGTCCAAATTATGGGCTTTGGGGAAATACTCAGCATGCACATGGGTTGCCCTCAACCCTGCCCCAGGTTTAGTTTTTACCTAGGTGTTCGATTATGCTGCTGCAGCTGCAGGATCCGTTGGTGCTGGGGGTGGAGCTGGGTCAGATGACTGGGAAGACTTAGAAAGAAACTTAGCTGAAAGGAAAGTCTCAGCTCCCTACCCCCTCCACTCATTTAGCCTCTGGTAACCTCAGCTGGACATCTAAGGGAACTCTGTTTATGTGTTTCCCCAAAGACAGCCACGTGAAACATCACAGTCCTAGCTCAACAGGGCTCACATGCCCCTCCAAAATATACTTTTCTGCAATTTGACTGCAGGAAATCTTGACATAGTAGAAAATCACTTAGCCTGGTTGTCAGGAGTTCTGAGTCCTAATCTCAATTCTACCATGCCAGCTAACCTTCAAGTAAGTTCTTTTAGTCTCCCTGAGCCTCCATCTACTCATCTGTGAGGGAAAAGGGGTTGGACTCTACCTCAGACTTCCCTTATTAAGTTTCTGTATTTTTCTATGGCAGCTGATAAGAGTGACCCCCACCTCTCTGCAGCCACTACCTCCTGAGACCTCCAGAGAAGAGGTCAAACTGCTATAGGTGCTGGGGTGCCTGGTCCCCTGAACCAGTACCTGAACCGAGGGTGCCATGAGGTTGGTGAGCTGCAGAAGAGAGATGGGTCTGGTGCAAGCACTCGAGGTCCTAAGTGCCGCACTGGAGAGCTGGTGCTGGGAAGGGTGGGCCTAAAAGGAACTGGTGACAAGTAGTCCAGGGTCTAAGAGGAATAAGAGGTCTGTGAGGAGGGCATCTCCACCAATGAAACGCTGCCCTTGCTGCTAAGTCCCTTTCTGGCCTCTACATTCTCACTGGCTTTTACCCCCAAGAACCTCACTGGACATTTTGCTCTCTTGGGGGAACTTCAAGCCAACTGTGAGGTCACCAAACTGTGGATCTTGTCCTTGTGTCCAGCAGGGTTTGTCACCTCCTAGAAAGCAGCTCTTCAGTCCATGACAATGTGGAGGCATGTGTTTTCCCTGCTGTCTGGTGAGCCAACACCTCTTGCTCTTCTCTCTGTGATAGTCTTCCCTAAGGTTCTTGTGCCTTCAGCCACTGGGGCAATGCTTAGCTCTCTTTTGTGATTCACTTGAAACTCTCCTGAGAACTGCAATTTCCTACTCTTTTCCCTGTAGTAATTTCCTGCAGTTCCTCTGCCTAAGACCATGTTCTCATTATACAGTTAATTAAAGGACAAGTGCTCTTTCTAACCCTAAGCTCAGTGCTGCTTATCTGCTGAAAGGCAGGGAAGTGGAAGTACGGGTCTAGTATGTCTTTTTCACAGGAATGGCCAGTTGTCCTAGTACCACTTCTGTCATTTACCAAGCTTCCCTACATGAGAGGCATCTCCCGCTTTTCATACCTACACCTCACTTTGGGTGCTTCATCTCCAAGAGCAAGGTCAAGAGCAGACTGAACATAGTGGAGATCAGGGATACTTGGCATGCTTCTTCTCAGCAATCAGTCACTTTTTCCCACTGTGGAGACTAGAGCCACTCACCTGCCATAGAAAGCGCAAGGAAGCAGGTGACATCCCCAGCACACCAGAGGACTTGATTCCAGGAAAGCTGAGAAGACCTTTCTGGAGGGAGGGAAGAAAACCCAGTATCACATGAGCCTCTGTAGTGTCTTCTAAATTCATCTATGTCCATGGGGTGGGGGGCTACAAGGCCAACCACTTCCAATACCCAGGACAGTGCTGGCAGCCTGGTTCTCCCTGATAACCAGAGTCTCCTGGGCCAGGCCCCTCTCCCTCCCTGAGGGGAAACAAGACTGGTATCTCAGGAGCAGGTTGAAGGACAGTCTGAGTCACTTCATTTCACATGGCAATACTTGTCTCTCTCCACTGGTTGTGGAAATCCAAGGGAGTACAGACCAGGAATGGACCGCTGAGACACAGGGGCCCAGCGTCAAAGCACCAGGAGCAGGGCCAGCCCCTATGGGTGATGCACAGCCCTGAGAGGACCTGGTTTTTAAGGGGAAGACAGCATCAGAAACTAAGTGAGTGGCAGGGGGAAAGAGGTAAAAAAAGAGTCCCTACTCATGTCCAAGCCTGAAATAGAAAACGTTAGCCCAGAACCCACCTTAGAAAGGGGTGGAGAAAAGAGGGTTGTTTAGCCACAGTCTGAGCCACAGACAATTCAAGACAACCGTCTCTCCAGTGCCTCCTGTCATGGTACCTGGGTGTTATGGACAGCACTGAGGACAGCTGGATCCCCAAGATCTTCCTCCTCTTCATCTACTTCCTCCTCCAGGTTCGGGGCTAGATCTGGATCCAGGTCCTCCACTTCCTGTTCATTTTCTTCCTCCTCCTCCAACTGGAGGGCAGACACCAGCTCCTCTTCAGGAGCTAAGGGGCCACAGGACTTGCCTGGGCCTTCGTTTGAGTGAGGGCCTGAAGAAGTAGACAGGGGCTCAGGTGTGAGGAGTCTTGTCTTGAGAGGCGGCTTCTCAGTAGCACTTCTGTTCATGAGCTGTTTCCAGCACCACCTTCAAACAAGGCCTCCTGTTCTAAGAGTTCAACTCTGCCTCACTACCCCAGATATCCCCTACCTGTCCTCCACTAGAGCAAGCAGAACCTGGCAGGTGCCAGACACCTTTACTTTCCATATCCCCTCTTCAATTATCTCATTAGAAACAACCACAGGCTTCTCCACCTGCTGTCCTCCACCTAACAGCCCCTTCTGTGCCTCTAATTAACCAAGTTCCAGCTGCCCTGACTCACTGCTATTTAACCCTACTGTGTGCCAGATATTTCACTCGTATACATTCATTTAACTTCCAAAAATCACACAAGTCTGTTACTGATCATTCCACTATGAAGGTGAGAAAAGGGGGCCCATAAAAGTCATTTCAGTCACCCAACATAATATAGCCAGCAAGCAGAAGAGTTTGGAATCACTCCCAAAGATTCTGGACACACAAGCCCATGTGTATCACTGAATCAGGATAGCAAGCCTCCACATCCCTGGGCTTTTTATCTAGATACTATGGCCCGCTTAGTGATACCTTCAAGACATTTCAACTTTGCAGGCTGGTGGACTTCCTCCACGGCTGTTTCCTCTGATGAGAGAGCATTACCAGCCTCTGGAAGGTAAACCTGGGACAAGGGAGAGACACAGAGGAACCCTGCTCCTTAGTAAGGATGGCCTGGCACCCTAAAACATGGTCATCCCCCAGCAAGGTTGTCAGGGGAGTACTGGCCTAGGATCTCGAGGAGCATGGCCCTCGGCTCTCAGACTGTCCTAAACCTGCACCCTATGACATCACCTCTAGATAGCTGTCTTGCAAAGGGACTGAAGGGAGGGGCAGAGCTAGGAGTTGGAGAAACACTCCCACACAGACACCACCGGCCTCCATCAGTGCACAGTGAGGGGGCTCAGAGCCGCCTTGCTGCTGACACCCACCACCTGACTCTTGCTGCCCTTTCTGCTTACTTTCGCCATGGGAGCCTGGGCCAGCGCTGGCTTGCTGACCCTGGCTTTAAGAGTCCCAGCCCCTCCCCTACTCTGCTCTTAAAGGGCCAACATCCCCCAACCTTGGCATCTTGATAGACATATGAGAACATAAGCTTGTGATAAAAGAAAATTCTTGAAAGGGCAAGAGACACAAACTGCATTTTTAAAAAATTATTTATTTTTAGAGAGAGGGGAAAGGAGAAAGAGAGGGAGAGAAACATCACTGTGTGGTTGCCTCTCACTCGAGCCCCCAGCTGGAGACCTGACATGCAACCTAGTCATGTGCCCTGACTGGGAATCAAACCAGCGACACTTGGTTTGCAGGCTGATGCTCAATCCACTGAACCACAGTAGCCAGGGCTTTAAACTGCATTTTTTAACCATTCAAGGCTTGAGTAACAGTTAATTGGGATCGATATTTGGGAGCACAAATTTTAAAAGATTATCACTATGTTCCAAACCCTTCATAGAACTTTGTGAGGTTATGTTCCCTTCAATCCCTATTTTTGCTCCATCAAAATTGGATAGGAAAATTGGTGGATCCTGGGGAGATTACCTAGCAATCAAGATCTCAGCACCTCAGGGCAGGCCACCTGGTGATGTTTGCCCTTCACTGAGTCTGGTGAACTTAGGTCTGCTACCCAGTTCTAATTGATAAGGGAACCCTGTGAATTTAGAAGCCAGATCTTGAAGGTAAAAACACTTTTGCATGAGTTACACAATCTTGCATATTCTTGACTGCTCTAATGGGAAACCTGTTTGGAAGCTGAGGAGTAAAAAGAAAAGAATAACAACACAAACAAGCATATTAGTACTGGTAGGCAAAACCTAAGACCCACCTGAACTTCATCTAAATTATGAACGATGCCCACATCCTGTGTTCAGCTGAGCCCCACATGACTTTGTAGAACTTCTGCACAAAAATAAAAACAAAACCAATTTCTCTATGTAAAAAGGCAAGTTAGAGCTCTGTCATCCTGATTATCAGACTATGATTCTTGATGCCTCTAAATAAAAATATTTGTTTCAAAAGTTTTGCTGTAGATCAGAATTATATGGATGTGAAAATTTTAAGTGGCTTGAAAGTGGCTTGAAAAACTTTTCAAACATCTGAATTGGGTACAGGCCTTTTTGGTAATGTTTTTCAGCTGTTTCCCTCATGAACTTCCAAAGTTCACTTTGGTATTATTAACAAAAGGGCCAGATGGTGAGTTTCAGTGTTCTAGAAGTGAGTTATCAGGTTGTTATAGAGATCATGCCTGAAGGAAAGCCACCTGCTGCATGCAGATTTTCATTCTGAAGGAACTTCTTGTACCAACTGGTAGCAAGCTGGTGAAACAGGACTTCGTTTTCAAGATTATAGCCCTTCCTTGGCTGTTTGAAATTTCACTTGGGACCTAGCGGCTTTTGTGCAAGTCCCCTACCTTTGCCCGAAGTCTACTAGTCCCTTAGATTTTCTAATCTTCTGCCATAGTTTATCTGTGCTAAGCTTAAGTCAAACCTGTGCTAGGTTTGAGGTACAGCAATTGAATAAGGCAGATGCCATCCAGGGTCTCTTACAGCTTTCTGAGAAGCACAGAAAAATAAACAGAATTGTTAGATCAAAGATATGTTAGAAATGTTTACATTGTGGGGAGAGGGAGGGAGTAAGGGGACTAGATGGTAATAGGAAAATATATAATAAAGATTAAATTAAAAAAAAAGAAATATGTACATTTGCTAAATAAAACACCTAAGGATTGTTCTTGTATGGGAGAGTCTTAATCCATAGTTTCAGTTTCTTTAATGGCTGTAGATCTATTCCAGTTTCAGTTTCTTCTTGAGGTTGTGTTAAGTTTTTTTTTTAGTGTTTTTTTATTTATTTATTTTTCCTTTTATTTTTTGGTTTTTCAATTACAGTTGTCCCATTTTTCCCCCATTGCCACCCCCACCCAACCCACCCCTTCTCCCGCAATCATATCCCTCCCCGTTGTCCATGTCCATGAGTCATTTATACACGTTCCTTGTGTTGTTAAGTTATATAATCTTCTAGGAATGTGTCCATTTTTATGAGTTCAAATTTATTGGCATAAAGTTTTCATAGTACAAGAATGTTTTTTTAATTCATGCTTAAATCTGTATTTTGTCTCCCTTTTTATTTCTAACATTACCTATGTATTATCCCCTCTTTTTTCCTTCTTTTCAGTTTGTCTATTTTATTAGTCTTTAAAAAAAAAAGAAAACCTAAGTCGGAGATTCTGCAGGAAGTAGATAGTTCACTCAAACTGGATAATTTAAGTAGAATTTAATAAAGGGATATTTAAAAAGGTATAGAAACACTATGGTGCCATTACAAGGAATAGGAATGGTGGTAATAGTTGGTGGTCAACACTTGAGGGCAGGGGTCAGGGGGTGGAGCCATTACCAAAACCTAGAGATACAGAAGGCTGCCTCATAGGCAGATAATGTTAACATCTATGTCATATGGGCTCCACTGTGGCAACCCTCTCCTAAATTATATCCATTCTCTCTGAGATCTGTATCTGCTCTCTTCTTGCCTCTTACTTTTTAAATTTATTTTTTATTTTTAAGATTATTTTATTGACTATGTTGTTACAGTAATCCCAATTTTATCCCCTTTGCTCCCCTCTGCCCAGTATCCCCCTTCCCTTCAGCAATCCCACCCCCCTTAGCTCATGTCCATAGGTCGTGCATATAAGTTCTTTGGCTTCACCCTTTCCTATATTATTCTTAACTTCCCCTGTCTATTTTGTACCAACTGATTATGCTTCTTAGTCTTTGCACCATTTCCCCATTTCTCTTCCTTCCCCCTCCCAGCTGGTAACCCTCCAAATGATCCCTATACCTATAATTCTGTTCTTATTCCGATTTGCTTAGTTGGGTTTTGTTTTTACTTTTTAGATTCAGTTGTTGATAGTTGTGAGTTTGTTGTTACTTTAGTGTTCATAGTTTTGATCTTCTTTTTCTTAAGTAAGTCCCTTTGACATTTTATATAATAATGGCTAGGTGATAATGAACTCTTTTAGCTTTACCTTGTATGGGAAGCACTTCATCTGCCCTTCCACTCTAAATGATAGCTTTGCTGGATAGAGTAATCTTGGTTGTAGGTCCTTGCTTTTCATCACATTGAATACTGCTTTCCCGTCCCTTCTTGCCTGCAAAGTGTCTTTTGAGAAATCAGCTCATAGTCTTATAGGCACCCCTTTGTAGGTAACTCTCTGCTTCTCTCTTGCTGCTTTTAGGATTCTCTCTTTATCTTTCACCTTTGGCATCTTAATCATGGTGTGTCTTGGTGTGGTCCCCTCTGGGTCCAGCTCACGTGGGACTCTCCATTCTTCCTGGACTTGTATGTCTATTCGCAAAATTTGGGAAGTTTTCTTTCATTATTTTTTCACACAAGCTTTCAATTTCTTGCTCTTCCTCTTCTCCTTCTGGCACCCCTATGATTTGGATGTTGGTACATTTAAAGTCCCAGAAGTTCTTAAGCATCTGCTCATTTTTTTCAATTTTTGTTTCCTCATTCTGTACTGGTTAACTGTTTTTTTCTTCCTTATGTTCCAAATCATTGATTTGAACCCTGGTTTCATTCCCTTCACCATTAGTTATGTGTGAATTTTCCTTCATTTCACATAGCATAGCCTTTACTTCTTCTCTTATGCGTTTGCCGTACTCAAGCATATTCGTTAAGCCTGTGAGCATCTTTATCACCAGTGTTTTTAATTCTGCGTCTGAGGAAGGATGAGTGATGGCAGTTTTAATTTGTTTTTGTTTTTTTTTAATCCAAGAAGTGTTCAGTGGTGGCATCTGGGTAGAAGTGAGAGTAGGGGATTTGTCGTGACGGTGTGTTTGCAGAGTACTAACATAAGGTTGAATAATTACCAGTTGTCTATAGAAAGAATTGAGGGGCTTGTGGGATGATATAAGTCTGTCTCCTGGTGCCCCCATTAAGATGGGTTCAAAAGCCAGAGAGCAGCAGTTGAAGAAATTGAGTTGAGGAAATGGAGACACTTGGTTTGTTGGGTAGGAAAGAAATCGGGGGCAGTTAAAATAAGAAACAAAAACAAGAAAGGGATCTTGTTTGTAACAATGAACATATCCTGATATTTCTATGCTATGCTATAAGAAAAAGAAAGAAGGAAAAATAGAGAGCCTGAAGACACTGAGGAGAGAAGCATGACTGAAGTGGCTGGAGGGCGTAAGATCCAGAGAAAGAGGTTAGACTGGAAGAGGTAGACTTGGAAGAATGAGGTGAAGAGGCCTGTCCCCTACTCTCACTTCTACCCAGATGCCACCACTGAACACTTCTTGGATTTAAAAAAAAAAAATTAAAACTGCCATTACTCATCATTCCTCAGAAACTGTTCTCAATTACCAGTAATTTTGTAACTAAGTACACAAGGCATGTTTCAGTCTTTATCGTTGCAGTCTTCACAGCCTTTGACATGGTTGATCATGCCCTCTGTATGTCTCTATTCTCCCATAGCTTCCCTTCAGTTCAGTCTCCTGCTTCTTTCTGTACCTCTTGTGTTGTCTTTCTTTGGCCCCTTTCCTGCTTTCCTCTTCCACTTGCCATGTTTCAAATATCCTATTCCTCATGCCTCTTCTCTTGCCCCATCACATCAAATATTCTTATTCTGAGGGTCCCCTGAGATTGGTGTATGTGTTTGTGTACTTTTTTAAACTATATTTTATTATGTTGTTACCGTATGAATTTTTTCCCCTTTGCTCCCCTCTGCCCAGTACCGCCATTCCTTCCAGCAATCCCACCCCCCTTAGTTCATGGGTCATGCATATAAGTTCTTTGTCTTCACCCTTTCCTATATTATTCTTAACTTCCCCCTGTCTGTTTTGTACCAATCGATTATGTTTCTTAATCCCTGCACCATATCCTCATTTCTCAGCCTCCCTGCTCCCAGCTGATAACCCTCCAAAGATCCCCATACCTTTGATTCTGTTCCTATTCTGGTTTGCTTACTTGGATTTTGTTTTTATATTTTAGATTCAGTTGATAGTTGTGAGTTTGTTGTTATTTTAGTGTTCATAGTTTTGATCTTCTTCTTCTTAAGTAAGTCCCATGACATTTCATATAATAATGGCTTGGTAATGATGAACTCCTTTAGTTTTACCATGTCTGGGAAGCAATTCATCTGTCCTTCCATTCCCAATGATAGCCTTGCTGGATAGAGTAATCCTGGTTGCAGGTTGCCTTTCATCACATTGAATACTGCTTGCCAGTCCCTTCCTGCCTGCAAAGTGTCCTCTGAGAAATCAACTGATAGTCCTATAGGCACCCCCTGTAGGCAACTCTCCGCCTCTCTCTTGCTGCCCCCAGGACTCTCTCTTTATCTTTCACCTTTGGCATCTCAATCATGATGCATCCTGGTGTGGTCCCTCTGGGTCCAGCTTGCCTGGAACCCTCCATGCTTCCCGGACCTGTATGTCCATCTCCTTCACAAAATTTGGGAAGTTTTCCTCATTTTTTTCAATTCTTGCTTCCTCATTCTGCACTGGTTGACTTTTTTCTTCAGTATGTTCCAAATCATTGATTTGAATCCTGATTTTCTTCCCTTCACCATTGGTTTTGTGTGGATTTTCCTTTGTTTCACTTAGCATAGCCTTTACTTCTTCTCTTATGCATTTGCCGTACTCAAGCATATCTGTCAAGCCTGTGAACATCTTTATCACCACTGTTTTGAATTCTTCGTCTGTTAGGTTGTCTGTCTCTTCATCTGTTAGGTTGGCTGTCTCCTTGTCGCTTAGTTCTCCCACTGGAACCTTAATCCGTTTCCCCTTTTGGGCCATACTTCTCTGTCTCCTCATTCTCACAGGTCCTGTGTTTGTTTGCATGCGCATCCCAGGTAGAGCTGTTGCTCCTGTTACGTTGTAAGGGGTGGAGCCTTAGGGATTCATCAGTACAGGGCGACCTGTTTCACCACGTTGTGGCGCTGTATGTGGGGGAAGGGGTCCAAGAGGGAACAGTGCCGCCTGCCCAGCACTCGCCCCTTTTCCAGGCACCTCTTCCACTTTTGTACAGGATTGGCGTCCCTCTAGCTGTTGCCCTGGCCATCATTCCCAGGGTGGGTGGGTCTGCGGACGTTCTAGGACTGTGGGGGCCCTTTAAACAAGCAAACTCTGCTGAGAGACTGGCAGTTTCTGCCTCCTCCCCAACACCCACTGTTCTGCATAGTTAGAAGCAATGAGGCTTGATTTTCCCCAGTGCTGGGACCATGAGCTGTGAGGTCCGGTGAGGAGCTGGGAATGCACCCCAGGTGTCTGTTGTGGACCAAGTGCGAGAACCAAACAGTCAGAGACAACCAAATTAGAATTTAAAGAGCCTTTATTAGCTGGTCAGCGACTACCCACTCTCACTCCATGCAGGGATTCAAGTGAGTAGCCCAGAGTCTCAGTACAAAGCTGCTTACATAGTATAAACCTATATCCTGGGTTGCTAGCTGGGGTAGTAGCACAACACAACCATTGTGAAGTATGGGTGGGGCTAAGGGTATCTATGCTTTGCTAATGCATAAAACTGCAAAGCTGACATTCTGCACTTGTTTGGGGGCAACTGTTACTATGGGAGTTTGCCCGATACATGCAACTAACATTCTGTACCTGCTTGGGGGCAACTGTCACCTTGGGTGGGATTTTTGCAAAAATTTTCTACTCTAGCTCAAGCTCCAGCACAGTGTCCCTCCTGACTTTTTAAAATGTGTGACGGCACTTTCTGCCAGCCTGCCACTGCTGCCACTGCTGCCGCCACCACACTGCTTCCTCTCCGCCCTGGCTCCACCCTGCCTACCTGTCTGGATGAGTATTTTCTCTTTATATCTTTATTTGCTGGACTTCCATGCAGTTTGATTTTCTGGAACTTCAGTTGTTTCTAGTTTTGAGGTAGTTGTGTTCCTTCTTAGTTGTGGAGGGAGATGCAGCATGTCTGTCTATGCCTCTATCTTGGCCGGAAGTCCATTCGTGTGATTTTTAACATGCACATTTTTCTGGAGAGAGAGAACTTTCATCACATTCTCAAATGGATCAAGAATTCCCCAAAAGGTTAAATCTTCTGCAACTTGTTGTTCTTGGGCAATCTCATCCACTTATGCTTTGTTACCACCTACATGCTGATGACATCCTTTTGTCAGATCTGACCCTTCCCAACTGAAAGAACCTCAGTGGTTTTCATTTCCGGTTCTTTACATAAGGCAAAAGGCACTTTAAGATCTAAACTTGACTGCCTCTCCAGCCTTCTGTCTTCAAGTTCCCCTGCCTTCTAGTTTGGGTTTCAGAAATAGTGAGCTTCTTTGAGCTGTGTGGGGAGAGTGGGATTCCAATGGAGCCCTCTCTCTACTCTTGGGACCTCTCACCCTTGGTCTGTGTGTTTTATTCAATTGTTGATTAAAGCTGCTTCCTGTCCCAGTTCTTTCTGTCTTTTTTTTCAATGACATTAAACATGTGTATCTTAGCAGAAAAATATGCTATTCATTGTGTCACTGAAGCAAAATGAGTTTGCAAAGGAAGCATTATTTTAATTGGAAGGTGGTTTCAGATGCTTTATTAAATTGCCTTACTCTAATAATTTAAAGATTCAAATATGGGAGAAACTCAGTTCAGGCTTTACCTTCTTCAGGAACCCTTCTCAGATATTCTCTTCCCTTTCAGGCTCCATGAGGTGCCCTTCTAATGTGCATTCATTGATTCTTGGATCTTTTGCTCATTATATACTTACCACATTGAGTTGCAATTCTGTCTCTGTATTTGTCTCCCCACCTGAGAACAGAGACGTTTTATTCATCTTTGTGCACCGAGCAGTTAACACAGTATCTGCATCAGAGTACATTCTCATCTCAGTGAATATTAATTGAGCTGAACTGAAATGAAAAAGAATGATCTTTCCCCTCAGAGAGTTCTTCATATGGGGTTTCTTTCCTGCCACCTGGCTGTGTCCTACTTTAGTGACTTCTCCACATTGCCCCCAATAAATGTCATTCTAAGAAAGCAAACCTTATGGTACCTAAGTCAAAAATCATAAAAGACATATAGATTTGACTAAAAAAGTAAAACTTCTATGCTAAAGACATTTATGCCAAAGTAAATTCTTATGAAGCAAAGATTTAAATATTAAAAAAATTTAACCTAAAAAATATTCAAAGAAAATGTGTTTGTTTGTTTTTAAATGTGAAGTGGAGGAAGCTCTTCCAACCATGACCCCAAATCCATATGCCATGAAAGGTGACTCACAAATTTACCTACATAAATATGTAAGGCTTCTAAATGGCAAATAAATAAATAAAGTCAAAAGAACTTCATTTTGATCTGGTAATCTCTTTCTTTTAATACTAAGTATTTTAGGTGATGGAGAAGATTCAGCTACCTCTTCTCTGAGCCAACCCTTTGCCTCTGGACTTCTCTGGAGCCAACAGCCGCCAGAACTGGGGCTGAGGCTGCGGGCTTAGTGGACAGAATTCCATGC
Organism: Furipterus horrens; assembly: GCF_987537825.1. Classification (NCBI taxonomy): domain Eukaryota; kingdom Metazoa; phylum Chordata; class Mammalia; order Chiroptera; family Furipteridae; genus Furipterus; species Furipterus horrens. The sequence continues at coordinate 150,875,191 of NW_028327173.1, forward strand.
ACTCCATGTCTAATCAGTAGCTTGCAGGTGGCTGCGCAGAGGCGCCAGGGGATACCACCCAGGTGGCAGAGGAGCCGCAGCTGCCGCACAGCGCTAGCAACTCTAAGTGGTTCAACATGTTCATGGGGTTCGACTTCCTGTCCATGAATACCCATGCTGCGGTCACACTCCACCCACCGATGGATTTCTTTGTGCACCACAGTAAGCTGCACTTGGAGGGCTTCCAGAGCTTGAAGGAGGGCTAGGCATTGAAGTTCACCTTTAGGAAGTCCGTCAAGGGCCTGGAATCTATTTGAGTCATCGGCCCTGGTGGGGTGTTCTGTATTGGAAGTGAGAGACAGCCAAAAGGGAAGAACATGCAGAAGTGCAGATGAAAGGGAGACAGGCGCTACAACTGTGGAGATCTAGACCATCATGCCAAGGAATGCAAGCTGCCACCCCAGCCCAAGAAGTGGCACTTCTGCCAGAGCATCAGCCATATGGTGGCCTCATGTACATTGAAGGCCCAGCAGGCCTCCAGCTCACAGGGAAAGCCAGCCTGCTTTCAGGATAAAGAGATCCGTAGCCCTGCCTTGTTTGCCCACATGCCCAGAATTGAGCTATGGTGGGTCAGGGACTATTCTTGTGTTATCAGAAAGTTTCAAGGAGCAGGCCAGGTGGGTAGGGGGCAAATGGCACTGCGGTGTATCTCAGGCGGGGTTCCACAGCATCACCCCCTCTTCCCTCTTAGAGGGGAGGGAGGGAGGGGGTGAGGCAAAGGAGCTCCAACCATGCTCTTTCCAAATGCATGTGAGGGCTTTGGGAGTATCCCTCCCTGTATGCTTTATTTGAGTCTACAGCATTTGACTGGACTGGTTAGGGAAGTTGTTTTCCTTTTACAGAAGGATATGTAATGATAATATTTCCCCTGCTAGAGTGAAAAGATTAGCATGAGACCAGATTGAGGAACCCAGGCCACAAATGACTACATTTGGTGGGAGGGAATCTCTCAGGGATACAGCAGGGTTTTTCCATACCCACTACTCTTGGGGTAGGGTGGTGAGAATTGCCCCAAGCAATGGGTTGTGACTATAGGCAAAAGGGAAGATTGGGGAACAGCTGCAGACATGCTGCTCCTAAGCTTACTCCCACTCCATTTCTGGGCCAATACAATTTTATTTATTTGGCTCCACTTTCTCCAGAATGCCAACTGTACTAGCTGTGTGTGAATGATTTACTTTGCGATTTTAACCTTTTTTTTTCATAATATAAATATTCTAATTTTGTATTTTTGTGTATTTTAATCTAAGGCCCTCATTCCTGCACTGTGTTCTCAGTACATGAGCAATCTCAGGGTTAAGTGGGCAGCAGCTCCAGGTCTGCACAACAGGAATACTTTTTGTTGTTTTTATCATCAGAGAGAACTGTTTGGAGTGTATAGCCTATTGAACTACCTCATTTTTGCCAGTTAGAGCTGGGTTTTCTGCCCTAGTGTTCTCTTGAAGCCCCTCTACCTTCCATGTTTTGTGGAAGACTAGATTTTAACTGGGTGGCTCCATTACTTGATCTCTTTCTACTGGAAGATTGGAAATTGGTCTGAACAGGACTAAGTGGTTGGTGCAGAGTTTGGGAGAGGCTGGGCTGGATGAAGGCAAAGAGGGGAAGCCAGGATTAGGTGAGGGTTTTCTGTATATGCGTAACCAAGGATTCCTGTTCCAGACCTAATGTGAGTTTGGGACTCACATTACATACCAGACCCATCCTTCACTAGATTGGGCTAGGCTTACCATGCACAACAGCGTGTATGTATGTGTTTGTAAAAAAAAAAAAGAAGTTGATAAAGATAGGTTTTAAAAACAATACTTCTCTACCCACCTTGAGCTGTCCAGGGATGGATATATGAAGCAACAACTAAACTCCTTAACCTTTAACAATTCTTTGCTTTTCCTCTTGGCTTCCAGAGAGACCATAAGTGTGAGGCGAACTCTACACTACGGAAACAAGAGAGACCATAAGTGATAGCTTCTTTGTAATGCCCAGAGTCAGTGTCCTGCCCTGCTGCAGCAGTGACTAGTGCCATAGTAGCTGAAGTAGAAAAGTGGATTTCGTTTACATGCTGTGAGATCACTGAAAACCTACCTCACTGTGTTGAAACGGGGCAAATGCAATAGAATGTATTGGGTTATGTGTGTCTGATCCTGGGTTCTTTTCTTCCCCAGTTGCTGCCCCCTCTAGTTATTGTACTTATCTGGGCTTTGTGGGGCTTCACAGTAGCTGATGTGGTGATTGCTAGGTGGCCTAGTTTGTGTAAATATGTTGGTCTTTCTCCGTGTTCCTTTGGGCTTTTATTGTTTACAAACTTCTTTTTGTTTTGAGGCCAACAGCCAAAGCATCTTTGACAAAATGTTCTGCACCAGGGAAAAAGGATCTGAAACATATGCTTGGTGGTCCCTCTTCTTGAAGTGGGAGTCATGAATCATACTTTCTTTTGTTTCCTCTTCCACTATTTTGGGCCAGTTCTTCTGCCCTAAAATTGACTCCTACTCTATCTCCTCTTCTATCTGCACCCCCCTCCTCAAAAGCCCACATACCCACTAAATGTGTGAGGTGTCACCCCATCTCTTAATTGATTTGTGCAAAAATTCAGAAGAAGCTAAGAATACTCCATCCTTTCTTCCAAAAATCCTGAGTCCAGACCATTCCTTGATATGTAATTCATGCCTAACACTTAGATTGCTATATTTTAATCTCTAATCCAAGGGGAGAGAGAAGCAATGAGGGGGCCTTTCACTTTGAAAGTAGGGTTGGGAGACCAAAAAAGGGAAGATGAATGTATATCCAAGTCACTCAAGAGCTTTAATACAGATTCAAAATCTTATGTCAAAGTAACCACAAGATTGTTTAATAGAAGATGGATGAATGTAATTCATGTTTAGTGCTAGAAACCAAAGCTTTGTATGAAGTTTTGAATTTATGGAGCAGAAGAGAGGAAGGGTAGGAAAGCATGTACCTGTTTGTTCTTTCCTTGACTCCTTTCATTTCTGAGCTACAGGAGACTGAGCTCCCTTGGGCTTTGGTGACCTCCATTACTGGGGACTGTTTATTTGATAGTTGATTTTGCTGTGCTGGGTATTTTCACTTGCTATTTGTCATTCTGTAAAACACATGCTGACTTTTACGTTCTCTTTTTCTTGGGAAAATAAAATGAAAGAATAAAGGCTTAAAAAATACTAAGTATTTTATTTGTATGTTGTTGTCACTGTATATAAAATAATCATCCTTCTGAAATAGAAATTCATGAAAATTGAGAGGTAGATGTCCAGGACTGACAAAAGCAGAAGTTTGTATAGTGTGGCACATGTTATAGGAATGACTTTTGTACTGGTTTAAATTTTATTTTTTAATCATATTTTATTGATTATGCTATTACAGTTGTTCTGATTTTTCCCACTTTGCCCCCCTCCACTCATCACCCCTCACTCCCTCAGGCAATCCCCATACCTTGTTCATGTCCATGGGTCATGCATATAAGTTCTTTGGCTACTTCATTTCCTATGCTGTACTTTACATCCCCATGACTATTCTGTAACTACCTATCTGTACTTCTTAATCCCCTCACCTCTTCACCCATTCCTCTACACACCCCTCCCATCTGACAACCATCAAAATGCTCTCTGTATCCATGACTCTGTCTCTGTTCTTGTTTGCTCAATTTGTTTTTAGATTCAATTGTTGACAGATATGTATTTTTTGCTATTTTATTGTTCATAGTTTTGATCTTCTTATTCTTAAACAAGTCCCTTTAACATTTCATATAATAATGGTTTGGGAATGATGAACTCCTCTAGTTTTTTCTTGTCTGGGGAGCTCTTTATCTGCCCTTTGATTCTAAATGATAGTTTTGCTGGGTAGAGCAATCATGGCTTTAGGACCCCGCTTTTCATGACTTCGAATATTTCTTGGCAACCCCTCTAGCCTGCAAAGTTTCTTTTGAGAAATCAGCTGACAGTCTTATGGGAAATCCCCTGTAGGTAATTATCTGCTTTTCTCTTGCTACTTTTAAGATTCTCTCTTTATTCTTTAACTTTTGACATTTTAATTATGATTGTCCTGGAGTGAGCTTCTTTGCATCCATCTTGTTTGGGACTCTCTGTGCTTCCTAGACTTGCATGTCTATTTCCTTCACCAAATTAGGGAGGTTTTCTTTCATTATATTTTTAAAATAGATTTCTAATTTCTTGCTCTTTATATTCTCCTCTGGCACCCCTATGATGTGAATCACGGAGGACCTCTTGAAGTTGTCCCAGAGGCTGCTATACTATCTTCGTTTCTTTTTTATTCTTTTTCTGATTGGTCATTTTTTTCTTCCTTATGTTCTAAATCATTGATTTAATTCTTGCCTTCCTCCATTCTACTGTTGTTTCCCTGTAAATTGTTCTTTATTTGAACTAGTGTATCTTTCATTTTTGACTGGATTTTTTTTTATGCTGCTGAGGTCCTCACTAAGTCTCTTGAGCAACCTTATAACCAGTGTTTTGAACGCTTCATCTGATAGATTGCTTATCTCCATTGCATTTAGCTCTTTTTCTAGAGTTTTGATCTGTTCTCTCATTTGGGTCATATTTCTTTGTCTCCTTATTTTGGCAGCTTCTCTGTGTTTGTTTCTATGTATTAGGCAGAGTTGCTTTGACTCTGTGCCTTGGTAATTTGGCCTAATGTAGTAGGTGTCCTGTAGGGTCCAGTGTGCAGCCACTCCCTTTCATCCAAGCTGGGTTCTTGAGGTGGCCCTTAGTGTGGGCCGAGCACACACTCCTCTTGAAGTTGAGCCTTAGTTGTTGTTGGCAAGTCAATGGGAGAGATTTACCCAGGCTAGTCAGTTGGAAGGATTGGCTGTGACCACTTATGACAAACTTCTGCCCTCCACAGAGGATCGGTGGTGCAGGGGCAGGGTGGTGGTGTTTTGATGTGGTCTGTAAATGTCCAATGAGTGCACTGGCCCTGGAGTTTCCTGGGAGATACAGACCAAGGTCAGTCCCCACCTGTGTTTTTCCCAGGGCACCCTGTTTGAGTTAAAAGCAATCTGAGATGGATGATACTTGTGCTGGGCTTGGAGATTCCCAGGTGAAGCCAAGCTGTGAATCTAAGCTGTCTGCTGCTAGTGCTGGGCCTGGGGATAACTGAGACCAGCTGTTGCTTGTTTGATAGGATTTAGGAAGTTGTGCAGTATGAGCCAAGACCAGCCATTCATGTGGAAAAGCAGCTTGAGTATGCCCATAACTTGGGTGGGGTGGAGTCTCTGGGGATCTCTGGGGAGGTCAAACAGTGTTAGCCAGGTTGATGGAGTCTCAGATAGGGCACCAGATTGCTGGCTCTGTGGCTCTGGGTGGGAGAGGGTTTAGAAAAGGGACTGTGGCCTCTGCTTGTCTTGATGCCAGACTCTAGTTTTTTCCCCAGTATGCCACTAGTGACTTTCTAGCTGCTACTCCAGTGCTGGAGCTCAGAGGGAGTGAGTCTGAGTAGGTGAGGCCATGTGGGGTCTTTAAGATGAACTGTTTGGGGCTCCAGCAGTTTCTTCCACTGACTCAATCTCCACTGGTTTTTGCAGCCAGAAGTTGTGGGGACTTATCTTCTTGGCACTGGAACCCTGGGCTGGGGGGGCGGGGACTCCACAATCTCAAGATATCCCTGCTGATTTTTATTCAGCATACATGGGTGTCTGTTCTGCATCTGCACCCCTCCTACCAATCTGGATGGATGTGGTTTCTTTAATTCCATAGTTGTCAGTTCAACTCCATTTCTGTCAGTTCTGAATGATGGTTGGTCTATATTTTAGTTGTAATTTTGATCCAGGCTTCAAATTTAGCTCTCTGAATATTCCCTTGTTCATGAACAGTAATTTCAAGATATTTGTCAAATAGTATAGATACTATATATTACAAATTCTGTGTGGCTCTCTGTGTGGCTCTCTGTGCATTATTTCATTTCACTAGGTCTGTGGAGAACGATCCACTTTTTCTAGTTTAGCCATGTCTTCTACGATAGGGATTATTAAAAGATCTAAGAATCTGTGAAAGAAATCCAGAAGATATTTGTTGTGGTTCTTGGGGAAGCACAATTCAACTCCTTTCAAATGAAAACCATGGTGATTTCCAAGATATCTGTCCCCCCCCCCCCCCCCCATGGTTCTCTTCCTCTTCTCACTGTTTTAGTCAGAGAAGACCTGGGGATTCAGGAGCTCTGTGAGAGCAGCATCTTTTTTATGTGGCTGGATGCAATTTAAATTCTCACTAAAATTGCCATCCCCTTTATCTTCTCAGTGTCAGAAGCATGAATGCCAATGGAATCAGGACACAGTTTGAATCCTTTCTTATCCTCTGTTCTCCCTGTCCATATAAATGAATGAGTTAATCCCTTCCTCCTAGAGTTTATTAAGGTATTTACCCCATTTTTGCTAGTTGATTCGTTCATTCCTTCAGTTTACTGTCTACCTATTATGTGCCAAGCACCATTCTAGTATGATAGCTCTCAGTGAATGAAGCACCTAAAGGGATCTGTAATCTCTAAAGCTCAAAGCAGTTACTGCTTTTACTATCAGTGATAGTTTTCCCAACAAATCAACAAAACAATATCACCTACACAACAATGGAAAGATACAGAGAACACGTTCTTGGCGGGAGCTTTACAAAAAGAAACTTTTCCCTAAAGGAATTCAGGAAGCAAGAAGGTCCTCCTTCGCTCCAGAAAGTTACTTCTCTTAACTAGTCTCAGGAATCCTCGAGGTTCCTGGACTCTTTCTTGCCCTGCAGATCCAGAAACCTACAGTGTACTCAGGTTGTAATTATTTACAATAGTTCCTGTTATACCCGGCACCCTTCATCCTTTGTCCAAGCACTTAATCCTTCTGGGCTTCCATTTTTTTCAAATGAAAACCACAGGTTCCAGAGTCCTAACTGATTAAGGCATGGCAAGCAAATAACTCAGCTATCTCAGGGGCTGGTTCAGAAATCGAGGGCACTGGACAAAGGTGCGTCTAGACTGAAGTTCTATGACGGGCGGTCAGCGCCCCAAGCTTGGGGACGCTCCCAAGATCGGAAGGCGCCCATTTACAAACAGCGAACCCAACCCATCCAATCCACGCCTTAAGCATCACGAGGCCTTGTAGGAAAATGAAACTGAAAATGGAAATTCCCTTTTCTAACCTGGTTCAGCACAACCAGCTAGGAGACTGGTGACGGGCAGGATTCTGATTGGCTGTGCACGTAGGAAATATAAGCCGATGTGCAGCCTCGGGAGCGCAGTAAAGTCCTTTTCCTGCAAGGGACGCAGCTCCGTTCCTCAGCCATCTCGTCAGGCGCTGCTCTAGACACGATGGCTCTCCCTGTGGCCTTGGTCGTACTTGGGCTGCTATCTCTGTCAGGCCTGGACGCCATCCAGCGTGAGTGCCCCCAGCTCCTTGTTCCTCCTCCGCTTGCCCTTCCTCTCCCGGTCCGCAACCCTCTTTGACACTCTCTTAACTCTGTTAACACCCGGGTTCTCCACGTACTCTTTCCCTGCCTGGGGACTCGCCCGGACTGGGTCGGAGGGAGAGGGAGCGAAAGGTGTGGGTGCGAACCCAGGATGCAAGCTTTTTTCTTCTTTCCGCGAGAACCGGGCGTGGGGGAGACCACTGGCGCACCGTGGCCAAGTGGATCGGGGCAAAGTTTCGGGTTGTGGATTAAAAGTTCCAGAGCGACCCGAGTGAAGGAGGGTTTCTCTTCCGCTCTTTTACCCGACCTCTCGCTCCCCGACGCAGCTGGATGGGAAAGCAGGTAGGCGGGTCCCAAAGGCGCGTAGCTGGGGACTGTGTGACTGGGTGAAGACAGACATTGGGCTTTGGAGGGGGCACTGCAGGCGTCAGTCAGTCCACTGCAACTCCGCTTGGCTGACGACCTCAGGGCTTCGGGCTTCCTCCTAGCACCTGCCAGGTTCACCTGCCCCTTCGCACTTTCCCGTAAATATGGGATCAAACCTTGGTGGGGGATCAGCATGCAACGTTTGTAGAATGCTTTGAGGTGTTACAGAGAGCTTTCACATCATTAATTCACTTGTTCCCATTACATGTCTCTTTTAATAATCCTAAAAGCTGCCTGTTTTTGACAACTCACAGTGTGCCGGGGATACTGTGTGCTCTTGTCATTTAAGTTTTAAATGCGCCTACGATGTAAACGTTGAAGCTTAACATTAGCGGCTCACAGACGAGGAAACTGAGGCACTACGAGTTTAAGTAACTTAATCACACAGGGAATACAACACAGACAATGGTTCCTGACCGGAGCTTTATGCTGGGGTGTTTGTCTTTGGGCTGTATGTACATAATCCGGACGCTTTCCAAAACTGCTTCCTTTGGGTGTGATTGTCTGGAACAAGCTGGGCGGCCATGGGCCCCTGTTGTCTTTTCTTTACAGAGGGCTTCCTCTCTGGCCCCTTGCCTGTTTTTTTCCAAGATGAGCTAAGCCTCTACTTTCGGTTTTGAAAGAAACAAGGTTAATTTGTCAGAGAGGTTGTAAAACCAGTGAATAGGGTAATCAAAGTGGTTACCCAGGCTGTCTGTTGGGGACACCAGGACATTGAGCACACTCCCAAAACCCTGTAATATATTGATTGGACTCTTTCATTTTTCCCCTCATAAAAGCCTCTGTGAAGCATGGTCTTTTGATCATGGCAAAAAGGTATTTAATTTGTAATTTATTTACAAAATAAAATATAGTGTCTGCCATCACTATTATTATTTACTGCTGACTGTAGAAGCCCTTTGAAAAATAACAAGCTGACATTTTTAAAAATCCTAACTTGAAAATTCCCAAAGTAATGCATGCCCTACATAGATCATTTCTGTAAGAACTACAAGAAACATGTAATGGTGATTGCCTTTGGAGATCAATTGTCTGCTCTATCCCATGTGTGGGTTTTGTTTGATTCACTGTGGGCATAAATTAATTTTTCAGGTAAACTTTGGAAGCTAAAATAACTCTCCCAAAGTCACAGAGCCAGCAAGTGTCTGAATTCAGATTCAAATCCAGGCCTGGCTGATATTGATCTTCTTAGAAGAGATTTTCATGGTGTTTTTGCAAAACCCTACCCTGTTCCCTCAAAGTAAGAATTCCAGACCAGATAATCCTTGCTCTGACTCCTGTGGCATTTATTATATTCTAATTATCAGAAGCTCAACTACAAAGAGCATTCTGATTTATCTTCACTTTTACCTTTATGAAAAAATAAAATCAGGGCTTCTTTGGGACCCCCAGTCTAGGTCTTATAGTCTTGATGTTTCCTTTCCTGGTGACCTTTCCTTTGATGATAAGTGTTTCTAGACAGATGCATATGGTCAGAGTGGCCTGGTACTCTCCTTCCTACCCTCCTCCCCACCACCTTCTGGATGGCGGGGGTGGGGGGGGCAGCTGCCCTGTAGTAATCATCTACCCTGAATGTGCATGCATATATTTTAAAGTGAATTATATGCGTGTATTAGTGTCAGTCTGTATATTTAGTAGCAGTAACACTTCTCTTTGTTTTGGATGAAAAATATAGAAATAGTTTATATTTTCTTTCCAAAGCCTCCGGGATGCATGAAGTCGGAAACCGCTGGTCTGTAGCATTATGCAACATATTCCGAACCTGGCTAGTTATAGGAATCATTTCAGGGTGCTGATTAAAATGCATATCCCATTTTCAAGCATTACTTTACTTGGTCATAAAGGAGAGTATGTTCTCTCCCATTTGCCAGAGTCCTCACCCTTTCCTTTTGCTCTGACCCAGCCCAACTCACTCATTTAAGCTATTTGACAGCTTTTGTAGGCTTTTAAACCTTGTAGCTCATGAAATCAGATACAAAGTGAGGAGTCTGGTGTATAAACTCTGAGCAGGATGAAGAGTTTGTGTTTTGTAGGAACATACTTTGGGTTGACTCTCTTAGGAACCTGCACAAGTAGGTAATACGTAATAACATCTGCTACTTACAGAGCACTTTACCAGACACTTGATACATATTGAGAAGTCAGATGAGTATTGATCTAGGCAGGAGCAGGAACCAAAAAGGAAAGATGTAAACATATGAAAAAAATTGACAGGGCTGAAACAGGGCACAATAATATGAGTTTTTTTTTTTTTTTATGTGGCTACTATGGAGGGTATGTGAAGTGAAAAGTGAAGTTTGAAAAGCAAGCTAGGGCCAAATCATGTAGACTTTTTAAAAAATTGAATTTATTGGGTTGACATTGGGTTCGCAAAACGATACAGGTTTCAAGTGTATAGCTCTATCGGTGCTGAGAAGTCATCAGAAGTTCTTGAAAGCCTCTACAGAAGGGTTCTTGAATATTTGGCACAATCTCCAGTGACAGAAGATACTACTGGAAATCTGGTAGAAAAAGCCAAAGTGCATGTGTAGGGGAATTATGAGGTAGCCTTTTAGAAAAGTGGAAGCTTATTTGGAAAAGTGGAAATGGAATTGGGAGAAATGAATGATCAAATTTAATAGTTGGTGCCTGATCTGGCTTTAGACCAAAGTAGTACCAAGTGAAATACTCTGCAATTTTTATTCGTCTTCCCCTCGTGTTCCTCAGGTACTCCGAAGATTCAGGTTTACTCGAGGCATCCAGCAGAGAATGGAAAGCCAAACTTCCTGAATTGCTATGTGTCTGGGTTCCATCCACCCCAGATTGAAATTGACTTGCTGAAGAATGAGGAGCCAATGAAAGTAGAAAAGTCAGACCTGTCTTTTAGCAAGGACTGGTCTTTCTATCTTCTGGTGCACGCAAATTTCACTCCCAATGCAAAAGATGAGTACAGCTGCCGTGTGAGTCACGTTACTCTCAATGAACCCAAGAAAGTTAAGTGGGGTAAGTTTTCAAGTTCTTTCCTTAGCTGCTGACAGTTGTATCTGACATAAGCCACAGCATAAAGCTGCTTTGATATTTTTTAAATAAATGCATATTGGGATTGTCAGGAAATGTTATTAAAGCTCTGCTAAGTGGCACCTTTTTAGAGACCTCTGCACAGCATGGCCCTGGAAATGGTAGTCTTCCTATGGCAAGAGCTAGGAGCAGCAATAGCGCTTGCACAAATGCACGCTCATTCCCAACGTTTCCTACCTGCTGGCTTCCTTAGGCTTTCCTGACAGCTTCACAGTTACTTAGGACCAACAATCATCTCCAGGAGGCATGGGTCTTTGCAGTCTTACCCTCTTAGCACCCTGCAATCCTGGACTCCTTCAGCACTCTTTGACTGGGTTGAGATCTGAGGCTAGTAGGCAGGTTTGGGTCCCACTAGTAGTTCAAAACAAAGCATTCATGGTTAGGGACAGCAGGCTCTGCTGCCAGACATATTTTAATACATAGTATTTTAAAAGTAAAACTTACTGTTTTCCTTTTTCTTTCCCCATTTTCTTTTTCATAGATCAGTACAACTAACCAGCATCATGGAGGTAGGTTTCTAACTTAAAGAAAATGCTTTTTTGTTGTTGTTTCATTATCCTGGGGACTATTTCTAGGCAGCTCTAATATGGCAAGCCTCAGTACATGGAGGACATTAATCAGGATAGCATTTCAGCAGGCAGAGAAAAATCCTATGAGGTCACATTCCCTTTCCTGGATGAGGAAGGTAGGTGGCCCAGACTGTGGCTCTGCCAGCACCCCTGGCCCTCTAAAGGAAATCAGAGGAGCCGCTGGTGTGGCGTGACAGGACAGAGGCAGCTGGTTACCCACTCCACCTGCAATTTGCTATTTCTACATGGGGTATCTCTGGGTCTTCAAAATGAACCATTCTCTTCTGTTGCATAGAAGTTGCTATATTATTCAGTCAGAAAAGAGGAGTAACGTGGTTCTGAAGATGTCCCATTCCTTCACTCTCTTGTTGAGCCTTGGTGTGTGGGCACTGTGTTTGCCTTCTAGAGGCTCCCCGTCCAATAGAGGAAAGAAATAGAAACAGATTGTTGTAATGTAATATAAAGATATTAAAATAGATGTACCTACAAGGAGCTCTAGCAGCATGAAAGAGGGCAAGAATTGGACTTCTCTGCATCTTTGGATGGAGTCCAGGAGTCAAAAATCCAGCTTTTCAATGAAATTTCTACACAGTACGCTACTTAGGTGTTGAAAACCTATTCAAATCTCCTGTTATATTTTAGAACAGGGAAATTAATTCAAGAGCATCAGAGAAGCTAGGTGACCTGCCCAGAGTCACACAGTCACACAAGTAACTAAACGGGAGAGCCAGAATCTGAACTCTTATCTAAGAGAAAAGAATACCAGCATTCTTTTCTCTTAGGCTGTAGGAGAATCAATGGGATAAACTAATGGGAAATGCTCTTTGTACTGGGTCTGGAAAATTGTCTGCAGCTACTTCTTTTACAAATGGTGATGTACACAGCAGAAGTTACAAGTTGGGTGGTGTGATCTGTAATCCAAATGAAATAAGTATATTTACTAACAAGACTTTTTCTTTTTCAGGTCTGAAGATGCCTCATTTGAATTGGACTAATTCCAAATTGTGTTTTCTTTTTAATGCTTACATGCTATTATGCTTTGTGCCCACGAATTAAGAAGCAATACTGATGTTACTACAAATTCCATCTTCTTTATAATTTCACTTTAGGCTCTATGTCTCTCTGGTTGACCTATCTGAGCAGGGGGTTGCTGACAGCTTAGAGATGGAGAAGAGATAATGCTCATGTTGAACATTAGCATTACAAAAACAATTTTATTAAAAAATTCATTTTTCCCTCTTATCTGTGTTGCACAGATTTTGATAGTTTTTTCTTCACCAATTAAAACAATGGTAAAACTTGATGTGTTTGGTTTCTTACATATCTCTCCCTCTCTGACCCTTCTGTTTTCAAACAGGGAAACAGTCTTCAAGTAACACTTGAAGAGTGTAAACCCCTGGTGTATAGGATTTGGTTCACAGGGGAAGGGGCCTCAGTGATCTGCATTTTATAGATGAGAAACAGGATCCCAGAGAAGTTAAAAGACTTAGTCAGGGTGACACAGCCTGGGAGACCAGGCTTTCATCTTTTAGCCAGAGTTCTATTTCCTGGGCCAAGACACGAGGAATGTGCAGACTCAAAGAGGGAGAAAGAATATCTGGAAAATTTTATATTTTAGCAAGTGGTAGATACACTGTGAATGAAAAATACTAGATTTTTAAATTTCAAGGCATAGTTTGTACATGATGGCCTACTTTATGCATTTGTTTATTTGACCAAGAAGTTCAGCTAGCTACTGTTAGGTACCAACAAGATGAATAAAACACAACCTGCTCTCAAATTGCTCAGTTTAGTGGAGGGGCAGACATGCACTCAAATAATAAAAATGATCCTTTTAAAGGGTATAGTGTAGGTAAGCCCAAAGGACTAGGTGATAGGAAAATGTGTTGAGGGGACAACAAAAAACTTTGGGTAGGTATTGGGGAAGCCATTTGCTTGAGCTGAGACTTGGTGGGTAGTGGTTCTCCCTGTTGGTGAGCAGGGCCTGGGGTTTTCAGGTAGGGGAGCAAATTATGACATGTTATAGAAGTATGATGACAGGTGTGGGTAATTCCAAACGGCATGGGTACCTGGGGGAAGATTTGTAGGAACTTAACTGAAGATTGAGGGGTGACTTGAACTAGTAACTCTTTACCTTGAATACACATTAGAATCACCTGTGGAACTTATTAACCAATATGAGCTCTAAAAAATAAACTATTTAAAAACTCCAGCTCTTAGCTCCAATCCAGACAGCTAAATCACAGTCTCTTAAGTATGGAGCCCGGCCAGACAATAGTATTATTACTTTTTAAAATTAAAACCTATGTTTTTAGAGCACTTTTAGGTTCACAGCAAAACAGAGGAAGGTGCAGAGATTTCCCATATATGTCCCACCCCCACCTATCACAGCCTCCCCTATTATCAACATCTCTGACCAGAGTGGTACATTTGTTATAATTGATGACATATCACCAAAGCCATAGTTTATATTTCACTCTTGGTGTGTTGTACTATGGGTTTGGACAAGTGTATAATTACATGTATCCATCATGATGGTATTATAAGGAGTATTTCACTGCCCTAACATCCTTTGTGCCCCCAACATTCATTCCTCCTACCCACCCACCCCCACCACAACCTTTAGCAACGACTGATCTTGTTACCATCCTCATAGCTTTCTTTGCCTTACAGAGAATGTCATCATTGGACTCATATAGTATGTAGCCTTTTCAGATTGGCTTCTTTCACTTACTAATATGCATTCATGGTTCATGTCTTTTCATGATTTAATAGCACATTTCTTTTTAGCATTAAATAATATACCATTGCCTGGATGTAACACAGTCTATCCATTCACCTAATGAAGAGCATACTGGTTCCAAATTTTGGCAATTATGAATAAAGCCGATACAAATATGTACATGTTTTTGTGTGGACATTTTTTTCACAGTATTGTTTTATAAAATCTAGATAGTTCTAATGTGTAGCCAAGGTTGAGACCCATTGAGTTAAATCATAAAGGACTTTCTGTTCCATGTCATTCAACAGAACTAGTTTGTGAAAAGTTTGTATGCTGGCTGATGGTCCCATGTAGCGCTCCTTTGGAGCATGCCTTAGTTCCCCATTTCAGAACTAGAGACTGATCAAAGTGGAGGAATATTGGAGCTTAAGTATGCTCATTAAATATAATAATGCAATGCAAATCAAACAAAAGTCTCAATGTCAATAATAAAGAATTAGACCTTACATGCTGACAGAAGAAAACCCATGCTATATTGCTGAAACAGGAAAGTAATTTCTAGGAAAAAAGATAAGTCATTAAAAAGCCCACACTGGACTTCCCGCCAAGATTGAGGTGTAGGTAGACATGCTGCATCTTCCTCCACAACTAAGAAGAAATACAACTACCTCAAAACTGGAGAAAACCAGAAGTTCCAGAAAATTGAGCTGCACGGAAGCCCAACAAACAGATATAAAGAAGAAATACTCATCCAGATAGGTAGGAGGGGCAGAGAGGATGTGGTGTGGAGGTGGCAGCTGCGGCAGAGGCAGCAACAGAGGCTGTGGCCAGTGGCCTGAAAGAGCAGTCATGCATTAAAAAAAGCAGGGAGGGAAACCTGGGAAGCACTCCCAGCACCAGAGTAGACCAGACCACACAGCTCATGGATCCAGCAATGGGGGAAAATAAAGTCTCATTGCTTTTGAATGTGAAAACCAGGGGGGGCTGGGGTGCAGGAAGAAAGTGCTGGTCTCTCATCAGAGTCCATTTGTTTAGAGGGCCCCCGTGGTCCTAGAATGTCCACAGAACCACCCTCTCTGGGAACTATGGCAAGGGCAACAGCTAGAGAGGTGCCATATAAGAAGTGGGAGAAATGCCTGGAAAAGGGACGAGTGTTGAACAAGCAGCATTGTTCCCTCTCAGACCTGTACCCCCACACAGCGCCACAACATGGTGAAACAGGTCACTCAGCACTGACAATACCTAAGGTTCCGCCCCTTACAACATAACAGGTGTGACTGTTCTACCTAAGACACAGAGGCAAACAAACACAGGAGGCTGTCAAGTAGAGGAAACAGAGAAGTATAGCCTAAAAGAGGGAACAGATCTAGGTTCCAGTAGGAGAACTAAGCAATGAGGAGATAGCCAACCTAACAGACAAGGAGATAGCCAATCTAACAGATGCCGAGTTCAAAACACTGGTGATAAAGATGCTCACAAACTTGACAGATATGTTTTATACGGCAAATGCAGAAGGGATGAAATAAAGGCTATGCTAAGTGAAACGAAGGAAAACCCACATGAAGCGAATGGTGAAGGGAATGAAACCAGGGTTCAAATCAATGATTTGGAGCATAAGGAAGAAATAAACAGTCAACCAGTACAGAATGAGGAAACAAGAATTGAAAAAAATGAGAGGCTTAGGAACCTCTGGGACAACGTTAAATGTGCCAACATCTGAATCATAGGGGTGCCAGAAGGAGAAGAGGAAGAGCAAGAAATTGAAAACTTATGTGAAAAAATAATGAAGGAAAAATTCCCAAGTTTGGCAAAGGAAATATACATACAAATCCAGGAAGCACAGAGAGTCCTAAACAAGCTAGACCCAAAGAGGACCACAGCAAGACATATCATAATTAAAATGCCAAAGGTTCAAGACAAAGAGAGGATCTTAAAAGCAACAAGAGAAAAGAAGAGAGTTACCTACAAAGGGGTAGGTATGGTCCTGTAAGACCATCATCTGATTTCTCAAAAGAAATTTCGCAGGCAAGAAGGGACTGGCAAGAAGTATTCAAAGTGATGAGAGGAAAGGACTTAAAACCAAGATTACTCTATCCAGCAATGCTATCATTTAGAATGGAAGGGCAGAAAAAGTGCTTCCCAGACAAGGTAAAACTAAAGGAGTTCATCATCACCAAGCCCTTATTATATGAAATGTTAAAGGGAGTTATTTAAGAAAAACAGGATCAAAACTATGAACACTAAAAAGACAACAAATTCACCACTATCAGCAACAGGACCTAAAACAAAACAAAGCAAAACCCCCCAAAAACACAAACTAAGCAAACAACCAGAACAGGAACAGAATCATAGGTATGGGGATCATTTGGAGGGTTATCAGCTGGGAGGGGGAAGGGGGTGAAATGGGGAAGTAGTACAGGGATTAAGAAGCATAATTGGTTGGTACAAAATAGACAGGGGGGATTTAAGAATAATATAGGAAAGGGTGAAGCCAAAGAACTTAAATGCACGACCCATGGACATGGACTAAGGGGGGTGGGATTGCTGAAGGGAAGGGGGCTACTGGGCAGAGGGGGAAGCTAACGGAAAAGAAATTGGGACAACTGTAACAGCATAATCAATAAAATATACTTGAAAAAAAGCGCAAACTATATAAAGCACATGCATTTTATATTTGTATCATGAACAAAAGCAGGTCTGGAATGTCATGCCCTAAATTGTTAGCGTTTACTCAAGGTGTTAGGTAAAGAAGAGGAAGCTGATTAATCTCTTGGGAAATTAATTTGCTAAAAGTCATTTTGCTGAGTATCAGTTGGCAATTGCCTGAAACTCCATATGAGTGTGTGTGGTCCGGGGTGGGGGGTGTTTGTGAGTGGGATGTGAGTGAAGGAGTAAGTAGATGGTGAAACAGGACAGGCTCAGACCTTATGCAGAGGTGTTTCCCTCCTGCTGCTCACCCTGGCCAACAGAACAGCCTGTATTATGCCCTTCTAAACACTGGGGAATGTGGCAGCTGAGCCAACCATCACCTCCACAGACTGACCAAATGGATGGAGGCTGGACACTACAAGACACCCGCACTCTCCTGGACAGAGGATCAGTTTCACCCTGGACTATGTTGGTGAAAAGACTAAAGGAAGCTATCTCTCAGCTTAAAGCAAATTGAATATTTGAAATGATTTGGCTAATTAATATATAAAACTTTTCTTTTAGAAAATGTATTGTAGAATTGTTTAAAAATTGCCCTCATTATCAAATAATGAAAATAAAGAAAAATATTGTAAACATTTACAATCTTCTATGACAAAGATTAGCACCTTTTGGACCCCACTGGATTTTCTCAGTGTGTACCTATCACTCTCCATTTTATGTTATGGCTATTTTAAAAATTGAATCTTTATTAAATAATTCTCCTTGCATTTCCTTATAATTTCCTTTTTAGGAGAATTTAGAAAGGTCAAAGGAACCAGAGAAAAACAACATATGGTTTGATGTGGGTAGGGATAGCCTGAGAGGACCCCATACTTTGAATGACTAACGGAAGTGACAGTGAGAAAAAGCTATAGCTTCAGGCGGAAAAATGCATCTGGAAGGGAGAGTGAAAAACAAAACAAAACAAAAACAAAAACAAAAATGTGAGTTAGAATTCAGCAGTTTTAACTTGAAACTGCTCTGTTGACCCAAGGACCTACAAAGAACTCATCAAGAGACGAGATTGTGACTCTAGCTTAGTGGTCTGTGTACAATATTCCTCAAGAATGTTGCTTAGATCTTGGCAGCAGTGGCAGATCCTGCTCATCCCCCTTCAGAACATCAGCATTTGCCTATCTCTGGCACTCCAAGCTGAGGTGCTACTTCTGATCCAATTTTTATATTTTTTAAAACAAACTATTTTAGTCTTTTTACTCTACCCTCCGACAACCTCTCTTAGCAGATAAACTGGCAGAAAAAGTTTCAGAAATATATACAACAACCTCTTAACAATGCTTATCTGGGCACAGGGGCTAAGATGTCAGGAGAAAGATAAAAGAAGACATCTAAAAATATTATCCTACATACTTCTATATGATTTGAAGTGTTATAACTTTTTTTCTGCGTGTATGTCCATTATTTTTTTGAATAAGAAGTTTAGGCAGAAAGGAAAACTTGTTAATCCCACCATGAGAGACGATCACTCATCAATGTTCATTTGGGTGTGTTTAGCTCTTCAGATTTTTAATTATTCTATGTTTAAAATGGTTATTGTTATCATCATGTTTACTCAAAATACTTTACAATAATTTTTATATACCATTTCTTCACCAACTCTAATGAAAACATGGCATAAAAGGAAATAATACAAAGAACTGGCAAATGTTTTTTCTAGTTTTTGTCAACAACCACTATCCCAGTCTTGTGAGTTGTTGCTTTTTACTTATCTTTTATATATTGTAAACTCTTGAGGAAAAACTCAAGGCCTTTCTTTAATAAAATAACTATCTTTTTTGTGATATAGCCATTAAGATTTTAGGGGCAAAAATTACCCTTATCTCTCCTTGGACCCTAGACTTTTAGGGAAAAAAAAAAAAAAGAGTAACATTTGGATCTTAGATATGTTAAAATAAATAAAGTACCTGTGAGTACCTGGACTGGACACTATGCATTAAAAACTATTCTGATACCTTGGAGAGCTACAAGAAATGCTGATAAAAAATAAAAAAAAAATAAGAAAGAAAGAAAGAAAGAAAAAAGAACACAAAACCCTTGTATTGGATGCAGTCATTTGTCATTTTTGGTTTTCCACTACATAGATGATTACAAAGTCTATGAAACTGAAGAGATATTTATATCTCTATAGCACACACAGGCTCAACTGTGTGCAGGCCACGGTGTTGTGAAAGGCTTCTCCTCCCCCATGGGCCACTTCCTCTTTTTACTGTTCTCACTTAGAAAAAAACAGAGAGGACTGTTGCTGACACACAATGTCATAGTGCTATTTGAAGTGGTTTTCTATGTATCTGTAGCTGTATCTGACTTCAAGTATGAATGTCATTTTCATCACCGGAATAGTCAATAAGTGTCTTAGGTTGAGTTCTCACAGAATGAGGCCTTGAGCCAAGAATTTGGATGCAAGTCACTTATTGAGATGGGGCTTTCCAGGAGAAGCCAATAGGGGTGTGGGGGATAAAGAGTAGGAAATGGGAAGAAGCCAAGTGAGGGTGTGATTTCAGAAGTAGTCCCACACTCAGCCTGTTCCCATGGGGAAGTCTAGAACAAGGAACAAACCTCAGTTTGTTCTGCCCCAAGTGAAGGAGCTGGGTTTTCCAGTGGTAGGCTACAGGCTGCGTAGGAGTGTGAAGTGGGGTGAAGCATAAAACTCCCAGGTACTTCCAGCTTGCTTTAGTGCCTTAAGGTAACTTGAAGGTCTAGGGATAATGTACAGGTGCTAGTTGTTGGCAGCAAAATATGAAAAAGCTGGGGAAGGGCTCATAGAGTCGGGGTGGAGCATTGGTCTGCTACTGTGAGTTTCCTGTTGACATCCTCTGCTGAGCCCACAACACATGCCATCCCAAGCTTCCATTAAAAGTTCAAAGTTTCTAAGGAGCTAGTGTAAATGCCACTGAACTCAGACCTGAGTTTGAATCCTAATTCCAAAAAGGAATAGGAAAAGTCATATTCCTGGCTTAACTCTTCATTACCATATCCATAAAATGATATAATTATTCCTACATCATAAAGTTTATTTATTCACTTAATCATTTGTTCAATAAATATGGAATGTCTATTCTATGTCAGGCACAGTTCCAGGGATGTTCGGACAAGGGGAAGGTGACAAGAAGGGCACTGTAAAATGTGAAGCTCTAGGTAACTGCTTTTACTTCCAGTGGTTCTTCATTTTTGCAGCTCGCTACAACATAAAATTATCTAAAACCACAGCAAGGAGATATAAGGGGAAACTTCTTGGTGCTTAGCTGGTGAAAAAACAAACAACCAAACACCAACCAACCAAGCAAAAAACCTACTGTGGCGGAATTCCTTTCTGTTAAGGGCTTTAGGTTAAAGATGGTCTTATAGACCTCCAAAGGCAGGTCTATAAGCTGAGCTCTCCTCTAGCAGTCTCATGATTTCTGGAAATGGTTTTGCTTAAATAATTCAGAAAGTCTAACTGAATTTTCAGGAGCTTCTAGTCTTGCCTCTGTCACAGTTCATCCTTTTTCAAACCTTTTGACCTTTCCTGGCCTCGGTTTCTTTATCTATAAAATGAAGGGTTCTTGACCTCTAACTGCACAGTAAGCAAGTCACCTGTGTATTAGAGGCTTATCTGCTGTATGTCTGAGGGTAGGGAGTCTACTCAACGTCAGGCTTGGTAAATTGAGTTGGGCACAGTCCCCAGGACTCCAGTGTAGATCAGAGGTTTCAACTCAATGAAATTCAACACCTACCCCTCCTCTTTTCCCCAACACCTCCTTTTTATAAAAACTGTTTCATAGCACCCCCTTTATTAATTTGATTATGAAAGCCAAACAATTTAGTACATGGGTGTTCTAGCCTCGCTACACTGGCTGGTACAAAAAAGTGCCAGATGCCTACACTGGCTCAGGCTCTCTGTGAACTGATAATGGAAAAAAAATAAAATGGAATAAATAGTGCTAAGAAGATCCCTTAAAGACAAATCAGGAGGTTATTAAAGAAGTGGGGCCTATGCACAACTTTGTGACTCAGTTCTCAGAGCTGCTATTTATTAAGTTACTAAAACTGGAGCTAAACTCAGCTCCAACCATCTTGTAGCCTGTCACAAATTAAATACAGTAAATGGAACCAAAAATTAAAATGGAGCTGGACTACCATGCTAAAGGAACTGCCTTCGTCATCCTAAGCCTCGTATCTTTGCAATGTAAACATGGCGCTAAAGCAACGTCATGTCCCCAAAAAATGTTTGCAAGGATAACAAGAAGGCAAATATTATGACTATAGGACTGATGACATTTAAAATTAGCATCACTATGTTATCTGCACCAATAGAAATGCCTTCCTTCTACTGATGTAATCATTCCCCTTCCCTTTCTCATCAATAACCATTGTCATCGTCTCTTAATCGAACACTCTTTGGGTTTCTACCTTATTAGCTATTCTCTTATTTTATTTATTTATTTTATCTGAAATGCTTGTTGCCTCTCCCTATGAAAAGCTTTTTATTTTTCAGGTTAGCAAGTCATACATATACTGGAACAACTGTTACACTGACATATGTGGACTTTATTTCCTTCCTTGTAGTTTCTGCCTCTGTCCTTTGCGTACTGGAACTAACCAATCTCTTTTAACTTAGCCAGCAAGTTTCCATTTGCGTTTTGTATTTTTTTGCCTTTATGGATCCTGCCTTTCTTTGTTCTCTCCAGAGTGCAGTCTGAGTTGCTACCTGAATCTGTGTCTCTTGGATTACAATCCTTTCCTCAAATAATTGCATTTTGTTTTTTATTACAGCCTGAGCCACAACATTGAATGCTGGTTGTGGTGTGATTCTCTGAAATAGTGAAAATCTCTAGGTAAAATTTGAAAAACCAACAAAAACTCAAAAATACATTTTCCTTTGAGTTGCCTTGTAGCTGCATGCCTGGAAAATTCAGGATGTATGGGTCGGCATGGTAGATGGTCAATAAATATTCAAGAAATAAATTTAAATAATTGAAAAATAAAACATGTTTTTACATGTGAATGTAAAGCCCAGATTATAAGCAGGTTTTTCATACATTTTGTTTGCATGTGTAGGTTGGGATTCCTGGCCCTCAGCCCCTAAATACTTGTAAGTGCTCTTATTATTGGAACAACCCCAAATAGTCCTATTAATGTACAAAGGGGCAGTAACTGAGAAGTACTGCCTTCACTGAGAACCACTTTCTAGAGTGGGGAGTTGCTGATTTAATGACGTGAGCACATGGCTGGGTGGCTCAGTTGGTTGGAGGGGGCGTCCTTCCGTCAGTGTTCCCTTCTGTCTGGGCCCATACCCAGGTTGCAGGTTCATCCCGGTAACTGATGGATGTTTCTCTCTCACATCTGTTTCTCTCCCTCCATCCCCTTCCTTTCTATCTAAAAATCTATGAGCATATTTTTGGGTGAGAATTAAAATAATTATAATAATGAACTTAATGACTAGGGTAAAGGGGAAGAAAGAAAAAAACCACACACAACAACCCCGCCCTTCCTCTTTCTCGGAAAGCACGAGACTTTGGAAAAACAGGAAACTAAGGACGGGAAAGTCCCCTTTTCCAGCCTGAACCGGCACATTTTGCCCAGAGACCAGTGACGAACCACGCCGGACTCGGGTTTTGATTGGGCAGTTGAAAAACAAAAAGCAGCTAAAAGGGGCGGGGCGGGGATGGAAACTGCAGTTCCTTCCGCCACCTGGTTGGTGGGAATACGTGCCGAGACTTCTCACTTGGTATCTTGGACCCTGGTTTTCGCTGGGTGCCGCCGCTAGCCTGGGTGTATTTGAGGTGTGTACATCCTCCTCCTCTGCTATCTACCAGCTCTCTCTGGCCCTGTGACTCTGGTCAGCCTTCCCTGCCGATTGAAGTCAGGCACATGGTTCAGCTCGGGAAGCCGCAGAGATAACCCAAAAGAACAGGACATTGATGAACAACTGGGTGCGTGAGTGGGGTTGCGGGTGGAGGCAGTGCTTGCGGGGCTGCCCAGCCTCATCCCAGATGGTTCGCTGTCCCTGGGCGCATCGCGAAGAGGGAGGGGCAGGCAGATCACGAAAGGCAAATATGTAGTTGAGGGTGCTGATTCGGTGTGAGGCAGGTGTCTGTGGGATCCGAGAAAAGTATTACCTTGGTAAGTAGGTCTGCGCATTTGGTGGAGCGCTGAGCACAGCGCCCTCTGCTGGGCTCACCCCTTTTCCTCTCGAGCTCCAACCAGGTTCTAAGGCTTGTGTCTAAATCCAGATGTCAGCTGTTTTGTGTAACATTTCTGTGGCAGCTTATGTGTTTGTTTGCAAAAGCCTTATTGAGATATAATTCACAAACCATACGATTCACCTATTTAAAGTATACAATTCAGTGGGTTTTAGTATATTCAGTGTTGTGTAGTCATCACCTTAATTTTAGGATAGTTGCATCACCACCCCCCCCCCCAAAAAAAAATCCTGTACCGGTTAGCAGTCACTTCCATTTTTCCCCATGGATTTGCCTATTATTGACATTTCATATAAATATCATACAGTATGTGACCTTTGTGACTGGCTTATCACAATATGAAGTTTTCAAAGGTCATCCATACTTTGTCCTTTTTATTGCTGAGTAATTCTCCATTGTATGGATATGCCACATTTAGTTTTTCCATTCATCAGGTAATGGGCATTTGGGTTGTTTCCATTTTTCATTATTATGAATAACTTGAATGCTGTTATCAATATTTCACATACAAGTGTTCCATGTGAACCTAACTTTTCATTTCTCCTGGGTATAAACCTAGGAGTGGGACTGCTGGGTCATTTGGTAACTCTATGTTTAATCTTTTGAGGAACTGCCAAACTGTTTTCCAAAGGTGCCACATCATTTTACATTCTCACCAGCAGTGTATGAGAGTCCCAATTTTCCTATATCCTCGCCAACACTAATATTATTGCCACCCTAGTAGGTGTGAAATGGTATCTCATTATGGCCTTGATTTGCATTTCCTTAATGGCTAATGATACATTATTTTAAAATTACAGAATAAGTTATAGAATTTTTATAAAGTTTTGAGAACTTTAACGATCTAGGTCACATACCCAAAAGTGACAGAGAGTAGACTCAAAACAAGTCTCTCTATGATGAATGCTTGAACTCCATCCCCTCTTTCTTAGAACAAAATCTGGGCTAAAACTCTTTAAAACCTCACTTGCTGTCTCTGTTATAAAGAGAATCCTGGTCAGGATGAACCTTTACATGAACTAAATAGTTCATTTCTTATTTGCCATTAGAAACTCAAATTTGCATAGAATGCTTTGGTCTCTCCATTTTTACTTTGTAAAAGTGTTTCCTGGAATTCCTCATAATGGATCTTGAATGAGGTTGTGAACCTTTCTTGGTGTTTATGATTGTGTGCTGCTTTTCATGTAGGTACCCCTTGGGCTCTCCTTCTCCCCCTACCATCAGGACATAGAATGAGGAGGGACACAAAGCTTAAGCTTTGTTTAAATGCATAACTATCAAAAAAATTTGACTATGCATTTTTCTTTCTATATCTATACATTTTATACTACTACCAATCTTATTTTAAATATTACTAAAGCTTAATTCTTCTTTTACTTTTCAGTGAAAAATTAAAATTGGGCTGTCTTATAAGCGGCTCCTAGAAGATTCACACCCCTCTCCCCCATAGGAACACAGCAGTTGTGGAGGTGGAAACAGAACTGGAACCAAAATCAGCATTCAGATATACCCGAAAATCTGGACTCTTAAATTCTTATGTAAGTCAGAGGGTGACTGACCAACAGCTGTGAGACACTGAGGACTTTAACAGTCACTGTAAACTTTGGCACAGATCACTTATTTCTCTGAAGACTGGATCCAAAAAAAAAAAAAAACCCACAATGAATGCAAGTACATGTGATGGTAGCATGGTAAATTCCAGAGAAGCACGAGAATTTTGTGCAGCTGGGGAAGAAGGGCCAACTCCTGAGATAATCTTGGAAGCAGAACTGATAGAACTTGGAGAAAGTGATGAAGTGGTTGACCTTACCTCTGAATCTCTAGAACCTGTGGTGATTGACCTAACTCACCATGACTCTATTGTGATTACTGAGGAAAGGAGGAGGTCAAGGAGAAACGAGTGGTCACTCCAAGGCCCAGCTAGGATGTGTGTGTTGAGCAGTGAAAAGAAGGGGTTGAAGAGGGATAGAGATGTGTATGTGACCAGCAGTGCTTACCAAAATGCCCTGGAAAAAGAAACTTTAAGTTCCACACTACCTGGTTATATTCAATGCCGAGTTTGTTTGGATGGGTACTTGGAGATTGAATTGAGTAGACGACACATCTACTCTACAGAATGTGGCCACCTCTTCTGTAGTCGATGCCTCTGCAATTTTCTTCAATATACTAAAAATTGCCCGGTTTGTTTGAAAAAAATTGGCTGTCATCAGTACCATCGCATTTATATATGATGTGTGTTGTGCTGCTCAGGACAGACAAACCCCCTGACTGGATTTTTCCATGTCCTTGTGCAGAAGCTATGGAGTTATCGGCATCCAATGTTTTGAGCTCAAAAAGCCTGATTTTTAAAATTGCTTTCTGGAGTGTATGAAAAACTCTTTATTTCTTACAAACTATGAGACTGCTTTTTGATTCCTTTGGTTTCAAGCTGCAGGCCTGGACTTTTGTTGTTATAGTGAATCAGAGACTGGTCGTTGTCCTCAAGACAATTTTTCCTTTTTTTCTCATAGTAATAAGTTTTTAACTGGCTACATGTGGACATTTTTGATCATGTAGATAAGAGCAACGTCCTAGAGATGGTGGAGCAAGTAGACAGAAGAAAGCCAGGAGACTGATAACTCTGCAAATCAGAGCTACAATCCAAGTTTGGAGTTCTACGTGAGAGATAAATAAACTTCGTTCTTATTTAAGCAACCTTTTACTGGGTCTTGTTTAGAGCAATGAAGCTTTTATTTTAATCAGTGGACTAGGCTGAGTGTTTCTGTAGGTTTTCTGATTCTATTGGAGTGGAAGGAAGTCAGTCCTTTCTGACCACCTGTCTGACCAGCAGGATGGAGTGGGGTATTACCACGGGTAGGCCAATATCCTGCTGGGACTAGTGGCTTTTGAGGCCAGTGTGGGGAGTTGTCTTGTCACATTGGGATCTAGAGTTATGGTTCTGTGCTCTCTGATCTGCCAGGCCAGAGAGGGCTGCCTTCACCCTGGCTTTACAGGTGTACCTACCTTCTACCACAGTGGTCAGCTGCTCAACAAGTTGACATGCTTCTCTGAACAAACACATCACTGCATCACTATACCAGCTGCTTCAGCAGCCTGGCTGAGTCACAGGCCATGGGAAAACAACCTCCTCTCCCCACCCCTTATCCCCCAAACACGCCACTAGCTCTTTTTTCTTTTGCAGAAAATCACTTAGCACTGAACTCAGCTTACACTTCAGAACTAGAAAGGATGTGATTTCCATGGTACTCTGTCCTTTTACTTCAGAATGAAATGCACAATAAAGTTCATTCCTTACTTACAATGGTTGTAGCAGTGTTGCTTTCTTCCATGGAGGCCGAGTCTTGCCAGTGGAGCAGTGCCCATCCCTGAATCATGTCTGTCTACTCACTGCAGTCCCTGGAATGTCCTATACTTCAGTCCTCAGTTGCTTGACTTGGCACAGAATATGCAATATAAATGTGGTATACTCCCTTCTGTGGGTTCTTTTGTATGTTCTAAAGTGAGGAAAATATACTTAAAAACTATGTGAGGAAGAAAACAACATAAGCATGAAAAATAACAGAAGAAAGTTCTAAGTATTATTTTCTTACATTTCAATAGATCATCTTGTGCATCCCACTTCAGAGAGTATTAATTGCTCTGTGATATAGCACATTGTATCACAAACTTGGCTAATAATCAAAACACCTGAGGCATCTATTAAACAGATTCTGCTTGTGCATGTATTGTCCATATGACCTGGATAAAGACCATACTCTCTCCAGTTTGCTAGCATCCTGCAACTCTTCGTATTGCATTCTACCCAGCCCATTGCATACTTACCTTCCCTGCCAAGTTCATGAGACATTTGGGATTTTGATATCTCATTTAGGAGGATAAAATAGGATCTTGACTTAAAAAAATTAAGGTAAATTTTACGGACAGCAAGATGCACTGATCTTAAGTGTATAGATGAATTTGAACTAATATACATTGCTGTGACCAACACCCCAA
Organism: Furipterus horrens; assembly: GCF_987537825.1. Classification (NCBI taxonomy): domain Eukaryota; kingdom Metazoa; phylum Chordata; class Mammalia; order Chiroptera; family Furipteridae; genus Furipterus; species Furipterus horrens. The sequence continues at coordinate 150,902,294 of NW_028327173.1, forward strand.
TCAAAAAAAAGAACAATCCATCATTCCAGAAGTTCCCTTATTCTCCCTTCCTGTTAATTTCCATCCCCCACAGGCAACCACTGTACTGATATCTATCACCATAGATATGTTTGGGGACATTGACTTTTATTCCTTGATGTTTTAGCACATTTCATCAGGGATGAAAATTTGATAGAGATTTGGAGTATAAACACTAGCATCAAGGGTTTGCTTTAGTGGGAGCATGACATACTCTCTCTTTTAAGAATTGAAGCAAGGAGTTATAAAAATGATACCTGCTATTTTTTAAAGAGATAGGTATGTTCCAGACACAGTATTAGACACTTCACACATCATGGGCAGTCAAGGTATACACATAGGCAAGAGAAGGAACCTAACAAAATGTAAGAGCAGAGGTTAAAGGGAGCTACCACAGGCACTTAATGTGAATAATTTGGCAACTAGTGTACATGGTTGTGGGAAGAAGTGAGAACTAAAGCTAGGAGAGAAGATTAAGGCCACATCATCAGTAGAGCACTGTGTTGTTACGGAATTTAGATTTTATTCTATAGGTCCTAAGAAGTCATTAAAGGCTTGGGAGAAGAGTCCCCAGAGAAAGACAAGTGAAGGCTGAAGGTACTGTTTGAAAGTTGGGAGAAAAATATGGAGATGAAATTAGGAAGGAAAGATCCTGGTAGTGTTTTTCTTCTAAAAATAGAAATGTATTGTGAAGTGTATAACAAAACAGATGAAGTAAGTCTGGTTTAAGGAATTTGGCACTATGCTGGTATTCTCCTGCTCTGGGGTACTAACAGTTACATTTTAGCATGGCCAGCAAAGCTGTGCAAGCCTCTGAGTTGTAGCTCTTGAGAGATGGTCACTGGTCTGAGGTGGCAATGATAAGAGCCCAGGAGGACAACTGTGGCAGTATGGACTTAGCTTTCAGGTACCTTTTTAGAGAAGTGGAAGCTTCTTTGGTGAGAGTGGAAATGAGATTAAGTGAGGTGGACAATCAAATTTATCCACTTAATGCCTGCTCTAGCTTTAGGCCCAGTTAGTTCTACAGTGGGAAATACGGCAATTTTCATTGCCATTGCCTGATGTTCACTGAGAGGTTACAGCAGAGAATGAAAGTGAAATCAGGGTAGCATTTAATATGGGACACTTCCTGATCCCATAGCCTTCCACAGGCCAACAGATCCTATAGGGCATATTCTCTTCTCTTGTGGAGTGACAGGAAGAAGGCATGCCAGGTGTGGCGCTGTGAGCATCACTCATCGTCTAAAAGGAGGGAAGTGGGGCTTGTCACTGTGGTGTGACAGGAGAGAGGCAGTCAGATACCCAAACCACTTGGCTTCTTGCTGAGAAGAAAGCCTTTAAAGTGACAACTTCTCTTCCTTTCTGAACAAGCTCAAGCCACAGAAATAGCAGCTTCTCTAGTCTCCAGTCATAAAAGAGAAGGTGCAGTGCATTGCTGGGCATGGGCCATTTGTTAATTCACTCACACATCTCCTCATTTACCTGGTATTTATTAAATTTTGATAGTGTGGTAGGCCTATGTAGTTAAAAAGATGGATAAGACGGACTTCTGTACAAGATGGAGGCCTAGACAGACATGCTGCTTCTCCCTCCGCAACTAAGAAGGAATACAACTACCTCAAAACTAGAGACAACCAGAAGTTCCAGGAAAATCAAGCTGCATGGAAGTCCAACAAACAAAGATATAAAGTAGAAATACTCATCCAGACAGGTAGGAGGGGCAGAGCTGGGGCAGAGAGGATGTGGTGCGGCGGTGGCGGTGGCAGCAGCAGCAGTGGCAGGCAGCCACAGCAGCAGCAGCAGGCTGGCAGAAAGCACAGTCACACATTTTTAAAAGTTGGGAGGGACACCTGGGGAGCGCTCCCAGCACCAGACCAGACTGCGCAGCTCATGGTCCCAGCGCCAGGGAAAATAGAGCCTCATTGCTTTTGACTGTGCAAACCAGTGGGGGTTGGACAGAGGAAGAAACTGCCAGTCTTTCAGCACAGTCTGCTTGTTTAAAGGGCCCCCACAGTCCTAGAACGTCCGCAGACCCACCCACTCTGGGAACAATGGCCGAGGCTATTTTAACAACATAATGAATAAAATATACTTAAAAAATAAAGATGGATAAGACAATCTTTTTCCTCTAAGAAGCTACCAGGTAGTGGCAAGAGATATGAAAACAAATAGTTATAACACAATGAAAGACATGATGCAGTGTAATAAGAGCTATGACTAAAAAAAATACCTGCTAGATGCTGCATAAAAGAAGCATAAAAGAGAAAATAACTGATTTCTTTATAACTTTCTTGGAGTCCAGAAGATGGAAAATTGAACTTTTAAATTTATATTCAGCTCTGTTGGAGTCCATGAAAGTCAAAAGTTTCTTTTTATATTTTATGTCAGAAAGTTAATTTGAGGAAGCAGAAGTTTTGTAAACTATTTGCTATACCAATGTTAGTATAATAATAAAAAGCCTCTTTAGTTTTTTTCCATAAAAGACTATTTTTTCATTTTCACCAATAACTTCATTGGTTTGGATATTTTGAGTATGTCGGCTATCTCCTGCATGGTATAATGTTGATTCTTCTAAATAAGTGTCTTGATTTGATTGCTATCAACTTCAACTGGTCTATCCAACCATGAAGCATCATTGTCCAGCGAGAAATCCCCAGCACGGAACTTTACAAACCACTTTTGACAAGTTTGATCAGTCACAGCACCTTCTCCATACACTGCGCAAATCTTTTTTGTGTGTTTCAGTTGCGTTTTTACCATTCTTGAATTAATAAAGCATAATATACTGAAAATGGTGCATATTTTCTTCCATCTTCAATATTAAAATGCTTACACAAAAATTCACCAATTTGGATAAGTTTTTAAAAAATGCACGCTGATATGATAGCTGCCACAGTACAATCTAATGAAATTGTTTTGAATGAAGTTAAAGACAACTAAGTCCTACTAGAGCCAAATGAACTTTTTGGCCAACTCAATAGCTATTACCATTTATGGGGTTATCACTATGTACAGTACCAGGTACTGTTAAGTACTTCACATATAACATTTTATTTAATCCTCACAATGATTCTATGAGGTAGGTATTATCATCTCTATTTTAATATATGATGAAATTGAGGCTTGGAAAAGAAAAACAAATTTGGTTTATGACTCTGTTTTTGTTTTTGTTTCCTCTATCAATTATGTGGTAAAACTTGGTATATGTAGTTTCTTAGATGTCACTGTTCACTGCCTCTCTCTAACTTGCTTTTAAGTAGTGAAATAAAAATTTTAAATATCCCTTTGTGAAATTTGGGACCTCTTGCTATGTAGGTTTTGGGATCACAAACTTTAGAGGTAGAAGGGGAGTCTTAGGAATTCAGATTTTACAGGTAGAAAATGATGCCCAGAGGAAGTAAACATCTTAGCCAAGCTTCGTCAGTGCTCTGATGGGAGACAGCATTCTCCCTCCTGCGCCAAAGGCTGTAGAACATGCAGACCCCAGGATTTAGTACAATCATCTTTACTAAACATTGGTAAACATTTTAGCCAACAAAATTATTCAAGATGAAACCAAATTAATTTTTTAACTTAGAGACATGGTTTCTAGGTGATCATCAGCAAATCATAACCATTTACCTGACATGTACTGTCAAAGTGAGCAAGATACAGCATTACCTGGCAGTTCAAAATTTAGTGAAGGGGAGGACATGCCATAAAAAATTAAAATAGTTACATCCAGGTGTGTACAAAGATCTAGGGTGCTACAGAAATGTGTAAAGCAGTGATTTTCGGGGAGGAGGGGTAGATCCTACCCCCATACCATCAGCAGATATTTGGCAATGTCTGGAGACATTTCTAATTGTCACAAATAGGAGGTTGCTACTGGCATCTAGTGAGCAGACACTAAGCAACCTAAAACTCACAGGACAGCCCCCACCACAACAAACACTTAGTCAATAGGGCTGAAGCTGAGAAACCCTGGTATGGAGCCAGCAAAAAACTTCTGACAAGGAATAAGGGGAGGGTAAAATTTGGGTGCTGGTTACAGCAGAGTTTAATAAAGAGATCATGATTGTGTTCAGGGAGAGGGGATTCCCAGCAGAAGGAGCAACATGTGCAAAGCCACAGACAGAAGCATGGCATATTCGGGCAATCCCAAATGTGGGGGGAAGACTTGTGGGCTTTAAGGCTGGACAGTTAGGCAGGAGCTGGACATTTAAGAAAATATACTGAGGAATTAGTGTGAGAAAAGCTGTTTTGTTCCATGATGGCCGTTCAGGAGCTAAAACTGATGAAGAAAGCTGTTTGAAATGAGGCTTTTCTCATTTTCCTTAGGGTGTGGGGTTTTCCAGGCATTTGTTACTTTCTCAGACATAAGAGTAGGGGCTGTTTCAATGGAATGTGAGCTCTGAGAATATCTCTCTATTAAAGCTACTTACCTGGGGTCTCAATGCTGTCATGGGATCATGAAGGATGAGGTGGTTATTTCTCATGCATTCGGCTTATAGACACATGATGATGATTTCCTCTTTTGTAGAGCCCTCTAGTTCAGAAATGGGGATATGTGAACCTTAAGATTAGACTGTCAAAAAAAAAAAAAAAAAGAACGAAAGAAAGATTAGACTGCGACCTCAAATCTAAATGAGTTGCTTTCCTTTTCCCCCACAAAAAAATGGTGGGAGGGTAGGCCATGCCAGTCAGGGTTTCTTTTTCTCTTAAGCTATTAATGATCAAAGCAACTGACAAACTGTCACGGAATCTGCCAGAGCTCACTCTGGCCTTGCCCATTCTCCCCAGCTCCTGAACTTTCCTCCTTTTGTCATACTCTGAATCCATTCTTAGCAAGCCACCACATCCTGGACTTCTGCTCTGCGGGCATCCTGAAACTGTTGAGCTCTGGTTCATGTGCCTGCTTCTGCCCTTGGTGGCCCGATGATAGAGCTTAATGGAGGTGAGCTACTCTGTTTTAACTCAGCTGGTTTTCTAGGCATAATTTGGAAAACTCAATCAGAAGTTGGGGGGTGGAGTATGCATTTTAGAGCATGAAAGGAAATTCAGGGAACTATTTAATTGTAACAGTTTATAACTTCTATACTCTACCCAGGTCTTGGAATAACCGAGAATTTAGATAAGGCAGTTGTAGAAAAGTAATGAAACCCATCATACATTTTTGAGAAATATTAAATTAAATGTTATAATGATGGTTAGTGATGTTGAGCATTTTTTCATATGTCTATGGGCCATCTGTATTTCCTCCTTGGAGAGAAGTGTCTATTCGGATCCTTTGCCCATTTTTTTTTTGTTTGTTTTGTTTTTTCTTTCGCCCATTTTTAATTGGATTGTTTGTATTTCTGGATTTGAGTCACATGAGTTCTTTATATATTTTGGTGATTAAATCCTTGCCTGATGTATCATTGGCAAATATGTTCTCCCATACAGTTGGTTCTCTTTTCATTTTGATGATGGTTTCTTTAGCCGTGCAGAAGCTTTATAATTTCATGTATTCGTATTTGTTTATTTTTCCTTTATTTCCCTTGTCCTAGGAGATATAGCAGCAAAAATTATTGCTATGTAGGATATCTGAAATTTTACAGCCTGTGTTTTCTGCTAGGACTTTTATGGTATCATGACTTGTATTTAAGTCTTTGATCCATTTTGAGTTTATTCTGGTGTATGGTGTAAGTTGGTGGTCTAGTTTTTTCTTTTCTTTTTTTTTTTTTTGCGTGTACCAGTCCAGTTCTCCATTTATTGAAGAGATTATTTTTACTCCATTGTATGCTTGTGCCCCCTTTGTGAAATATTAATTTACCACAAAGACATGGGTTTATTTCTGGGGTCTCTATTCTGTTCCATTGATCTATGTGTCTGTTCTTACATCAGTACCAGACTGTTTTGATTATAGTGGCCTTGTAGTTTGAGATCAGGTATTGTGATCCCTCCAACTTTGTTCTTTCTCAAGATTGCTGGGGCTATTCAGGGTCTTTTTTTTTATTTTTTATTTTATTATTTTTTATTTTGGTTCCATATAAAAATTTGAAGTATTTGTTCTAGATCTGTGAAATATGTTATTGGTATTTTAATAGGAATTGCGTTGAATCTATAGATCACTTTGGGTAGTATAGACATTTTAATGACGTTAATTCTTCCAATCCATGAACAGGGTATATGCTTGCATTTATTTGTATCTTCCTCAATTTCTTTCTTCAATGTTCTGTAGTTTTCCAAGTACAGGTCTTATACCTCCTTGGTTAAATTTATTCTTAGGTACTTTATTTTCTTTTGTTGCCATAGTAAATGGGATTTTCCCTCCTAGTTTCTCTTTCTGATAGTTCATTGTTGGTGTACAAAAATGCCATCAATTTCTGAATATTGACTTTGTATTCCACAACTTTCCCAAATTCACTTATTAGGTTGAGTAGTTTTTTGGTGGAGACTATAGTGTTTTCTATGTACACTATCATACTGTCTGCAAATAATGACAGTTTTACTTCCTCCTTTCCAATTTGGATGTCTTTTATTTCTTCTTTTCTAATCATTGTAGTTAAGAACTCCAGTACTATGTTGAATAAGAGTGGTGAAAGCAGATACCCTTGTCTTGTTCCTGAACATAAGGGAAACACTTTTAGTTTTTGCCCATTGAATATGATGTTGGCAGTAGGTTTTTTATATATGGCCTTTATTATATTGAGGTATGCTCCCTCTATTCCCACTTTGATGAGTGTTTTTCTTTTTAAATCATAAATAGGTGCTAGATTTTATCAAATGCTTTTTCTGCATCTATTGATATGACCATGTAATTTTTCTTTCATTTTGTTTATGTGGTGTATTATGTTTACTGATGTGCAAATATTTTACCATCCTTGCATCGCTGCGATAAATCCCACTTGATCCTAGTGTACGATCTTTTTAATGTATTGCTGGATCAGGATTGCCAATATTTTGTTGCAGATTTTAGCATCTATGTTCTTCAGAGATATTGGTCTATAATTTTCTTTCTTTGTTGTGTCTTTAGCTGGTTTTGGGATTTGGATAATACTGCCTTAGTAAAAAGAGTCTTTGTAATTTTTTGGAATAGTTTGGGAAGAATAGGAGTTAGTTCATCTTTGAATGTTTGGTAAAATTGGCATGTGAAGCCATCTGGCCCAGGGCTTTTTTGATTACTGCTTCAATGCTGCTAGTTGTTATTGGTCTACTCAGGTTTTCTGCTTCTTCCTAGAAATTTGTCCATTTCGCCTAGTTTGTCTAATTCTTGGAATACAGTTGTTCATAGTAATTTCATACAATCCTTTGTATTTCTGTGGTATCTGTTGTTACTTCTCCTTTTTCATTTCTGATTTTTATTTATTTAGGTCCTCATTTTTTTTTCTTTTTCTTGATGAGTCTGGTTAACAGTTAGTTAATTTTGTTTATCTTAAAAAAAAAAAAAAAAACAGCTCCTGAGTACACTGACCTTAGAATTGTTTTTTTAGTCTCTATGTCATTTATTTCTGCTCTAATTTTGATTATTTACATCCTTCTGTTTGCTCTGTGCTTTGTTTGTTGTTGTTTCTCTAGTTCTTAGTAGTAGGGTTATGTTGTTTATTGAGATTTTTCAATCTTCTTTAGGTAGGCCTGTATTGCTACGAAGTTTCTTTTCAGGACTGCCTTCATTTGTCCCATAAGTTTTGGGTTGTTGTGTGTTCATTTTCATTTGTTTCCAGATACTTTTTTATTTCTTCCTGGGTCTCATTGTTAGCCCATTCATTATTTAATAACATGTTATTCAGCCTGCATGTATTTGAATGTGTTAGAGTTTTTTTTCTTGAGATTGGTTCCTAGTTCAAACCATTGTGATACAAGAAGATGCTTGATATAATTTCAATTTTCTTGAATTTGTTAAGGCTTCTTTTATGTGATACCATGGTCTATTTTTGAGAATGATCCATGTGCATTTGAGAAGAATGTAATTTTGATTTTTGGGGTGAATGTTCTATAAATATCAATTAAGTTCTTTTGATCTAGCATGTCATTCAATGCTGCAATATTTTTGTTGATTTTTTGTTTGAAGATCTATCCATTGTTGACAGTGGGGTGTTAAAATCCCCTATAATGACTGTATTGCTGTCTCTCTCTTTCGTAAAGTTCTCCAATATTTTCTTTATATATTTATGTGCACCTATATTGGGTGCATATATATTTACAGGAGTTATAACCTTTTGTCAGATAACTCCATTAAATATTATATAGTTGGTTACCTACAAGAGAGCCCCCATAAGATTGTCAACTGATTTCTCAAAGGAAACTTTGCAGGCTAGAAGGGATTGACAAGAAATAGTCAAAGTGATGAAAAGCAAGGACCTACAACCAAGATTACTCTATCCAGCAAAGCTATCATGTAAAATTGAAAGACAGGTAAAGAGCTTCCCAGACAAGAAAAAGCTAAAGGAAAACATCACCACCAAACCAGCATTATATAAAATGTTAAAGGGTCTTCTTTAAGAAAAAGATAAAAAATATAAACAATTAAATGGCAACAAATACATATATATCAACAATAGAATCTAAAAAAACAAAATAAACAAGCAGAACAGAAAAGGAATAATAGGTATAGAGAACATTTTGATGGTTGCCAGATTGGGGTGAGGGGTGTCATGGGAATGGGTGAAAAAGGTGAAGGAATTTAGAAGTACAAATTGGTAGTTGCAGAATAGTCATGAGGATGTAAAGTACAGCATAGGAAAAAAGAGTAGCCAAAGAACACATACGCATGACTCATGGACATGGACAATGATGTGAGGATTGCCTGAGGAAGTGGGGAGAGATGTTGGGTGGAGGGTGTCAAAGGGGAAACATTGGGACAACTGTAATAGCATAATCAATAAAATAAAATTTAAATGGAAAAAAATTAAGAGATCATGCAGCATTTTAGTTAAATTCTTAGCCTCAAAAAATAGGGGTGAGAAGGGATAAACACAGAAATATGATGTTAAACTACTGACTACAACAATGCAAATTTGTAGTTTTTTAGAGTACCTTTTTATTGTTATAATTTTTTTTAAGTTAGCCATCTGTTTGACCTTTATTTTTACTTATTTATTTTATTTTATTTATTTGTTTTTAGAGAGAGGGGTAAGGAGAAAGAAAGGTAGAGAAACATCAATGTGTGATTGCCTCTCACGTGCCCCCAACTAGGGACCTGGCGTTCTACCTAGGCTTGTGCCCTGACTGGGTATCAAACCAGTGACACTTGGTTAGCAGGTCGATCCCCAATCCACTGAGCCACAGCAGCCAGGGCTCTAGAGTACCTTTTAATTAGAGAAAAATATCGTCCTTTGATCAACTATGAGTCAAATGTCCTTTGACTATGAAGAAGCAAAGATAATTTCATGAAGTCATTAGCCAATTTCCTGAAGTATTACTCATAAGAAATATTACTACTCATTACTGAAATAGAGCTAGTTAAGAATGGTACTTGATTTCTGTCATCTTTTTTGCAAAAACCCATGACACCAGGATAACCATGAGGAAAACATCAGATGAATCCAAATTGAGAGACATTCTACAACTACCTGACCATTACTCCTCAAAACTGTCAAGGTCATCAGAAACAAAGAATGAGAAACTTTATAGCTCAGAGGAGCTTAAGCAGACAAGACAACTATAAAATGTAATGTGATAGCTTGCATGGGATTCTGGAGCAGAAAAAGGATATTATGGAAAAACTAAGGAAATCTGAATAAAGTAAGGAGTTTACTTAATAAAAATAATAAAATGACACAGGCCATTCTGCTGCAGTAGTGATCATGTGAAACACATAACCTTTGTCCTTGGAGTTCCAGTGGAGTTTCTGTGCTACATCTGTGCCAAAACTGCCAATGTACAAAAGTGATGAGGAAGTCAGCACACTAAATGCTCTTACTCCACACCAGATGGCCAACAGTAGTCTGATCCAGAAGACTTGTTTGTCATGATTTTTGGGCTGCATTCAGTAGGAAAGGATGCTTTGAACAAAAATATATAATAAACCTATATGAAAGATGAGCATAGCTCCACATATGTGTACAGGGTTGGGCAAAAGTAGGTTTATAGTTGTGATTAGTCAAAACACAGGGTTTATTCTTGTATTATTATTTATTATTTATTGTACTATTCTCACATGAACAATTGTAAAGCTACTTTTGCCCCACTGTGTACAATAACAAAAGTTTTTTTTCTGGAAGTTTACCACATAGAAAGTCCTAAACAACTCAGCAATCCAAGTACAAGACCAGCTTTTTTAATATGATGATATAACTTCCTTCAGGATTCAGAGGATGAATTTGCTTATACCAAACATAAATGGTAACAATGCATAAAACTTCAGCAAAATTTAACATTGCCCCAAACAAGGATTTTTCTGGAGGTATCAGAAAAATATAAGGCAAAGCAGGGTCAACATGGTGGAGAGTTGTAACAATCATGTATGAAAATATGAAAATAGCTGCAATCTAAATTACAAGGGCCAAAGGAAGGAAACTGAGATCTTGCTGAAACCAATACATCTCAAATGGGTTTTTGTTTCTTGTTAGTTTGATTTTATCTTCCTCAGTAAACTTTATGTTTTGTGAGAGCAGGAACCAACTGTTTTGTTCACTATTGTATTTCCAGCTCCTGTTTTAAAGTTTATAAGATATCAGTTTTCAGAGCTGCTCAAACCTGCACCTTTTGTCAATCCTATGTTCTCTGCTTTCTTTGGCAATCATGAATCAGAACTGCAGTTACAATTTTTAAATTTCACAAATATTTCAATGACACTGGTAATCAGATGAATTCCTTATGCTGTCTTCTCTAAATGGTGACTGCTTGCAAGGATGAGCTACCAAAGCTGGCTGCTGGATCTGGAGCCTGCATGCTGGACTGTTATGATGATTAAATAAAGTAATGCACATAAACCATTTTTGCCCAGTGAATGCAGAGTAAATCTTAGCTAATATGATTAAAATAATCACTTGTTTCATAGCAGGAGACATATTCTTGAAATTGGCAAAACTTCAAGCAGCAAGATGAATTAACAATCAAATAACAATCATATAATATCAACGATCAATTACATTATTTATATATTTTCCTATCATAAAATTCACCTTTCTAAAGTATTCAACTCAGTGGTTTTTAGCATAGTCACAAACTTGTACAACCATCACCACAATCTACCTCTAGAGCATTTTCATCACCTCAAAAATAAATTCCACCAGGGCAGAGTGGAGCAAAGCAGAGCAGACCAGACTGGAGCAAGTGGAGCAGACCAGAGCAGAGCAAAGCAGAGCTGTCTAGACAAAGAGGGGCCTGGCCCCAGGGCTTCCTCAAAGCCATGCTGCTTCATAGCCGTGCTGCTGCTTCATAACTGAGCTGTAACACAATTGAGCTATTTCACAGCTGTACTTGTTGTGGACCAAGTGCTAGAACTAAATGGTCGGAGACAACCAAATTAGAATTTAAAGAGCCTTTATTAGCTGGCCAGCGACTACCCACTCTCACTCCATGCAGGGATTCAAGCGAGTAGCCCCGAGCCTCAGTACAAAGCTGCTTACATAGTATAAACCTATATCCTGGATTGCTAGCTGGGGTAGTAGCACAACACAACCATTGTGAAGCATGGGTGGGGCTAAGGGTATCTATGCTTGGCTAATGCGTGAAACCGCAAAGCTAACATTCTGCACTTGTTTGGGGGCAACTGTTACTATGGGAGTTTGCCCGATACATGCAACTAACATTCTGTACCTGCTTGGGGGCAACTGTCACCTTGGGTGGGGGTTTTTGCAAAAATTTTCTACTCTAGTTCAGGCTCTAGCACATACTGTTTATCACAATAGAACAGTTTGTACCGAATAAAGTTTCTTTCTTCACTGCACCCCCCCCCCCAAATTTCATACCCATCAGTAATCACTCCTCATTTTCCCCTTACCAACTCTGGCAATCACTAATCTACTTTAAATATATTTTAAAAACACATTCAATAAACTTCCTAAATTGCAACCATTTCCAAAAGATACTGCATTCACTAGCATTAAAAACCAGCTCTGATAGGCAACCCTTCTCTTAAATCACCCTCAGTTGGCCAGGTTCTCTCACAAGTTATACATTATACAGAATGCATCTAATTTTAAAGTTTTCAAGACAGCCTGATAGGCTTAAAATGCAATATATTTTGTACTTGGATATTCCTTGATGGGCATATTTTTCTGAGTTTGATCTTCTCAGCACATACTGAAAGTCAGGGAAATCAGCAAGATCTCAAGAAGCAAGATGAATTAACAATCAAATAACAATCATATACTATCAATAATCAGTAACATTATTTATATATTTTCCTGTAATAAAATTCACCTTTCTAAAGTGTACAACTCAGTGATTAAACAGGTTTTTCTCTCTTCACTTCCACTGAATTGTCCACTCAGCCTAGCCAAAAAAAAAAAAAAAGAAAAAGAAAGAAAGAAATCTTTAAAAAAATTATTTTGTTATCTTTTGGTTAAATGGAACATAAATAAATTGTTAATATGGAAAGTGATGGTAAATTAAAATTTTTCACTGCACAAAAGAGCCATGGGAACTAAGACTGTAAATATGAGTTTGCGACATATTGTAGAGAATTCAGAATTCTGGGGCCCTTTAAAATAAACCCACAAAACATTTTGGGAGGCTATGGAAAGCAATAGAAGATTTTGGAGGCTGAGGAGGGTTAGCAATTATTATTAACTGGACTTTACAACTGAGTAGATGATGGGGAAAGAAGAGAGAACTCCCAAAGATAACTCAGATTTCACAACTGGCATATTGGTGGTGCAATAATAAGGAAGTCAGGAGAAGGAACTGATTTAGGGGGGAATATGAGTTGCATTTCAGTATTGTTCAAGCTTCAAGGACCCAGTTGTGGGCTCAGAGATGTGGGCTCGGAGGTACAGATTTGGGAATCACCTCTACAGAAGTTGTACATGAAGTAATGGGAATGAATAGCTCACTTGGTAAGAAGAGAAAATAGAGCTAGAAGAGAGGTGAAGACAGACCATAGTGATTGTTTACACTTAAGAAAGTGAGAAGAGGAAGAGGAACTACCCAAGGCAGAGGAGTGGTCAGAGGCAGGAGAAATTAGGACAGTATTGTACCAGAGCCAAAGAAAATGAAGATTTAGAGTAAGTCTTTACATGAGTGTTTGCGAGCTCCACAGCAAGGTTTAAGCAGCATCTATCGAGTGCTAGGGTAGAGGATCTAAGAGCAGAGATTCAGGCAAGTTACCTTAAGCAAAAAGGTAATTCACTTACTGTGAGGGTAAGCATCCCTTCTACCAATTCATTTGTTGAGCCCCTACAAGGCACTGTGCATAGGAATCCAGGAAGAGCCAAAGGACAGTGCTGTGGTTAACATAACACTGCAACTCTCCACATTTTTTTCTCTATAATTCTTAAAAAAAAAAAATTATTTATTTGTTTGTTTATTTATTTTATTTTTAGAGAAAGCAGAAAGGAGAAAAGAGAGGGAGAGAAACATCACTGTGTGGTAGCCTTTCACTGGTGTCCCCAACTGGGGACCTGACGTGCAACCTAGTAATGTACCCTGACTGGGAATCGAACCAGCAACAATTGGCTCACAGGCCGACACTCAATCCACTGAGCCACAGCAGCCAGGGCCTCTATAATTCTTGTCTCTACCAATTAACTAGCTCTCTCTACCCTATATCTCTGCATTTATTCTGCCTTATGTTTAAAATTCAGCTCCTAGATTGTTTCCTTGTGATTCTCCATGCCATAGCCTTTCATGTCCCAAACTCCACCTCAAGTAAAACTTTAAACTTTTGCTTCTACAGTCATTTCTCGATTCTCTATTTCCAGAGTTAAATTCACAAGAGGTTTCAGTTTGTCAGATTATCTTTTTGCATTAGCTCACATCTTGAATTGTTGAACAGCTGATAAATAGGTCAGAATCCGGCCTGTATCTTATTTTATTGTATTAAAACTTTTATTTTATTTTTTAAATTAAAAAATTTTTTCCATCACAATTTATCCCCCCTCTACCCTCTCCCACCTCCACCTACCCGCGTCTGTCCACCTGCATTTTAATCACTTGTGGCCTGGGAGAGGGAGTGGAGGCCACATGGCGTGTGCAGGCTTGTTCTTTAGTATGGAAGATGGAAACAACAACGACTGTGATTAACACTTCTAGTAGGTGCTGAGGATGAATCTTAGTTTAAAAATCCAGGTTTGCAAAGAATAGTGCATAGCCTTTTCTATAACACTGCCTAATATTAACTTTGACTCCCCATTCCTGTAGGATAGTGGGAAATTTGCTTTGTTATTTTTGAGGAGAGGCATCCACACTCATTCTGCTGAAACTATATTACATAACCTGGACAAGATGGTGTATGAAGGACATATTGAAATATCTCTATCTCCTCCTCACCTTCTCTAAATTCATGGAAAATATTGGATAAAGTGTCAAAAATGATTTAAATATTGGTTTCAAATAGTAGAATAGAAACAGTGATATTTTAAAAATTTTCTCTCACAAACTCATCCTTCTTTAACTCAAACTACCAGGAGGATGGAAAATAGACAGGCTCTACTTGCAATGTAACTAGAGACATCTATAAGTCTGGCCTACAATTTATAAGGAGGGACTGCCCAATATCATGAAAGTCAAATAGAGAAGTGATAATGGATTCCTAGGGATGCAGATATTGTGCAAAGTCAGAATGACATAGCTTTCCAAAGAAAGTGGCCCATGAAGCACAAGCCCTTGAACAGAACAATGAGAAGAGGCAAGGCTGAAATAGGAGCTTTCCTACATTCATTTGTCACAAAGATTTGAGATATTACAGAAAGTGAAGTTGAACAAGGGCAACTACACCATATCTGTAGGGAGAAGTCTATTGGTGAGGAAGACTGGAGGAGAACGGACTCTGCATTGTAAGCCACCCTATAGTGCTGATCATGGGGAAAACTAAGGACTATAAAATCTCATACAGACTGATGAGCACTGATGCTTCTCTCTCCCTCTCTTTCTCCTTCCCTTCCCTTCTCTCTAAAAATAAATAAATAAAGTCTTAAAAAAAAAAAAGAAAGAAAAGAGCCTCAGATATGGTTCTGCCTCCACCTTCTTGCAAGTCTGTTGAAAATAGCTGATTCAGTAGGAAGTCAGCTCATTAAAAGATGTTTAGAGAAACAAAAAACAAGTAGTATTTACAAAAAATGTCCAGAATAAAGCATGGAGAGCTATGGAGTTGGAAAATATGAAAAGGAAATTCAGAGAAATGGAGGCTAGAGTGAGGAGCTCTGATGTTTATCTGAGTTTGAGAAACACAGACTGGAAAGAATGGTGGAGAGATAATATTCAAAGAGAAAGTTGTTACATTAAGTCTGGGCTGGCAGGGCCCAGGTCTGGGGAGATAAGGTGTCAGGGATAAGGAACACAGGCAGTGTTTGAAACTAGAGAGCAAAGCCTAGGGAAATCAAGCCAAAGCATTCAGACAGAAAGAGGTGAAAAATCTAGGTGTGGGAAGAGAGAAACAGAAACTGTTATCAATAAGAATGGAAGTTGATGATGAGGTAAATAATTTTTAGCTATGTTTCCTTAGCTACAATACAAGGGGGTGACCCAAAAAACCTCAGAATTTATTTATAAAAGATTGTGTATTTATTCTTACATGTTTAAACATCAGTCATCATCAAAGTACTCTCCATTCTCTTGATTCTACCACTGACTTGAATGTCTGAGCCAGTTCTGAATTCTAGTTTCCCTTTCAAGAGCATGAGAGTAACCCATGGACCAACTCAGGGATTCTGCCTCAGAATTTTTTCTGTCTATATTTAAGCTTTTCACCCTCCAGAGGGCATGATATAGAAATTGAAAAATAGTATATCTACATTTAATATTTTTTTCTCCTATAATAATCTTTCTCACTCTTCTCTGCCTAAGATCTGATATTTCAAGTCCCATCTTAGACATCCTAGAGGTTTCCTTTGATGACACTCTGTAGTCAAGTGTCAGAGACCCATCTATTATGCTTTCCTAAAACACACTTATCTCCATGATAAAACTGTCCTCCTATTTTGAGGTGGTCTCATCTCAGTCCCCATTTTTATACTTCTGAATCACTGTCTTTTAGCTTTAGCATTTAGGAGATGGTAAGAATACATAGAGTTGGTTGTGGTATATGCTGGGAGCAGGGGATGCTGGCATTTCAAAATCTGGGGTGGGCAAGATTTCAGGAATTCTGAGTGAAAACTGTAGAAAGCAGAGCCCAGAACCTTATAATCTCAGCAATCAATGGTGATAACAAGTTCCTCCACACAGCTAAATCAGACAAGCCCCACAGGGCCCCTGAGACTCCAGGAATTTAGTTCTGGTAAAGGTGCGGTCTGAGAGATAAAATTCCAGACTTTCTTTCAGGCTAGCCCCTCCTTGCTGATTCCAGAGCATAGACAGGCCTAACCCAAGGCTGGTGCTCAGATGGGGTAGGATAAGGGTGAGTAAAATGGAACAAGAGAGATAGTAGTCATCTCAGGAATAGGGGGAGGGGCATTTAGGTGGGAGGGAGTATATGGATTTTATGCGGTAGCTGGCAAGGTTCTATCTCCTTTCATGGCTATTCATTTCTTAATAATTGAACATGCTATACTTGTTTCATGCTGCTTTCTGTATTTGTGTTATGCTTGAAGATAAAAAAATTTTAAATAATTTAAGAACTTTTGTTTATTAAAAGATATCACTAAGTAAGTTTAAAGGCATCCACATAGTGAAAATAGATATTTGGAATATGTGTATCTGATAAAGAACTTATATCTAGAATATGTGAAGAGCTCTTGTGAATAAATCAAAAGAAAACTCAACAATTAAATATTTGGCTTATATGGGCACTTCATAAATGGGGGTAATGCAAATGAACAATAAACATCTAAGAGGTAGGAGGGAGGACTTCCAGTCAAGATGGAGGCATAGACAGACATGCTGCATCTTCCTCCACAAATAAGAAGGAATACAACTACCTCAAAAGTAGAAACAACCAGAAGTTGCAGAAAATCAAACTGCATGGAAGTCCAGCAAACAAAGATATAAAGAAGAAATACTCGCCCAGACAGGTAGGAGGAGTGTAACCGGGGCAGAGAGGACACGGTGTGATGGTGGCAGCAGCAGCAGCGGCAGTGGCAGGTCAATGGAAAGCACAGTTACACATTTTAAAAAGTCAGGAGGGACACCTGGGGAGCGTTCCCAGCTTCTGACCAGACCGTGCAGCTCACAGTCCCAGCACCGGAAAAAATCAAGCCTCATTGCTGATGACTGTGCAAACTGGTGGGGGTTGGGGCAGAGGCAGAAACTGCTGGTCTCTCAGCAGAGTCCACTTCTTTAAAGGGCCCCCACGGTCTTAGAACATCCCCAGACCCATCCACTCAGGGCACGACAGCCAGGGCAACAGCTAGAGAAACACTGGTCCCATACGAAAGTGGGAGAAGTGCCTGGAAAAGGGGTGAGTGCTAGATAAGAGGCATTGTTCCCTCTCAGACCCCTCCCCCACAAACAGCGCCAGAACATGGTGAAACAGGTCACCCTGTACTGACAAACCCCTAAGGCTCCACCCTTTGCAATGAAACAGGTGCAACAGCTCTACCTAAGACACAGAAGCAAATAAACACAGGAGCCTGTCAAGATGAGAAGATAGAGAAGTATGGCCCAAAAGAGGGAACAGATCAAGGTTCCAGTGGGAGAACGAAGCGATGAGGAGATAGCCATCCCAACAGATGAGGAGATAGCCAACCTAACAGATGCAGAATTCCAAACACTGGTGGTGAAGATGCTCACAGGCTTGACAGATATGCTTGAGTATGACAAATGCATAAGAGAAGAAGTGAAGGCTATGCTAAATGAAACGAAGGAAAATCCACACAAAACCAATGGTGAAGGGAAGAAAACCAGGGTTCAAATCAATGATTTGGAACATCAGGAAGAAAAAAAGTCAACCAGTACAAAATGAGGAAACAAGAATTGAAAAAAATGAGGCGAGGCTTGGGAACCTCTGGAACAACTTTAAATGTGACAATATCCGAATCATGGGGGTGCCAGAAGGAAAAGAGGAAGAGCAAGAAATTGAAAGCTTATTTGAAAAAATAATGAAGGAAAACTTCCCAAATTTTGCGAAGGAAATAGACATACAAGTCCAGGAAGAATGGAGAGTCCAACGTGAGCTGGACCCAGAGGGGACCACACCAAGACACATCATGATTAAAATGCCAAAGGTGAAAGATAAAGAGAGAATCCTAAAAGCAGCAAGAGAGAAGCAGAGAGTTACCTACAAAGGAGTGCCTATAAGACTATCAGCTGATTTCTCAAAAGACACGTTGCAGGCAAGAAGGGACTGGTAAGCAGTATTCAATGTGATGAAAAGCAAGGACATACAACCAAGATTATTCTATCCAGCAAAGCTATCATTTAGAATGGAAGGACAGATGAAGTGCTTCCCAGACAAGGTAAAGCTAAAAGAGTTCATCATCACCAAGCCATTATTATATGAAATGTCAAAGGGACTTACTTAAGAAAAAGAAGATCAAAACTATGAACACTAAAATGACAACAAACTCACAACTATCAACAACTGAATCTAAAAGATAAAAACAAAATTCAACTAAGCAACCAGAATAGAAACAGAATCATAGGAATGGGGATCATTTGGAGGGTTATCACGTGGGATAGGGAGGGGGTGAAATGGGGAAATGGTGCAGGGATTAAGAAGCATAATTGGTTGGTACAAAATAGGCAGGGGGAAGTTAAGAATAATATAGGGAAGGGTGAAGACAAAGAACTTATATGCATGATCCATGGACATGAACTAATGGGGCATAGGATTCTTGGAGGGAAGTGGGGTACTGGGCAGAGGGGAGCAAAGGGGAAAAAAATTGGAACTACTGTAACAACATAATCAATAAAATATACTTTAAAAAACAAAACAAACAAACAAAAAGCATCTGAAAATGGTCCCAATAACCATAGTCATCAGGCAAATGCAGATCAAAACCACAATGCATACCCACCAGAATGGCTAAAACGAATATATCTATATTGTAGACACAGAGAAGGAAAACTCTGACTCCAAAAAACCTCCGCTGCCTTGCGGCATACCTCTTCAGGGGAAAGGCTAAGGGAGTAAACCCTGACAGAAAATCCGGAGCCGGAGTCCCTAAGGCGGTTCGACGTTGTAGTCAACACCGGCAACTCCTGTGGCGCACCTGAAGCCAAGCTGTATTGACTCCGTCTTTCCCTTGGACCCTTCAGCTGCGAAGAGAGGGGGGGGGGTCTGCTGCATGGGCAACAGCAGACCCTCCATATCACCCTGCCCAGGCTCTGTAGCTTCAGCTTCACTGGAGAGGACACTCCAGCGTCATCACAAGATGTCGATTCAACACGGGAGGAGACAGATACCGTGTCACTCCCGAGTCGGACTGCACAGCCATTCTCGGCGGTGCAGATAGACTCTTGGGAAGCTACACCATCGTCTCTCGAGACGGACGGCTGCCGACGACGACGACGATGATATTGTAGACAAAGATACGGGACAAGACTGGTTGCAGTGTAAATTGATACAACCACTTAGAAAAAGTTTGGCAATATCAACTAAGCTGAATATGTGCCAATCCTATATCCCAATTCCAGGTACATACCCAAGAGAAATGTGTATATATAGAACAATAGTTAAATCTCACAAATGTAATGTTGACAAAAGAAACTAGCAATAAGAGTACATATCGTATGGTTGTATTTACATAAAACTCAAAAACAGGCAAAACTAATTGACTGTACAGTCAAGATTCTGAATTTTCCTTATATATGTTATTTGTATAATATGTTTTTTAAAAAGGAGGGTGTCCCTGACCAGAGTGGCTCAGTTGGTTGAGCATCATCCCACAAAGTAAAAGGGCGCCGGTGTGATTTCTGGTCAGGGCACATGCCTGGGTTGCGGATTTGATGCCCAGTCAGGGCATGTGAGGGAGGCAACTGATCGATGTTTCTCTCACACATCAATGTTTCTCTCCCTCTCTTTCTCATTCCCTTCCCCTCTCTCTAAAAATAAGTAAAATCTTTAAAAATAAAAATAAAGAGAGGAGGGTGGAGGGCCTGAGTGATATTATACCATTGACTGAGGAATTTAGTTGGTCTTCCAATTCTTTGTACATGACTTCTAGGACACAAAACAAACAGGTAATACCTACAATAGATGTTGAAGGTAAAACTTGCAATTGATACATGGGGAAAGGGAGTGAAGGGAAGGATGTACAACAAAATATGTTTCTTTGAGTACTCTTTCTTCTTTTGTGTTGGTTCTCTTTTTAAAGTTTAAATATGGTTGGAAGTATTAATAAATGATGATGTTACCAAGCACTACATTTATTGGATCACTTTCAAAGAAGAGATTATGGTGTTTTTACTTTGACTACACCACTTCTCAGCTTCTTTAGGAATGGAGTCCACTATCCTGAAGCGGACAGCTAGGAAAAGAACTCATTTTAGCTGTTTTTTTCCCTAAAGGTATCTTCCAAACCCTCCTCCAACACTGAACCAGACAACTACATTGAAGTGAATGATTTGATCACCCAGACACCTTCTAAAGTACAGATACAAGATATTACTAAGGAGCTACACTGTCCACTGTGTAATGATTGGTTCCGGGATCCATTGATGCTAACCTGTGGCCACAACTTCTGCCAGGCCTGTATTCAAAACTTTTGGAAGCAGCAAGCAAAGAAGACATTCTGTCCTGAGTGTAAGATAATATGTCAATATAGCAACTGTACATTCAACCTTGTACTGGACAAGCTGATAGAGAAGATTAATAGACTACCCCTCCCCAAGGACCATCCACAGTGCTCTGAACATGGAGAGAACCTGAATCTGTTCAGTAAGCCAGAAGGGAAGCTGATCTGCTTTCAGTGCAAAGATGATCAGTTGTCTGTGGGGCAGTCTAAAGAGTGCCTGCAGCTCCCTGATGCCGTGCATTTCTTCATGGTGGGTGAGCCCTGCACCTTGAACCATCCCTTAGGAAAGCTGGGGGGGAAATCTTTTGTAGGCCTTCTTCTCTCTTTCATCTCATGTCTTTATTCAGAGGATTATTAGAAAACTCAGAATGCTCAGAAAATACAATATATCTTGCAATGTTCTTTCTCTAGAGGTGCTGATACAGGAAAGTAGTGGAGGAGCTGTGGCCTACTCCTTCAATCAATCAAATATTTACTTAAAACCCTTACATGACAGTGCTCTACTAGACACTGTGTAAAATATGAATGTAAAAGATATTTCTCTTGTTATAAAAGTCTTTAAATTTAGTCAAAATGAATAAAACAACAGAGGTAATATAGTGTACTACTGACAGCTAAATTTTGTCACATTAGTAATTCATAACTGTTTAGAATTTCAGAAAAGATTAGAGAAAACTGAAATATTCAGGAGATGATGTATGGTGAAAGAAAGTTTAAACTGGGAAATCATTGGGATTTGGATAGGCAGAAGGAAGAAATAAGTATTCTAAGTGAGAACAAGGTAAGTAAAGGTATAGTGAGAACAGTGTAACTAGAGTGGAAAATGTATAGAGTTCTGTTACCTTCCTCAAACCCCTGTAGTTAACTAGGAAGGTAACAACAACAAGAAGAACTAAGTTTTTTTGCTTCTTGTAATTTCCTTCACAATTCTTGGAAGAGACAGAAACTATGACACAGGGAAAAGGAAAGACTTTTGCAGCAAGAGCTGGCTTTTTTTACTGACATATTGGGACTTTGCAGGAGATGTCCCCTATGGCCCTTCATCTCTCAAGTCAGTGTGAGTTAATTCTATGTGGTGTTCTCAGGAGGAGATTATCATCTATAAGAGTCAACTGGAGGCAACCCTGAAGGAACTTCAGTCCCTGAGGAACATGCAGAAAGATGCTATTGCTGCTTACAAGGTGAGGAGCAGGGTAGGGGGTAAATGAGATAGAACTAGAATACGCCCTCCTTATATCCTTAGTTAATTGGGTAGAAAGGTGCCTATACATATATTATCAATACACTAAATGATACCTGGGCTATAGAATTAAAATAATGGATGCAGTAGGGTGGGAAGAAGTATAGCAGTCGAGTAGGTTCCCAATAGTTGAGCAACAGAGAAAGCAGATTGGCCTTTCCCCTAATATGCTGATCCTTTTGATGGTTCGGTTGCTGGGTAATTGTTGTGAGGTTGTGATTTGTCTGGTCTTTTCTCTTATTTATTGGAAAAAATAAGGAATTTACTTATGGTAAACCCACTAAATATAGCTATATCCAAATAGATACCTTTCTTTTCTTTGGGTTTACAGCCAGTCTACCTCTGAAACAAGGTCTCTCAGATTGCTGGCTTTTACCATCTGATTTGATCTTGCTTAGCTTCCCCCAAATGAAATAACACTATGGCCTATATTTTCACAGGAGCTCTAGGACATTAGTGGTTAGAGACTTGGCAAATTGGTCTCTAGATTGGGAGGCTAAATTGGGAGTCCTATTTTTTCACTAATTATTCTATAGAGCAGAGTATTCTCTGGTGTTTGGCATCTGAAAGAAGTAATATATACAGTAAAAGAAATAAGGATAGGTGGAAATAATGATGCCTCTGAAGAATCTTGTCCGTTGTAAGAGTTCCTAATTCAGCTATTACAGTTAACATTCATTCATTTAAAAAAATATTTATTGAGTGGGTCAGGCATTGTGCTAGACACTATGTTCCACTAAGCTGGGAGATTAATATTAATGAATAATCCCACCAATAACAATAAAATGGCAACTGTGATAATTAATGTTAAGTAAAGATAGGGTGCTATGAGAACATATAAATGGAGAATCTAATCTAGACTGAGGTAGGGCTGTTTATTCCCTGAAGAAGTCACCTATTAATAGTTGAGAACTGAAGGATATGTAACTTAGCTAAGTGAACTGAGTGAAGGAAATATGAAGGAAGTGTTCTGAAGAATGTTCTATGAAAAATGAATAACATAGAAAAGTCCCAAGAGAGGAAGTCAGTTGCTATGTTAAAATGAGAGAAAGCCAATAAACTGGATCCTGGTAGATGAGATGAGACTAAAGAGGCAGATATGAGCCCAAAGATATAGGCCCTTGTAGATAATGTTAGAATTTTTAAACTTAATGCTGAGAATAATGAGAAGTCATTAAAAGGTTTGAATAAGACATGGTTTTGTCTTGTTTTGAAAACTTCAGTCTGGTAGTGTGCAGAGAATGAATTGAGAGAGACAATGACAAGGATAATGGTTGGAAGGTTGTTGCAGTGATTCCAGGGAATGATGATGGCTTGGTCTAGAGAGGCAGTGAAGATGGAAAGAAATAAACAGGTTCAGTATATGCTTTGGAAATTAAACTAAACTGGATGGGATGATTCATTAGGGGTGAGTGTAGATATCAAATAGACAGTTGGATATAGGAATCTGGAGCTTAGAAATTGGACTAGGCTAGAAATAAGAAGTCAGTATAGAGATGGTGTATAAGGTGTGGGAAAAGAGATACTACTTAGAAAGAGAGTGTAAAATAAGAAAGGAAAAGAGCCCAAGACAGAATACAAGTGACCCTAGGACCAACAAGTAAGACTGAGAAATAGCAGTGAAACAGGTAAAAGGAAAACAGGAAAAGTGTGAGCTAGAGAAAAGAGAGATAAGCCTATTTTAAGAGCAATGATAATGATGGACGGTAGAATGCAAGCTGGATAAGAGGGGAGATAAAGACAGAGAAGCTAAGGGAATAGAAACGAAGGGGTCATTATACAGATTTCAATGAGATCCAATAATTGCAATAGGGGTACCTGAGTAAATGAGTATAAAAAGTTAATTTTGGAGATGGTGAAGTTGCTAGGGATGATAAAATTGTCAGTGCAGCTAAGAGAATGAGTAGATAAAGGTGGAAATCACTAAAAATGAGAATAAGGAACCAAGAAGCCAGGATATCAGCCACGAGGATGTTGAGATCACCTAAGAAAAGAGCTGCAAGTGTATCAATTATCAATTTCAGTGCTTCATAGATTTCCCATCTCTTCTTTTATATTGTCCTGGCAGCAGGTGTGGCATCCCCCCCAGTTCTGATGTTCTGATTCCTCGAGAAGGATGTTTCTTTCCACCTTCTTATGACCCTAGACTAACAGCATCACTTGGTAGATATTGACTTACAGTTCTGGGTAGGAGGGTATTATCATTCATTCTAGAATGTTTAATTAACCCTACAGTCTTATTCAATATGGCATTGGTTACCACCTCAGTACTGCAATAGGAACCCACTTTTGACTATTTCATACTGAACTATCAAACTAGCTGAGAAAGATGGAGTAAGTCTCCTCCTCTGCCACAAAAGGGCTCCTTTTAGTACGGTTGAATGTGGATATTCAGCAGTCGTTTTTATGCATTTTCCTGTTATGGTATTTCCCAAGTCATATGAGTATTGGTGGTGTGGGCCCCCATCCCCAAGTGCTGGTCTCAGTAATTACCATGGTGATGATCATGGAGGTTTCCAGGAAAACAAGTTACATCTTCAGCAACACATCTCCTCGGAGTTTCTAAAACTGCACCAGTTTCTGCATTGCAAAGAAAAGGACATTTTAAATGAGCTCCAGGAAGAGGGGAATGCCTTGAAGGAGGAGATGAAGCTGAATCTGAACCAGCTTCAGGAACAGTATCTCCTAGTCAAGGAGATGTTGTTCAGCATCCAGGCACAGATGGAACAGCAGAATGCCTTTGACTTTCTCAAAGTAAGACTCTATATCAACACAACTATGGGTACACTACTAAGGGAAAGAGGGTTAGAAAGGAAGTAAAAGCAGCTTTTTCCCACAAGGAGTGGGAGAAACCTGCAGTAGTGCTTTTAAGATTCTCTGGGAGAAAAGCGGGAGGCTACTTTTGTCTTACATTCAATATAAAGTTTTACCTAGAAAAGAAGATAATAAAATGCCATTAATGACAGTATGTATTACTATTTTAATATCCCTCCATAAAGAACTTCGAAGTTTTATTTCCCCAAAAAATGTTGCAACCTAAGCTGTATCTTTGGCTCTCAGCAGTCATAAATTGACCCGTTTAAAAAGCTGTTTGCCAACCTTTGCTAACTGAAGGTTCACTTCTAAAGTGGCAATGGTTGCTGCCCCAGCACTCAGCAGCTTAAATAGCCAGACTGAGGAAAAGTGGTCTTGGGGCAGGAATATCTCCTGTGTTTTTCTCCTGAGACCATGTGACAGTATAGGTAAATATAGCTTAATCTTAACTTCTTTGTTTCATGTAAAACGGAACTAGAAAATCAGAGCAAGATAAGGCCACTTTATCTTGGATTAGATGAAGGATGCAGATCAGAAAAGATGCATTAAGGATGAGGTTGGCGATGGAATGGGGACCATCCGCACAGGATTCCAGTATTGACAATCAAATTTTAGTGGGGGCCAGTGTCACCAAAGAAATTTCTGCAGATGATGAACAGGCATCTAACTTTTCTATTTCTCCTTTCCTCTCCTAGGACATCACACCTTTCTTGGACAGGTAGGTGGTGTTTCCATATGATATTAGTACCCTAACTTCAGTTCCTGGAGGATGTCTAAAATAAATGATATATGTCCCTTGCAGCTTGGAGCAAGGAATAAGGGAGCTGACCTCCAGAGACTTTATCTCCAAAAGGCTGAACCCAGGCCTATACAAAGGTCCCATCCAGTATATGATGTGGAAGGAAATGCAGTCCACTCTCTCTCCAGGTATCAGTTGGGTAGTAGCTATTGGTTTCTGAGGCTCCTAATGTATGTTTCATATATGGAACCTCTTCTGTGGCCCTAATTAGTACTTCAGAGTCTGGGACGGAATTTCTTCTGGTACCATGACATAAGCATTTATGGCTTTTTACTAGTAAACAGAATCTGATGCCAGAATTACCTCTTAGCTTGTGATTTTGTTTTAATTGTTCTGAAATTGTGACAACCAATATTTTATCCTGTTTTGCTAAGTCAGTTATATAAATCCCTGGAGCTTTTCTGCCATGGAGGAGGAGTTTATTGTATGTACTCTTTGAATGTAATATGGTCTTTATAAGTCTTCTTGTGTTTGATGATCATAATATAGAGTATAATATCTTAGAAGATTGTTCAGAGACCTTCAGTGCCTCAAAAGAAAACCAGTAATTTCAATAGGTATGTCTAATATGAACACTAAGTTATTGTCATCTTGCAGATACCAAAGAATTGAGCAGAACAAAAGAATACAGATGGCATTTCAAGAACATAAAGTTCTCAATACAAATCTCTATAAAAATAAAAAGTTCTAAACTCAGTTTTTATAGAATTCATATAGACTCATTATTATTAGTAGTTACTGGCTTAAAGAAAATCTACCCCTGTTAACAATTTTCCAGATAATTGACATTGAAATAATCAGCTTTACTCTGGTATAATTAACATAGAAGAAACTCATTATTTTTAATAAAAAAATATTGTATTTATTGCAGTGACATTAATAGTTACATAAGTTTCAAGTGTATAATTCTATACAACATCTGTATATTGTATTGTGTGTTCACCACCCAAACTCAAGTCTCCTTCCATCACCATTTATCCTACCTTTACCTCTTCCACCTCCTCCTATCCTCCTTTCTCTCTGGTAATCACCATATTGCTGTCTGCCCATCAGTAGATGAGTGGATTAAAAAGTTGTGGTACATTTACACAATGAAGTACTACTTGTCCATAAAAAAAAGGAAACCTTACCTTTTGCAACAGCATGGATAGACCTGGAAGGTATTATGCTAAGTGAAATAGTCAGTCAGAAAAACAAATACCATATGATTCCACTTATATGTAGAATCTAATGAACAAAATAAACAAACAAAATAGAAACGGACTCAGATACAGAGAACAGACTGACAGTTGTCAGAGGAGAGGGATGTTGGGAAACTGGGTGAAAATGGTGAAGAGATTAAGTAAAAAAAACCCTCATAGACATAAACTCATCATTTCAAAGTATGCTTTGATGAGTTTTGACAAATGTATATACTTAGGTAAACATCTCCCAAGTCAAGATATACAACATTTCTATCATCCTAAAAAGTTCCTGCATATCCCTTTGTAGTCAATCCCTTCCTTCTCTCCCCAGCCCCTGACACTCATTAAATCTACTTTATTCCACTTCAGTTGCGTCTTTTCTAAAATCTCACATAAATGGAATCATACATTCTGTAGTCTTTTGAGTCTGGCTTTTTCACTTCACATAATGCTTTTTGAGATTCATGTATGTTGTTGCATGTACCGGCGGCGGCAGCCGTCCGTCTCGAGAGACGATAGTGTAGCTTCTCAAGAGTCTATCTGCACCGCCGAGAATGGCTGCGCAGTCCGACTCGGGAGTGACATGGTATCTGTCTCCTCCCGTGTTGAATCGACATCTTGTGATGACGCTGAAGCTACAGAGCCTGGGCAGGGTAATATGGAGGGTCTGCTGTTGCCCATGCAGCAGACCCCCCCTCTCTTCGCAGCTGAAGGGTCCAAGGGAAAGACGGAGTCAATACAGCTTGGCTTCAGGTGCGCCGCAGGAGTTGCCGGTGTTGACTACAACGTCAAACCGCCTTAGGGACTCCGGCTCCGGATTTTCTGTCGGGGTTTACTCCCTTAGCCTTTCCCCTGAAGAGGTATGCCGCAAGGCAGCGGAGGTTTTTTGGAGTCAGAGTTTTCCTTCTCTGATGTACCCTGACTGGAAGATCGAACCAGCGACACTTGGCTCGCAGGCCGACGCTCAATCCACTGAGCTAAACCAGCCAGGGCATTGCATGTACCAATAATCATATTTTATGGATACATCACAATTAGCTTATTCATTCACCGTTTGATGGATATTTGGGTAGCATCTAGTTAACAGCTATTATGAATAATTTGTCTAAACATTTGTTTACATATCTTTGTGTTTTCATTTCTTTGGGGCCAATACCCAGCAGTGGGATTGCTGCAGTGTGTTTTAAATATATGCTTAATTTTATAAGGAACTACCACATGTTTTTCTAAAACAGTGATACCATTTTACATTTCCATGCAATGGAAGAATAATGCAGATTCTCCCGTGAGATGCTCTTCGCCGACGACGCAGCCTTGACATCACACTCCGAAGAGGGACTCCAGCAGCTAGTCACTTGCCTTTCCCACGCATGCAAGGAGTTCGGACTAGCCATCAGCCTGACGAAGACGAACGTTATGGCTCAAGGCACGGGGACTCCCCCATGCATCACCATCGACGGATACACCCTGGAGGTTGTCAACGACTTCACTTACCTCGGGTCCACCATCTCGAGCTCTCTGTCAGTTGACTTGGAGGTCAACCGGAGAATCGCCAGGGCACCCACAGTTATGGCCAAACTGAACTGGCGAGTGTGGAACAATTCCAGCCTCACTGAGAAAAACCAGACTGCGCATCTACCAAGCCTGCGTACTCAGCACTCTCCTCTATGGCAGCGAGACGTGGACCACCTACGCAAGGCACAAAAGGAAACTCAACAGCTTCCACATGAGGTGCCTGCGACGCGTCCTGCATGTCGCCTGGCAGGATAAGGTTCCCAACACCGAGGTGCTGAAGCGAGCCAACATGAGCAGTTTGCATGCAGTTCTTAGTGAGAGACGCCTCAGGTGGCTCGGCCATGTCAAAAGAATGGATGCAGGCCGTATTCCCAAAGACCTCCTCTACGGCGCGCTAGCAGAAGGCCAGAGGATGACAGGGCGCCCAAAACTGCGGCTCAAAGACATCTGCAAAAAGGATATGACACAATGCTCCATCAATCTCAACACATGGGAAGTTCAAGCAGACGACCGCCTAGCCTGGAGGCTCACGGTCAGACAAGGTACGTCACGCGCAGAGGCTGCGCGCAACGAGGAGGCGGTCCAGAAAAGATAGAGGCGGAAGCAGCGTCAACAGCAGCAACAACAGCCATCTGCCTTCACCTGTAACAAGTGCGGCAGGGATTGTCACTCCCGAGTCGGACTGCACAGTCATTCTCGGCGGTGCAGATAGACTCTCAAGAAGCTACGCCATTGTCTCTCGAGACGGACGGCTGCCGATGACCACATGTTTTTTCTAAAGCAGTGATACCATTTTACATTTCCATGCAATGGAAGAATAATGCAGATTCTCCCCATCGTCGCCAAAACATGATATTGTCAATCTTTTAAATTTTCACCATTTATTACATGTATAGTAGTATTTCATTGTGGTTAAAAAAATTTAATCGTATTTTTTCCATTACAATTTAAACCCCGTATACCCTTCCCCCTGCAATCACCACACTGTTGTCCATGTCCATGAGCCCTTTTTCTTTTAACTCAATCCTGCACCCACTAAAACCCCCAGTATCTGTCATTCGGCTATTTATGAGTCTGTCTCTATTTTGTTTGTTAGTTCAGTTTGTTCATTACATTCCACATATAAGTGAAATCATAGAGTATTTGTCTTTCTCTCACTGGCTTATTTCACTCAGCATAATGTTCTCTGGGTCCATTCATGCTGTCGCAAAGGGTAAAAGTTTCTTTCTTTTTTATGGCCAAGTAGTATTCTATTGTATAAATGTCCCCTAGTTGTTTTATCCACTCATCTACTAATGGACACTTGGGCTGCTTCCACATCTTGCCAATTGTAGATAATGCCTCAATGAACATAAGGATGCTTATGTTCTTTTGAATTAGTGTTTTGGGTTTCTTTGGATATATTCCCAGAAGTGGGATTGCTGGGTCAAAAGGCAGATCCATTTTTAATTTTTTGAGTTATCTCTATACTGCTTTCCACACTGTGTCTTTTTAAAGTATATTTTATTGATTATGTTGTTACAGTAGTTCCAATTATTTTTCCCCTTTGCTCCCCTCTGCCCAGTGCCACCCTTCCCTCCAGCAATCCCGCCCTCCTTAGTTCATGTCCATGGGTCATGCATATAAGTTCATTGGTTCACCCTTTCCTATATTATTCTTAACTTCCCATTGTCTACTTTGTACCAACCAATTATGCTTCTTAATCCCTGCACCATTTCCCCATTTCTCTCCTTTCCCCCTTCCAGCTAATAACCTCCAAATAATCCCCATACCTATGATTCTGTTCCTATTCTGGTTGTTTGCTTAGTTGGATTTTGTTTTTATTTTTTAGATTCTGTTGTTGATAGTTGTGAGGTTGTTGTCATTTTAGTGTTCATAGTTTTGATCTTCTTTTTCTTAAATAAGTCCCTTTAACATTTCATATAATGGCTTGGCGATGATGAACTCTTTTAGCTTTACCTTGTCTGGGAAGCACTTCTCTGCCCTTCCAATCTAAATGATAACTTTGCTGGATAGAATAATCTTGGTTGTATGTCCTTGCTTTTCATCACATTGAATACTGCTTGTCAGTCCCTTCTTGCCTGCAAAGTGTCTTTTGAGAAATCAGCTGATATCCTTATAGGCACCACTTTGTAGGTAATTCTCTTGTTCTCTCTTGCTGCTTTTAAGATTCTCTTTATCTTTCACCTTTGGCATTTTAATTATGATTTGTCTTGGTGTGGTCTTCTTTTGGTCTAGCTTATTTGGGACTCTGTGCTTCCTGGACTTGTATGTCTATTTTGTTTGCCAAATTTGGGAGGTTTTCCTTCATTATTTTTTCAAATAAGCTTTCAATTTCTTGCTCTTCCTCTTCTCCTTCTGGCATCCCTATGATTTGGACGTTGGCACATTTAAAGTTGTCTCAGAGATTCCTAGCCCTCTTCTCATTTTTTTCTATTCTTGTTTTCTCTTTCTATACTGGTCAACTGTTTATTTCTTCCTTATGTTTCAAATAATTGATTTGAACCCCGGTTTCCTTCCCTTCAACATTGGTTTTGTGTGGATTTTCCTTTGTTTCACTTAGCATAGCCTTCACTTCTTCCCTTTTGTGTTTGCCGTACTCAAGCATATCTCTCAAGCCTGTGAGCATCTTTATCACCAGTGTTTGGAATTCTGCATCTGTTAGGTTGGCTATCTCCTCATCTGTTGGGTTGGCTATTTCCTCATCGCTTAGTTCTCCCCCTGGAACCTTGATCCGTTCCCTTTTCTGAGCCATACTTCTCTATCTCCTCATCTTGACAGGCTCCTGTGTTTGCCTGTGTGTCTTAAGTAGAACTGTTGCACCTGTTACGTTGTAAGGCGTGGAACCTTAGGTATTTGTCAGTACAGGGCGACCTGTTTCACTACATTGTGGCACTGTGTGTGGGGGAGGGGTCTTAGAGAAAACAATGCCACCGCTCAGCAGTTGCTCCTTTTCCAGGCACTTCTCCCACTTCCATAGAGGACTGGCACCTCTCTAGCTGTTGCCCTGGCTGTCGTTCCCAGAGTGGGTGTGTCTGCAGGTATTCTAGGACTGTGGGGGCCCTTTAAAGAAGTGGACTCTGCTGAGAGACCAGCAGTTTCTTCCTCCACCCCATCCCCAACTGATTTGCACAGTCAGAAGCAATGAGGCTTGATTTTCCCCGGCACTGGGACTGTGGGCTGTGGGGCCTGGTCTGGTGCTGGGAACGCTCCCCAGGTGTCTCTCCCAACTTTTTAAAACATGCAACTGCACTTTCTGCCAACCTGCCACTGCTGCCGCAGCTGCCACCACCACATTGTGTCCTCTCTGCTCTGGCTCCGCCCCTCCTACCTGTCTGGATGAGTATCTCTTCTTTATTTGTTTGTTGGACTTTCATGCAGCTTGGTTTTCTGAAACTTCTGGTTATCTCCATTTTTGAGGTAGTTGTATTCCTTCTTAGTTGTGGAGTGAGACCCAGTGTGTCTGTCTAGGCCTCCTTCTTGGCTGAAAGTCTCCACAATGGTTTTAATTTGCATTTCCTAATGAATAATCCTGAACACCTTTTTATGTGCTTCTTTGTCATTCATACTTTTTTTTTGCTTAAGTGTATTCAATCTTTTGCTCATATTTTTATTGTATTTTTATTAGAGACTTAGAGCACACAAATTCTTTTTTTTTTAAATGTAAATGGCTCTTTCTTTTTTATTTTCTTTCTTTCTTTTATTTTTTGGTTTTTCAATTACAGTTGTCCCATTTTTCCTCCATTGCTCCCCCCACCCAGCCCATCCCTTCTCCCACAATCATATCCCTCCCCGTTGTCCATGTCCATGAGTCATTTATACACGTTCCTTGATTAGAGCCTTCCCTTACTTATCCCCCTTCTCTCCCTCCCCCTCCCCCCCTACTGACTACTATTATATTCTTTTTTTTTTTTAACTATTATATTCTTTATCAGACATATGTTTTTCAAAAATTTTCTCTCTGTAGCTTGCCATTTCACTTTCTTAACATGGTCTTTAAAAGAACAAAAAATTTTAATTTTGATAAAATCTAACTTACCAATTTTTTAAATGTTTTATTCTCTTTGTGTCCTAAGAAATCTTTCTCTAACCCAATGTCACAACTTTTTTTCCTATACTTTGTTCCAGAAGCTTTATCATTTTAGCTCTTAATGTTTAGGTCCATTACCCACTTAGAATCAATTCTTGTATATAGCATAAAGTAAGGTTCAGTTTTTTTTTTCTATATGAATATCCAATTGTTCCCACATCATTTGTTTAAAAAACTACTCTTTTATCACTGAAATATTTTGGTACCTTTGTCAAAAGTCAACTGTGAGTCTGCTACAGTCTCAATTCTGCTTCATCAATCTATATTGTGTATTCTTATACCAAAAACACAAGTCTTTATTACTGCAGCTTTATGGTAAATCTTGAAATGAGGTAATGTGTTCCTCCTTTTAGTTCATTCATTTTGCTTCACATATTTTGAAGCTCCATTATTAGGTAAATACTCATTTAGGATTCTTACAAATTCTTGATGAATTGATCTCATTATAATTATGAAATGTTCCTCTGTATCCCTGTTAATATTTTTTCTGAATTCTATTTTGTCTAATATATGTATATTTTCATATCATCTTAGTTTTAACTTATTTTTGTTTTTATATCTTAAGTGTGTTTTATGTAGCTAGCATGTAGTTAAGTCTTACTTTTTATTTTTTTATTATTATTTTTTTTATATTTCAAAGAACCAGAAACAAAAGGTCTTTTATTAATCCTCATGAAAAATCTGCATCATCAGCACAGATAAAGTCACTAAAGAATCTTTACTCCTTCTTTTTGCCAGCACCAACATTGGCCTTTGCAGTCCCCCTGACTTTCTTCATTCTGTTCTTGCGTTCCTTTCTCTGTTTTCTGGAGGTCTTCTTCTTCTCATACAGGCCATGTCTTGCAAGTCTATGTTTGGGTTCATTTTTCTTTGCATAATCCAAGGAATCATAAATCATGCCAAAGCCAGTTGTCTTGCCACCACCAAAATGGGTTCTGAATCCAAACACAAAGATGACATCTGGTGTGGTTTTATACATTTTGGCTAGTTTTTCCTGAATTTCTGTCTTGGGTACTGTTGCCTTGCCAGGGTGAAGGACATCAATGACCATTTGTTTCTGCTAAAGTAGTCTGTTGGTCATGAACTTCCTGGTCCGGATAGTCACTGTGTCGTTCATGATGGTGGCTAATCTCCAAGCAGCAAGGGAGGAAAAGAGCAAGTCTTACTTTTTAAAAAATCCCATTTGACAATCTCTATCTTTTAACTGAGTTGTTTTGACCATTGACATTAATGATAGTCCATCTGACAGGGTTTAAATTTAGCATCTTGGTATTTGTTTTTATTCATACCATCTGTTCTTTGTTCCTTTTTTTTCTCTATACTTAACTTCTTTTAGATTGAATGCCTTTTAATTTTCCCTTTCATTTTCACTAGCGACCTATTATCTATACTTCTTTATTTTATTAAAAAAATTTTTTTTACATTTTTTGTTGCTTTAGGATTTTACAATATGTACATTCAACTTTCCTATACTATCTACCTTTAAATAACAACCCTTTGCATATAGTAAAAAAACTTACAACAGTATATATTTTACATTCTTCATCCTTTGTCATACATTTTACTTCTACAAATTATAAATTCCATATATTTTTAAACAGTTAATTATCTTTCAGAGAAATTTTTTAAAATGAAGAAACATCTTTTACATTCACATATTTACAATTTCTGTCACTATTTTTTAGGTAGATACAAATTTCCATCTGATATCATTTTTCTGTTTGCTTAAAGAGCTTTCTTTTACATTTTTTATAGTTCAAGTATGCTTGTGATGAGTTATCTCGGCCTTTGTTTGAAAAAAATATTTGTTTTACTTTATTTTTGAAAGATGTTTACCCTGATATAGAATTCTGTGTTGATGAATTTCCTTTTCAGTACTTTAAAATATTACTCCATTGTTTTGTGACTTGCATAGTTTCCAATTAGATGTCTATTACCACTTTAATCTTTATTTTTCTGTATGTACTATTTCTTTTTTCTTAGATTACATCTAGGATTTACTTTTTGTCACTTGTTTCTACCAATTTGATTAGGCTAGGTCTTGGTGTGATTTTCTTTATGTTCATTTTACTTGTGGGTCATTGAGTTTCTTGAATATATGGCTTTATAGTTGTCATCACATTTGGAATTATGTTAGCTATTAGTTCTTCAAGTATTTTTCACCTACCCCCCCTTCTTCTCTCCTTCTGGGACTCTAATTTTATACTTTAGACTGTCTGATGTTGGTTCACTTGTCATTGATGCTCATTAATTTTTGGCTTTTTTTCTCTCTGTGCTTCATTTTGAATAGTTTCCATTGCTATTCAAGTTCTCTCATCTTTTCTTCTGCACTGCTTAATATTTTGTTAATCCTTTTCAAGATGTTTTTCATTTCTGATACACTTCACTTCTAAAAGTTTCATTTGGGTCTCTGTATATCTCCCATTTCTCTCCTCATCATGTTCATGTTTTCCTTTACATTCTCAAGCAAATGGAAGATATTTATAATAGGTGTTTTAATGTCTTTGCTAATTCCGCCATTGTTGTTATTTCTATACATTTTTTTTCTTTATTTTTCTCCTGACTATAGGTCATATTTTCCCGCTGCTTTGCATGGCTAGTAATTTTTTTCTTTTTAGCAAAGTTTATTTCTTAGAACATTTTTAGATCTACAGAAAAATTGAGAAGATGGTGCATTAAGTTCTCAGGTACCTCATTCCCAGTTTCTCCTATTATTAATGTCATTTTACATTTAGTATGATACCTTTTATCAATTAATGAACCAATGTTAACATATTATTATTAAATGACATCCATAGTTTCTTGAGACTTCCTCAGGTTTTACTTAATGTCATCTTTCTGTTCCAGGATTCCATCTAAGATGCCACATAACATTTAGTTGTTGTGTTTCTTTAAGCTCTTCTTGATTGTGACAGTTTTTAGATTTTCCTTGTTTTTGATGACTTTGACATTTTTAAGGAGTGCTGGTCATGTATTTTGTAGAATGCCACATTATTGCAATTTGTCTGATATTTTCTTATAAGTCAAGATTATAAGTTATTAAGATGAAGACCACAGAGTTAAAAGCTTCACTGAATATCAAGCATACATACTTTCAACATGATTTATGATCATTAATGTTGGCTTTAATCACCAAGCTGAGGTAGTGTTTGTCATGTTTCCCCACCATAAATTTACTCTTTTCCTTCATTTTCTCCACTGCTCTCTTTGGAAGGAAGTAACTATGCACAGCCTACAGTTAAAAAAATTTAGAGTTATGTTCCTTCTCCTTGAGGGTGGAATATCTACATAAATTTTTTGGAATTCTGCATGGGAGAGTTGTCTTTTCTGGCTGGTAATTTTTTATTGTATGTCAAACATGATAAATTTTACATTGTTGGCTGGATTTTGATGTAATTTTAAGCTCTCTTGGATTTAACTTTGGCATGTAATTAAGTTATCTGAAATAACGTTGTTCCTTTGGATACTTTCTTTACACTTTCTTGGGGCTTTTAAGTTTTGCTAAGCAGTTCAACAGCAGCCTTTAAACTAGGGCTAATTTAGCCCTCTTCCTAAGGTAACACCTTTCTTAGTACTCTGCCTGAATGCTCTATATATTGACATTTTTCCATTCTGGCTGGCAAGATTAAAAATTATTCCCAATCTTGTGTGAGCTCTAGATATTGTTCAGCCTACTGCTTTGTAGAGATTCTTTCTCTGGCCCTAATGAATTTCACTGAAGGTCAGTACTCAGCCACAACCTTGAGGGAATCCCTTTGTAGACGTTCAAAAGTCTGTGTGCAGCTTCCTCCTCTGTGTTACTCTACTCCATAAATTCTAGCCATGTTGGGATAACATTGTTTTTCTTTCTGTACTCTTTGCCCTGTAAAATCAAACTTTACTTCTAGCTACGATTTAAACCACAAATTGATTTTTCTTTATTTTTGACATAATTTCATCTAAGAAAATCAAATGGAATTTATTTAATATATTGCTATTTTACTAATAATGTAACTGTGATCAAACCTTGATAAGATATACTTCATACTTCTTATTTCTAGGCCTTTGCTTATTCTGTATGTTCATATATTCTCCTTTTCTGCCTTATAATAGAGACTGTTGCTTTAGGAAATGAGCTCATATTTTTTTCTATAAATGGTTAGAAAGTAAATATTTTGGGCTGTGGGCTGTATGGTTTTTGTCAGAACTACTTCATTCTGCCATTGTAGTGAAAAAGCAACCACAGACAATATGTAAATGAATGGCCATTGGTGTGTTCCAATAAAACTTTACTTACAAAACTGGCAGCCTGGCCTAATGGTTGTAGTTTTACCAATTTTAATTTAAAACATTTTAACATATTTCCTTTAGTTTTGTGTGTATCAGTAAAATATCACCAATGTTTACTCATTCATTCAACACACTCTAATAGAGGACCTACTACATGCTAAGCACTAAGTTGGGTTCCAAGCACAGAAAAATAAAAGACATAGTTTCTGCTCCCAAAAGAGTAGAAGACAAACTTAAGAGTCTGCTGTAGCCATCTAGGTGGAAAATTAATAAGATCTAAGCCAAAGGCATGGAGCAACTTGAAAATAAAGAATAGATTCCAGAGAAGACTTCCAGGAGCTGAAATGTACTGAACAGTAGTAATTAGTGGTAAGGGATGAGAAAGGGGATGCCAAGGGTGGAAATATAGAGATGCAGATTTTGGAGGGAGTTGTTGAGTTCAACTGTGGCTATGTTGTGTGGAAGAACCTACCAGATAACTAAGTGAATATATTCCAACAGGTACTATTCCAGCTTAAGATTAAGAGATAGAAGCCAGGGCTGGAAAAAGTATAGAGTCAGGTAGCTGAAGCTATTGATGTAAATGAGATTTCCTAAGGAATGTGAGAACATACAGTCAAAGAGGGAGCACCCAATACAGAATACCAACAAATAAGGGGCAATGAAGCTTCCAAAAAAGACTGAAGAATTCTGGCAAGAGAATGCCAAGAAATGAAATTGGCATGGAATCTAAGAAAGGTGACAATCAAGAAGAAGGGAGTGGTCATTCATATCATATTACTGTGAAGAACAATTTAGAAAATGATTGGAAAAGATATGTTTAACAACAATTTGTGACTTTGGTAAGGGCAATTTCAAGAGTGGAATGGGTAGAAATTATAGTGTGAAGAGTTCAGGAGTGAAGAGTTCAGGAATGATTTGGAATGAGGCAGTAGTGAAGTGGACAGGTCAGTCATTTCAGAAGTTTCACTAAGTAGGGGAGATGTGAATCTGAGAGCAGAGTCAAAAGAGGACTTTTAAAAACATACTGAAGGGAAGCAGCCTGTAGAAAAGCAGAAATCAATGCTATAAGAAAGGGTATAATTGGTGGAAATAGGGAAAAGAGAGTGAGGCCTAAAGAGAGGGTGAGCACTCTTTTCCTAAAATCCTTAGTTTCTTGTTTCTGGACATACTTATTAGACTGTTCTCTCTGTCTGGAATGCCTGACAAGGTCCATTCTGAGTGTCCTTCATTCAGTCATACAGTCATTCAGCCAATCATGTTTTCAACAACTATTGCCAGCCCCTCTTCAAATGTCATATCTCCCAGGTAGGATAGAGTAGTGACTAGGACAGATGTAATCTGTGCCCTCACAGAGTGTAAGTCTAGAACAGTGCTTCTCAGATGTTGGTCTTAGGCCCCTGTAACACTCTAAAACTTGTTGAGGACTCCAAAGGGCTTTTGATTATGTGGGTTACAGTTGTCAATATTTATTGTATTAGAAATTAAAAACTGGAAAAAATTAAAAAAATTTTTAAAGATTTTATTTATTTTTAGAGAGATGGGAAGGGAGGGAGAAAAAAAGGGAGAGAAACATCAACTGGTTGTCTCTCGCATGCTCTCAACCGCTCCCAACCAGGGACCTGGCCCTTAACTCAGGCACTTGAACCACTAACCCTTTGGTTTGCAGGCCAGCGCTCAATCCACTGAGCCACACCAGACAGGGATAAAATTAGGAAAACTTTAAAATATTTATTCATTTAAAAATAACAACAAGCCTATTGTATGTGAACATAAATAATGCATAACTATGAAAAGAGGCCTATATTTTTCAAAAGAAAAAAATAATGAGTGGCACTGTTTTATAATTTTGCTAATCTCTTTATTGTGTTACTTAATAAATGACAGCAGGGTTCTAAAAATAAAGAGAGAGCAAGGGGAAAGTGGTGAAATAGAGGTTTTCAGAGGGAGATGAAGATTTGAAATTGCTGTTGTGAAGAAGTGGAAATGACTTTATTTGGGAAATATAGGAATTCTGGGCAGTGTTAATGGTCAAACAGAAAGTGGAAATAATGAGTCTATTTTGATATCTATATGTATAATTTTGTGATTTTCCTCCTGCAATGGTCAGGAATTGGGACATGAATTTGAATAAGTGGATAGACCCAGAGTTGGAGAGTTGCATGACAGGTGCTGCGGAAAATAAAACAAAAGTGTTAAGGTTACTGACAACAAAACTGCCAATGCTGAGCTGTCTGGGAAAGGACTTTAAGTCATGGAGTAGGTAGCTTGTGATAATAAGGAGAAATCAGGGACTAGGTTAATAAAGTCAAGCAATGGTTGCAGGGGGAAATGACAGTGAGAAATAAGACAATGGATACCTGAGTTTAAGATTTTAGAGAATGCATAGTTCCTGATGACTACAGGTCCAGAATATGGTCATTGACATGGACAGCTGAAAAGGAGTCCAAAGTCATTAACAGTGAAGTCAAGGACCCACAAGAATAGAAGAGTGGCTATATATCTAAAGGTAGTGAAGTTATTTGGGATGATGAGCTGGAGTCTGGGAAGAGAAGTAAAGTTAACCCAAATGCAGGGAATGTAACAGGAAGTTTGTACATGATAGCATCAAACAGAGACAGATGGTTATATGAAATTGAATGGCAACAGCCTCAAATGAAAAGTTATATTTTACAGAAGGATAAGGAGTAGAGTAGGAGTCTGGAAGTGGCAGTGGTGGCTACTGGATATCTGGCATCTGAATTTAGAAAATAAATAGTCTTTTGAACTTTCAAAAGCCGTGTTTTTGGAGGAAGAACCAGCCAGGTTTCTGTTAGAGTAAGGAGGTGGTGAGAGAATTATGTAAACTGAGGATGCAGGAGAGTTAATTAGGAAGGGAGTTAGTTCCAAAGGTCAGAGTGGAAAGGATTGGGTTGGAGTGGTGGGAAAGGCAGAGGAAGTAAAGAACACAAAAATGGGGACAAGAGCATGTCAGAGGATAAATCATTGAAGGGGTCTACATTCTGGGTCTGGGCCAAGGAAAAGAGGAACATGAGGAATAGTGGAATTAGTTGGTGCCAAGGTTTCAATCAGAACTTTAATTGAAGTTCACTTATTTATTTAACAAATAGTTACTTGAACATCTAAGAACAGTTTCAAATTTTGAAGATATATGAAAAAAACAAAACAGATGAAGTCCCTGCTCACCCAGCCAGAGATTAACATTCTAGTGGAGGAGATGGACAACAAACAAATAAAGCAAAGTACACTCAATAAATAATTATTGATAAGAAAATATAAAGCAGGCTAATAGTCCAAAAGTTATGCATGGACTGCTGCTTTAGATAGTATAGCCAGAGAAAGCATCTCTGAGGTGGTAACTCCTGCCTTCCTACATTTTATTGTGGAAATTTCTAAACATATAGAAAAGTTTAAAGAATTTTACATTGAATACCCCTCCACCTACTTAGATTCTGTCATTAACATTTAACATGCATAAGCATAAGCAAAGGGCCAAATAATGTAAAGGAGTGAACCATATGGGGAAAGAGTGTTTGGGGACAAGAAAAGAAAGTGTAAAGGCCCTGAAATATGAATGAGCTTGATAGAATACATTCAAGAAACAGCCAAAGGGCAAAGGTGGTTGGAGCAAAGTAAATGAGGGCAATGTAGTAGCAGATGAGGTCAGAGAGGTGGATAAACCATGTAGGTCTTGTTTGCTCTGAAAGGAGTTTTGATTTTATCTTGGGTGATGAAAAGCATAAGAGCATGTTGAGTAGGAGAACTAGATAAGCTCATTCACGTTACAGGCAGAATAGGTTGCGGGTGGGCAAGAGTGGAAATAGAACAGTTAAAAAGTTATTGCCATAGTTCCAGGCCAGTGGTATTTTTGAAGTTACCTGTCTATATATTCTGAGTAGGCTCAGAATATATTTTAAAGATGTAGCTGGCAGGACTTATTGTTGGATTGAATAGTTCATGAGAAGAAAAAAGAGGATACAATGCTAACTCCTAGGAAATCTTCAGAGCCAGTGCAGACTGACATAGCAGGAGGTGTCAGAAGCTTGATGATGAAGCAGACTGGGGATCCAAATAGATTGGTAAGAAGTCTTTATACCTCCAGAGAAGTCCCAGTCCTCACATTAGAAAGAGTAATAACCCAAGGTGGACGGGGATATGTGAAGGAGAGAAGATTCAGCCTGTATGGAAAAATTCAGGATTCTTCCAAGTCTCTTGCTGGAAAAAGAAATATTTGGGATAATGGAAAAGACTCAGGCTTTTCTGGGAAGAGACAGTTGGACTGGACTGATCTCACAAGGATAAAAAAATCCATTAACAATAAATGTACATAGCTGCGCATCTCTGTCCATGATGTGAACATATATAGTTTTTGTTTCCTTTATCAGATTTTGTGCCAATGTTCAATTTTTTCACATCTAGGACTTGTGTCATTTTTTTGCTGGTATGGTTCCACCCTCTCTTCATTCAGAAATTCTTTTTTATACTGCTGTCCATTTATTTGTCTAAATCAATGCTTATTAAATTGCCTGCGATAAACTTACACATTATTTTCCATTATAAATCAATAAAACTAGTGGAATGAAGGACCAGTTTTTAAAATCTCAATCTGTTATGGACTGATTTGTTTGTAGAGTACAATGTAAATTAATTACTTGAAAAAGTGGGATTAAGAAACAAAGATTACAAAGCACAAGCCCAGTTTTTTAAATTATTAGATTCAACTGGCATAAAATTACTCTGTCTGATTGCTAAGAATGTTTCTAAGAGCTAACTCTTGATTTCAGTACTATCTTGTCCCAGACCGGTAACCACACACTTAGTGGACCACATTTTAATGAGCAGTGGCATTAACCATTCTAGATCTCAAAAGTCTCATTATCTATTAAACCAAATATAAACTTCTTACCATTGTTCTCTGAACTCTATCAATTGGCTCAGTCTTGACTGCCTCTAACAGGCAAGCCCTTATGTTCTCTCCCACATAAGCTACTGTTTTTTACCCATTCCTTTTTTGTCTGTTCACCTAATGCATACTGAGTACATCTCATAGATGTTATATAACAGCTGAAATAGTTACTGTCTTTAAAAAGCTTTCTTAGGACAAAGTTACCTGATCATTACCCCTTCAGCATTTGTATATTATTTGTATTGTTTTCTGCATTAGAGAATAAATTGCTTCAGAGTACAGTCTGATTTTTACCACAAATATAAAAATGTCTAGAATATAGTCACATAGGTACCAGAACAATAAACAGTATATATAAATAATTACCTGCCTCTCTAAGAGTATATGTGCATGAAGAGATAAATTACTGGTGTTTATGTAAATACTTCCTTTTACTATGGAAATTTACATTCACCCCTTTTCTCTCATGCCCTGCTTTCTCTTATTTTCTTATTAGGCTTATCTCCATTAACTCTGGACCCTAAAACAGCACACCCAAATTTGTTGCTCTCCAAAGACCAAACTAGTGTGTGGCATGGTGACATTAAGCAGGTAATGCCCGATGATCCAGAGAGGTTTGACTCAAGTGTGGCTGTGCTGGGCTCAAAAGGCTTCACATCTGGAAAATGGTACTGGGAAGTAGAAGTAGCAAAGAAGACAAAGTGGACAGTTGGTGTTGTCAGAGAATCCATCGTTCGAAAAGGTAGCTGTCCTCTAACTCCTGAGCAAGGATTCTGGCTTTTAAGACTAAGGAACCAAAATGATCTAAAAGCTCTGGATTTGCCTTCTTGCAGTCTGAAACTGACTAACAACCTCAACAAGGTGGGCATATATCTAGATTATGAAGGAGGGCAGGTGTCCTTCTACAATGCTAAAACCATGACCCACATTTACACCTTCAGTAGTACCTTCATGGAGAAACTTTATCCCTACTTTTGCCCTTGCCTTAATGATGGTGGGCAGAATAAAGAACCATTGCATATTTTACATCCACAGTAATTAGTCAACAATTGTGTAAATTGAACATTATTAAAGAGATATTGAAATAGTTTACCGATCTCACTGGTTTCTCTTCAAAATTTATGGGGAACTCTGG
The DNA here is from genome assembly GCF_987537825.1 of Furipterus horrens. Classification (NCBI taxonomy): domain Eukaryota; kingdom Metazoa; phylum Chordata; class Mammalia; order Chiroptera; family Furipteridae; genus Furipterus; species Furipterus horrens. The sequence goes on from NW_028327173.1 coordinate 150,945,002, forward strand.
AATAATGAAAAGAGGATTCACAAATTGAATTCCATTCTCGGTGTCCTAAGTGGATTTTACTGGAGGCTTTCAAGATGTCATTCTAATTCACCAGGGTCTTCTATGACACAGGAGTCTCTCCCATGAGAGTGATCATTATGCTCTTGTTACTGGAGCAAACTGCAACTTGAGTTTGTGATACTTGGGAACACTTTCAAACCTGCCCAGAAATTCTATTATGCTGTCATAAGTCTCCAGCATAATGACTCGTATTAGATGAATGATCAGATGTATACTCTTCTTCCTATTTAATTTTCTTTTAATATAACTTTTGCAACATATTTCTTTTTGTTTCTAGAATTTGTTACTGTAATTAAAAAAAAAAAATGCCAAAAGGATGCCTGGGATGATTGTGCTGCAGCTGCCTGCAAAAAAAAAAAAAAAAAAAAAAAAAAAGCTCTGGGAATTTAAAGGAAAATGGTCTGGGCCAGTTTATAACTTTGTCTTGAATTCTCTCAAGATAGTTTTTAGTCAAGTGAATCTCTTGACTCTTTCTTAGCCCCTTTCTCTTGTTTTATCTATCTATGGGGGCACTTGTTTTTCTGTATTCAAATACATGTAATTATTTCTGTCTGCTATGTTCTTTACATCATTCCTGTCTGTAATTTAAATATTAGTATTTTTCTTTTTTCATATTTTACTGATTTTGCTATTATAGTTGTCCTGATTTTTCCCCCTTTGCCCTCCTCCAACTAGCATCCCCAACTCCCTCAGAAAATCCCCCCACCATTGTTCATGTCTATGGGTCATGCATATAAGTTTTTTGACTGCTTCATTTCCTGTACTGTACTTTACATCCTCATGGCTGTTCTGTAACTACCTGTTTGTACTTCTTAATCCCCTCACCTCTTCACCCATTCTTCCACACCCCTCCCATCTGGCAACCATCAAAATGCTCTTGATATCCATATCCTGTCTTTGTTCTTCTTGTTTGCTTAGGTTGTTTTTTAGAATCAATTGTTCATAGATATGTATTTTTTGCCATTTTATTGTTCATAGTTTTGATCTTTTTCCTAAATAAGTCCCTTTAATATTTCATATAATAATGGTTTGGTGATGATGAATTCCTTTAGTTTTTTCATGTCTGGGAAGCTCTTTATCTGCCCTTTGATTCTAAATTATAGCTTTGCTGTGTAGAACTATCTTGGCTATAGGACCTTGTTTTTCAGGACTTCAAATATTTCTTGCCAATCCCTTATAGCCTGCAAAGTTTCTTTTGAGAAATCAGCTGATAGTCTTATGGGAGCTCCCCTGTAGGTAACTAACTGCTTTTAAGATTCTCTCTTAATCTTTAAACTTTGGCATTTTAATTATGATGTGTCTTGCAGTGGACCTCTTTGCATCCATCTTCTTTGGTACTCTCTGTGCTTCCCGGACTTGCATGTTTATTTCCTTCACCAAATTAGTGAAGTTTTCTTTCATTATTTTTCAAATAGATTTCCAATTTCTTGCTCTTTCTCTTCTCCTTCTGCCACCCCTATAATGTGAATGTTGAACCTCTTAAAGTTGTCCCAGAGGCTGCTTATACTATCCTCATTTTTCTTCTTCTTGTTGTTCTGATTGCTTGTTTTTTGCTTTCTTATGTTCTGAATCACTGATTTGATTCTCAGCTTCATCCACTCTACTGTTGTTTCCCTGTAAATTGTTCTTTATTTCAATTAGTGTATCCTTCATTTCTTTGTGTGTGTGTGTGTGTGTGTGTGTGTGTGTATGGTGTAAGTTGGTGGTCTAGTTTCATTTGTTTGCATGTACCTGTCCAATTTTCCCAACACCATTTATTAAAGGGATTGTCTTTACTCCATTGTATGCTCTTGTCTCCTTTGTCAAATATTAATTGACCATAAAGGCATGGGTTTATTTCTGGGCTCTCTTGTTCCATTGATCTATATGCCTGTTCTTATGCCAGTACCAGGTTGTTTTGATTACAGTGAACTTATAGTATAGTTTGATACCAGGTATTGTGATACTTTTTTTTTTAGTATATTTTATTGTTTATGCTGTTATAGTTGTTCCAATTTCTTTTCTTTTTGTTCCCCTCCACCCAGTGACACCCCCTACCTCTAGCTGCCCCTCCCCTTAGTCCATGCCCATTGGCCGTGCATATAGTTTTCTCATCATCTTCCTATCTACTCCACTCCCTCCTACTATGCTTCTCAATTCCTGTACCATCTCCCTCCCTTTCCTTCCTTCCCCCTCCCCGCTGACCTCCCCCCATAATGTTCCCCATACCTATAATTCTTTTCCCACTCTCATTGCCTCCTTAGTTTGCCTTTGTTTCGGTTCTCTAGCTTCTGTTGTTGGTGGTTGTGATACAGTTTTCATTTTAATGTTCATAGTTTTGATCCTCTTTCTCCTAAACAAGTCCCTTTAACATTTCATATAACAGTGGTTTGGATCTGATGAACTCCTTCAATTTTCCTTTGTCCTGGAAGCACTTTCTCTGCCCTTCTATTCTGAATGACAGCTTCGCTGGATAGAATAATCGTGGCTGTAGGTTTTTGCTTTTCATTACTTTGAATATTTCTTGCCAGTCCCTTCTTGCCTGCAGAGTTTCTTCTGAGAAATCAGCTGATAGTCTTATTGGGACCCCTTTGTAAGTAATTCTCTTCTCTCTTGCTGCTCTCTTTATCCTTAATTTTTGATGTTTTGATGATAATGTGTCTTGGTGTGGTTCTCCCAGGGTCCAGTTTTTTTGGAACTCTCTGTGCTTTCTGGACCTGTAAGTCTATTTCCTTCCCCAAGTTTGGGAAGTTCTGCTTCATTATTTTTTCACATAATTTTCCAATTTCTAGTTGTTCTTCTTCAGCTTCTGGCAACCCTGTGATTCAGATATTGGCCTTCTTATAGTTGTCCCATAGATTTCTGAGCCTCTCCTCATTTTCCTCACTTTTTGTTTCCTCTTTCTGCACTGGTTGACTGTTCATTCCTTCCCTATGTTCTGACTTGTTGATTTGATCCCTGGTTTTCTTTCCCTCACCACTAGTTCCGTATGTGTTTTTATTCATTTCAGCAGGACTAGCCTTCATTCCTTCCCTGTCTTGTTTAAGACCTGCTGTTAGGTCTGTGAGAATTTGTATAACCAAAGCTCTGAACTGTGCCTCAGAAAGATTTTCTATCTGCTGCTTCATTAGATTAGATATTTGCTGTCTGGTCAGCTGTGTGACCGGGATCTCTATCATGATCTGTGCCATCCTGACAGTTTTGTGTTTACCTTTGCTTCCTGGGCGGGGCTGTTACACCTCTTATGCTACAGGGGGTGGAGCCCCATGCACTCGTTACAACCGGGTGACCCTTCTCACCATGCTGTGGCATTTTGTGTGGAGGTGGGGGTCCAAGTAGGATTCCTGCTGTTCACTCTCCACTGAGAGATTGGGAGCCTCCTCCTCCATCCCTACCCCCTCTGGGCCTCACAGTCCAAGGCAATGGGGGTCTGCCTTCCCCAGCATTGGAATCACAAGCTGACAGGTCTGGTCTGCAGCCAGAGGTGCTCCCCAGGAGCTTCTTGCCTCCCCTTAGATACAGGTGTCTGTGTTTACCGTTGTCCTGCTGCCATCATCGCTGCTGCCGCTGCCATCACAGCTTGACCTCTCCACCCCAACTTCGCCCCTCCTATCCGTCCATACGAGCACCACTTCTTTATAACTTCATACACTGGACTTCTATTTATTTTCTGGAATTTCCGGTTATTTCTGGTTTTGTGGTAGTTGTATTCCTTCTTAGTTCTGGAGGGAGATGGAGCATGTCAGTCTAGGCCTCCATCTTGGCCAGAAGTTCCTTCACTTTTGACTGGGTCTTTTTTATGATGCTGAGGTCCTCACTAAGGTCCTTGAGCATCTTTATAACCAGCATTTTGAACACTGCATCTGATAGATTGCTTATCTACATTTTGTTTAGCTCTTTTTCTGGAATTTTGATCTGTTCTTTCATTTGAGCCATGTTTCTTTGTCTTTTTGTTTTGGCAGCCTTCCTGTGTTTGTTTCTATGTGTTACATAGAGCTGCTTTGACTGTGTCTTGGTAGTGGGGCCTAATGTAGTAGGTGTCCTGTAGGGTCCAGTGACTTTGCCTTCCCTGTTACCCCTATCAACTACAAGAGGAGGGTGTACTCAGTTCGTGTGTGCCAAGTGTACCCTCCTCTTGTAGCTGAGCCTTAGTTGCTGTTGGCAGATCAATGGGAAGGATTTACCCAGGACAGTTAGCTGCAAGGATAGGCTGTGACCACTTACCACCAACTTCTGTCCTTCAGGGAGGATCAGCTGTGCAGGGGCAGGGTGGTGGTGCTTCTACGTGGTCTGTAGCTATCCACTGGGTGCACTGGCCTTGGGGTTTCCCAGGTGGTGCAGGCCAAGGTCAGCCCTGACCTGTTTTGCCCAGGGCACCCTGCCTGAGCTATAAAGCAATCTGAGATGGCTGCTACTTGTGCTGGGCTTGCAGATTTCCAGGTGAAGCCAACCTATGACTATAAGCTGTCTGCTGGTAGTGTGGGGGCTGGGGCTCACTGAGGCCAGGTGTTACTTGTTTGATAGGATTTAGGAAGTTGTGCACCATGAACCAATACCAGCCATTCATATGGAAAAGCAGCTTGGGTAAGCCCATAAATTGGGTGGGATGGAGTCTCTGGGGATCTCCAAGAGGGTCAAACAGTGTTAGCCAGGTTGATGGAGTCTCAGATATGGCACCAGCTTGCCAGCTCTGTGGCTCTGTGTGGGGAGGGTATAGAAAAGAAGCAGTGGCCTTTGCTTGCCTTCATGCCAGACACTTCAGTTTTTCCCAGTATGCCACTGGTGTCTTTCAAGCTGCTACCCCAGTGCTGGAACTCAGAGAGAGTGAGTCTGAGTAGGTGAGTCCATGTGTGGGTTCTTTAAGAGGAACTGCTTAGGGGTCCAGCAGTGTCTTCCACCAACTCAATCCCTGCTGTTTTTTTGTAGTCAGAAGTTGTGGGGACTTATCTTCCTGCCATTGGAACTCTGGACTGGGGATTCTGGTGTGGCGCTGGGACCCCTTGCTCCTGAGATATCCCTCCCAAATTTTTATCCACCACATGTGGGTGTCGTACCCCTCCTACCAGTCTGGATGAATGTGTTTTTTTAAATTCTGTAGTTGTCAGACTTTCATTCAACTCAATTTCTGATGCTTCTGAGTGAGGGCTGTTCTATATTTTAGTTGTAATTTTGATGCTGTTGTGCAAAGAGGCAAGCCATGGCTGTCTACGCCACCATCTTGACCAGAAGTAATTTTCAGTATTTCTCATCTTGTCTTCTCCAATATATGCATTCTCAGCTTGTTCCTTCTTTCTAGTCTAAAGTATTCAGCACCATTGATTTTAGCAGTACCCTGATGAACCATCCCTACTTCCTTTCCTTGGAAGTCCCATATAACTAGGCTTCATTCTGTATAATTGACAGGTTTTTGGGGGGAAAGTAAGGCATATTTAGGACCTGCAGCACTGCCCACCTAAAATTACAATCAGCACAGCTCTGACAGAGTGAAAGCCTCCATCTGTCATAATGGGAAGGATACATATATATATTATAGGTAATAGTCATGTATTATTGGCATATATAATATACATACATTTATAGCTGCTGATTTGGGTAAACAGCCATGACGTGATTAGGGTTGCATGTAAGAAATTACTTAAAAAAAAATTCACTTCAGTCAAAATGTAATGAGGACTTGTTTTATGCCTGAAACCTTGCAAGATATTTTAAAGGATGCAAAAGAAGCAAAAAAAAAAAAAAAAGATTTCTCCAGAAAGATTTAAACAAATTCAAGATGCTTGGATCTCACCCAAGACCAATTAAAGCAAAATTTCCAGCAGGTAGGACCAGGCATTTGTAGTTTCTAAAAGCTCTCATGTGATTCTAATGTGCTACTAGGTCAGAGAACCACTGAACTAAAGGAACATAGTCGCACATTCATATACAAACTCCCATGTACTCTCCACCTAGATTTACCCATTATTAACATTTTCCCACATTTTCTTAGTTTCCCTCACACCCACCCCATATGATTTTTTGCATGTATATAATTATTACTGATGTTATTTTGCTGAACCACCTTAGATTAAGTTGCAAGCATTATAATTCTTAGCCCTAAATACTTCAGCAAGAATCTCCTAAGAACCAAGACATTCTCTATATAATCATTATCAAATTCAGAAAATTTAACATTGACACGATACTACTTACTAGCTAATATTCAGTCCATATTCAATGAGTAAATATTTCTAGTGGTGGAGTTTTAGGAACTGTGCTAAAGAATTTCAAGTAGTATAACAAAGAGTTTAGGAGATAGAAGAGGGCTTAGTTGCTACTTTGCATAGTTCTAGATAACTGATATCTAAAATCTGTTCTTGGGGACAGACAAGTATTACAGAGATCAGAGAAAAAGAGGTCAATATTCACCTGAATAGGAGGAGAAAATGATAAGGAAAAGTTGTGATTAAGTTGGATAGTACAATGAGTAGAAATGAATAAAACTTCTAATCTAAATTTGGAGAATATACTTCTTAAAAATGAATGTTTGTGGTGATGTTTGCATAGCTATATAAAGATACTAGAAATCAGTGAATACCACACTTACAATAGGCAGGTTTTACAGGTTGTAAATTATACCACAATAAAGCTGTTTTTCTAAAAAGGAAAAGAAAAAAATTAAGGTTTTATTCAGATCATCAGGAGAAAAAGGACAGACCACAAGTCTACACATATTTTCCACTATCTATAGGTGTCCACATTAATACTTGCTCTGATATACTACCTCTGCTCTCCAGCACTTGCCTTAACATTTAGATGTTACAAACTTATTTTCCCAAGTAATTGGCTATTCTATACTGAAACATTTAAACAATCCCTTTAGTTAGATTATAATCAAAGGCAGGAAACTTTCTAATGACTATGAATCATAAAACACCAATATGGGACCTCCCTGCTAGATACAGACTCTGTATAGTATTCACTAAGAAGCGTGACTGGGACTATCATACATTGTTTCTATATCAGGCTATACAAGATGAGGCTGACATTAACAAAAATATCCTTGTATAAAGTAGAAAATAAGAGAAGTGCCAGTGTGTTAGAATTCACTGAGGTGAAAACCCTACAAGGAAAATGCCTTGTACTTTTTTTCAACTAATTGGACTTTTAGAGTAACAGTTGTATAACATAGCTAAGAAACAGGAGGAAAAAAATAGTAAAACTAAATTATTACGTATTTTCAGGGAAGAAGATGCTCTGGATAAATTAATTTTTCAGGTGGGTAAACATGGTTTATTAAAGGCCAAATATTTGATTAACCTCTTTAGATAAAATTCTCCCAAGCTGACATACTTTCTTGATTATTTAAAAAAAATTAAATTGTACAATACATACAGAAGAGTGTATGGAATGTATATGAACAGTAAAGATTATACTATAAAAACAAGCAATCATTAGTTGACCATCTAGCTTTAGAAACAGAACAGTATCAAAACTGTTGGAGGCCCCTGTGTACCTCTCTCAGCCCTGAGATAATCACTAATCTACATTTTGTATCTGGCTTTTTCCTTTTTGAAAATAACTCACAGGTCTGCTTTTCCAACAAATGTACTGTTTAGTTGTTTTCTATACTACATATGTAAGTATAGTTTCACTACCTGTTTTTTGAACTTTAAATGAATCATGTTGTATGTCGTCCTCAGTTTTTAAAAAAATTTAAAATTATGTTGTGTTCCATTGATGAAAATAAAACAATTTACCCTGGCTGGTGTGGCTCAGAGGATTGAGTGCCGGCCTACGAACAAAAGGGTTGCCAGTTCAATTCCCAGTCAGGGCACACGCCTGGGCCAGGTCCCCAGCTGGGGGTGTGCGAGAAACATTGATGTTTCTCTCCCTCTCTTTCTCCCTCCCTTCTCCTCTCTCTAAAAATAAATAAGAGCTAAAAAAAAAAAAAAAAAGAAAAAAGAAAACAATTTAAATACCCAAGCTACTGTTGATAATGGTTGTTTCTAGTGTTTTTATTTTTGTTTTTTGGTTGTTGCTACTGCTTTAACAACAATGTTGCCATAAACATTATTATATATGTGTATTGGTAAATAGGAACAAGAATTTCTCTAGGTATATATCTAATAAATGCTGGGACATACAGTATGCAATCCTGCAAGTAAATAATGCTGAATTGTTGGTCAAAATGATTATGCCAATTTACATCCTCACAAGCAGTGGGAGTTCCCATTAATCTATGTCCTTGTCAATTAAATTTTTAACAGTAAGGAGGGCACATAATACTATCTCATTATAGCTTTTTTTGTTTGTTTGTTTGTTTTGTTTTTTGCATTTCCCTAATTATCACTGTGGTTGAGCATCTTTTCATAAAAATTTACTGGCCATTTGCCCTGATTGGTGTGGCTCAGTGGGATGGGTGTCATACTGCAAACCAAAAGTTTGCTCATTTGATCCCAGTCAGAACCCATGCCTGGGTTGCAGGCCAGGCCCCCTGTTGGGGGCATGAGAGAGGCAACCGATTGATGTTCCTTTGGCACATTGATGTTTCTCTTCTTCTCTCTTTCCCTCCTTTCTTCCCTGCGCTCTAAAAATAAATATATAAAACCTTTTTTAAAAAAGTTTATTGGCCATTTAACTTTCCTCTTCTATGAAATGTCTCTTCCCGTGTTTGCCCATTGTTCTATTGGGTTGTTTGTCTTGTACTGATTCATATGGTCATTTACAGGTTCTGGATAATGATCCTTTATTGATTATTTGCTCTGCACATATCATTTCCTACGATTGATACTTGTGTCTCATTTAAAAGATCTTTCTCTATTCAGAGGCCAAAGAGATATTCTCCTGTGTTTTATTCATATGTTTTAAAGCTTTGCCTTACATATTTAAGTGCTTACTAGTTCAATCAACTAGAAAATAACAAGTATACATTTGCACGCACCTAACATAATTTCAATATATTTAAAGCAAAAATTAACAAGAAGAAATTGATTAAACCACAAGTAAAATAGTTTTAGCATGCCTCTCTCAGTAATTGATAGAAGAATCAGACAATATAATGAACAGATTTACCCCAATGAACATATGTAGAACGCTGCACCCAACAGCTCAGAACATCCAATGCTTCAGAACATTATTTAAATACACAATACTGACCATATACTTCAGTCATAAGGAAAATTTCAACCAATTTAAAAGGATTTTTATCACACAGGCCATATTCTTTGATCTCAATCTATTTAAGAGTCCAAAAATCAGTAACACCAAGGTAACTAAATAATACCATGTATTTGGAAACTTTAAAATATTTTAACCCATTGATCAAATAACTTACATTGGAAATCCAAAAATATTTTAAATTGAATAATGAAAAATAACATCGTGCCCTGGCCAGGTGGCTCAGTTGGTTGGAATGTCATCCCATACACTGAAATGATGAGGGTTTGATTCCTGGTCACAGCACATACCTAGGTGGGTTTGATTCCAAGTCAGAGCACAAATGGGAGGCAACTGATCAATGTTTCTCTCACACTGATGTTTCTCTCTCTCCCTCCCTCTCTCTCTTCAATCAATAAGCATGTCCTCAGATGAGGATTAAACAAAAAATTACATCTCAAAGACTTTGGCACAAAGTTTAAAAGAAATTTATAGACTTATACGCACATTTTAGAAAAACAAAGGATGAAAATCAGTCATCTTTTTAAAGGCATTAGAAAAAGTAACAGCAATCTAAAACCAAGGAAATTATAAGAGCAGAAATTAATGAGATAGAAAAGAAATATAGGAGAGTACCTATGAAGCCAGAAGTTTCTTCTTTGAAAAGGCTAATAAAATTGACAAACCTTTACTGAGACTAAGAAGTAAAAAGAAGGAATAAATAACTAATATCAAAAATGAACAAGGAGCCATTGCGACAGAGCCTTGCAGATACTAAAAAAAGGTAAGTTTTTATGAACAAATTTATATCAGTATTTTTGAAATTTTAGATTAAATGGGAACAACTCCAGGAAATATAGTTTATCAAAACTGATGTAGGGAGGGGGTAGATAAAAGAAAAAATTTTTTTGAGAAAACAAGAAATTTGAATACTGGTGATATTTGACTATTAAAAGTTATTTATTTTCAGTGTAATAATGGTATTGTGGTTCTGTTTTATAAAAGCTCAATTAAGCCCTGGGCTGGTAACTCAGTTGTTAGAATGTTGTCCCCTACATCAAGGTTGTGGGTTTGATCCTAAGGGCACATACAAAAATCAGCCAATGAACATATAAGTAAGAGAAAAACCCAATTGATGTTTCTCTCCTTTCCTCTCTCTCTCTCTCTAAAATCAATTTGAAAAATTCCAACTAAAACATTTATAGATGAATGAGTTTTGCTTCAAAATAATAATTGATGCTACTATTCCACTTTTGGGTATTTAACCAAATCAAAAAAATATTTGCACCTCTATGTTCATTGCAGCATTATTTCCAACAACCAAGATAGGTGTGTGTGGAAAGTATGAATGGATAAAGATGAGGGCTATATAAACAATGGAATTTTATTACTCAGTCATAAAAACACCGAAATCTTGTCATTTGCCACAACACATTGTCCTGGAGGGCATTATGCTAAGTAAATCAGACAGAGAAGACAAATACCATATGATTTTACTTATATGTGGAATCCAAAACAAACAAACAAATGAACAGAGTAAACAAACAGATTCATAGATACATAGAACTGGTGGTAGCCAGAGGGAGGCGGGGGATGGGGGTGGGGGGGTTGGTAGGGTGTTGGTGGGGAAGAATAGGCGAAGGGAATTAAGAGGTACCAATTTTTAGTTTAAAAATAAATAAGACACAGGGATTATAATGAACAGTGTAGAGAATAGCCAATAGTTTTGTAATAACTTGGTATGGAGACAGAAGGTAACTACCTTTGCAGGAGTAATCACATTGTAATGTATATAAATATCCAATCACTATATGAAACTAATATAATATTGTAAGCCAATTATACTTCAATTAAAAATATTTGATATTACAGAACATGCCTGTACAACACGGCATAATGATTTTGTTAATTCTTTGGGTTTAAAACTCACAAGCCTGACACGAAGCCGAGAGTCCTTTCCACAATCCTATTAATTGGTCAGCTCAGTCCGGTAGTGCCCGGACCCTTCTTCCTCTTGCCTCAGGCTTTTCCCGCCCATTATTCTGAGAACCAATTATTGAGCTTGGCTTCCGCCCTGAGACCAATCAGCGATCTCTGCTACAGCCCCTTCGCCCACATGCGCGTCTGCCAGGCGACGCCATGTTTCAAGGGCAGCGGGGTTGGTTCTGCCGCAGCGTCAGCGGGAAGCTGAGGGAATTCTGGGGTAGGAAGCTGGGTGCAAGGGGAGGGTTAGGTGGAGAGGGTAGTACCCCTCCCCGCCCTTGTGCTTTGGACCCAAGGTTCTTGCTGACTGACCCTTTGCTCTTGCCTCCACAGTGGCCGAAGGAGGGGTGATCAGTAACCTGAGGGCCGCCGACTTCTTGTTCAGCTGTGATGCTTCCCACCCAGACACGCTGAGGTACCTGAAGGCCACCTGGCAGTCTCTCTCAGGTCATGATGAGCTAGGGGTTGGAGGTGGAAACTTAAGTCCACTCATAAATAGGGATGATCAGAATAGACTGGAAATGAGCAAGTTTTCAGTTCTAGATGTGGAGATTAAAAGAGATGACCTTTTCTTTCTCCTTTCTGCCACACTGGCATGGCCTCCTACCTGGTCCCGTGTCAGTTCTCGAGTTCCAATGTTAACATCTGTCTTGCACACTGCTCCACGTGACTTCTTGAAGCCCCTCCTATTCTAAACGGTTACATCTCCTGATTGCCTCTCAGTCCTGCGCATGGTCCTGTGTCTCCAAACTTAAAACCTTCGTAGTGTCTTTTGAATAACAACCCCCTACCTCATTACTCAGTTAGTGACCAAACGCCATGGATTGCACCCCTGTAAATGTTCTTAGTACTCACTGTCAATACTTTAGTACACACTGTAATTACCTCTTGTCTGGGCTATCACTGTATTTTTCTGACAGGTTGCTCAGCCTTCACCTGTCCACCTGTGGTGCGCTTTCATATTGCTCTCTAATTATGTTTATGAAGCAGAAGTCTAATCACTGTCCAGACTGTCCCTCTTCCTTACCCCCTACTTCCAGTCTCCCTACTTCCATTTATTTACTCTTTCTTTTTTGAAAGGTTGAACATCTTATTGTTTATTTCATAACCTAAAATATCTCCTTTCTTTCTCCTAGAGTATATCAGAGCCTCGATTACATAGATGATAACGCTACAGTTTTTCATGCCTACTATCTCTCTGCAGTAGCTAATGCTGAAGTTAAAAATTCAGTGGTTTTAGGTCATTTCCTTCTTCCTCCTGCATGCCTGCAAGAAGGTTAGTAAAGATCATTCATCCAATCCCCATTAGACAAGTCACCCAACTGGATTGATCTAAGTGCAAAAGTGTGGCCTTTGGATCAGATTGTCTTGGGTATATTCTAATTTTGTTTGTTTATCCTTCATTCACACATTCACTCACTGAGCTCCTACTGGGTTGAAACCCAGGTGCTGGGGATTCCATGGTGAATAATACACTCGCATGCAAATCTTGCCCTCACAGTGTTCACTGGCTGGGATCCAACACTTCCTAGTTCTGTGATCTTTAGCAACTTCTTCCTAGTTGTTTGGAGGATAAAATGAGATTAGTCTGATATGTGAGCATTCAATAAAATGTTCTTTGCTAGTTTTGAATCTTTTCATTTTATTTCTGAAAAATTTTTCTGTTTTCTGATATTTAAAGATTCATGATAATAACTCCACATATTACTAATGTTCTTTATACTTTTGAAAGTACTTTCACATTAATTATTTCAGCAACCCTGTGAAGTAAAGGGCGAGAAAATAAACTGCTTTTGAAATTGGTTCTTTTAGTTTTCCCTGACTGGAACACACTTTCTTACCCTGTTCTGTTCAAATCCTGCCTATTTTATGTGGGCTAACTCTGAACATCCTGGTTATGTAGGTCTTGCATTATTACCTGATTCTTGATGTGTATGTGTCCGCCCATATTGAGACAGAAGCTAGTAAAAGTTCCCTGTGATCCAAGTATTTAAAAAAAAAACTTGAAAAAGACTTCTATGGAAAAATTTCAGAAACCCCAAATATTGGGTTCCTTTCATAGTTAGTGCCCTGGTGAGACCTAGTTATAACAATAAATTGCTCTAAGTGGTTATGCAAATAAATAAATTAATGACTCCTATTCTGTCTTTGAGTTTAGCATCTTACATTAAAATATATTTAAATTTTTAAAAACTGTCAGAAATGAAAACATGCTCCTTTTTAAAAATGAAAACTGTATCTTATACACCTAGACCAGTATTGTCTAGTAGAAGTATGAAGATGCAAATGTGAGCCACATATTAATTTAAAATTTTCTGGTAGCCACATTATAAAAGAATAAGTAAAATTAATTTAAAGAATATATTGTATTTAACCTAATATATCTAAAATACCATTTTGATATATAACCAGTATAAAATTATTGCTATTTTACATTCTTTTTTGGATACTAAGTCTTTGAAATTCAGTATTTATTTTATGCTTACAGCACATTTCAGTTTGGGCTAATAACACATTTCAATATGATACCCACATGTAACTAATGTAGTGGCTACTACTAGAACTAGGCAGAATAGAACTAGAGGAATGTTACCTTTTTGTCCTTGAATGGGCTACTGTGGAAACTTTTGAGATCTTTGAGTTAGGATGATGACATAGTCCTTTGACATACTGAGCATTGTAGAGTTTCAACATTGTTGAATTCTTGAGGACCTCTATTCTACAAATACAGGAATTTTATAGCTTTTATTTCGATTGAACAATTGTCTTCTTTGTTAAAGCTTGGCCTAAAGACATTGATATCTAATGAAGATGTATATTCCCGCAGAAAAAGTTTACATCAATGATTCTCATAATGCATTGGCATCATCTGAAAAATTTGTTAGAAATGCAAATTCTTAAGCTCATTTAATAGGAATCTGCATTTTAAACAAGTATCATAGGTGGTTTTGATACAAGTGGAATAATCCTGGCCTAGAAATTTCAAACTTCAAGTAAATATAAAAATTTTTACATTTACTCTTTTAAAAATAGTATTGGATTTGTTTTTCCTACCACAGAAATAAGAAAAAAAATTGGTAGTTTTATTTGGGAAGAAGACCAACATTTTTTGACAGAAAAGGTAAGAGTAAAATAAGGTATTTAATAAGAATCTACAGTTTAAAAAATTTTTGTAAGCAATGTAATCTTAAAAATGTTTACCTGTGACACGTTAGCACCAATGATCCAGATTAAGGAATTTAGAGGCCACTCTTTTATTGAACACTTATAGGATTTGACATTGTTTTTATACTAGTACGTTAGTAATATTGAGATATTTTGTACGAATAAAATTATTCACATAACTTGAAAATTGGCTTCTGTCAGTAATATTAAAGAAATAGTAGTTGCACAGTATATATACCAGTTCTTTACTGCCCGTGTAGATTCTGATTGATTAATTACTGTGTTGAGTCATTTGTTAAATGTTTTGAATAACACCCCTCAACAAATGTGTATAATACCAAAATTTGACTTCTATGGATTTTGCCATCCTGCTTCAAATTTTCCTATGCTTTCGACTTCAGAGTCTTTATGTAGTAGCCAAATTTGTGATAACTTGAACATCAAAAATAACAATGATGGTAATGGATTATAAAACATCTGTAATTCTATAGTAATACTTCAAAGGCTAAGGGAGTAAACCCCGACAGAAAATCCGGAGCCGGAGTCCCTAAGGCGGTTTGACGTTGTAGTCAACACCGGCAACTCCTGCGGCGCACCTGAAGCCAAGCTGTATTGACTCCGTCTTTCCCTTGGACCCTTCAGCTGCGAAGAGAGGGTGGGGTCTGCTGCATGGGCAACAGCTGGCCCTCCATATCACCCTGCCCAGGCTCTGTAGCTTCACTGGAGAGGACACTCCAGCGTCATCGCAAGATGTCGATTCAACACGGGAGGAGACAGATACCGTGTCACTCCCGAGTTGGACTGCACAGCCATTCTCGGCGGTGCAGATAGACTCTTAAGAAGCTACACCATCGACGGCTGCCGACGCCGACGACGACGACTTCAAAGCATAAAGAAAGGGAAAAAAGGAAGAACAGAAGGGAGAAAGGAACGTAGGAAGGAGTAATGGAAGGAAGGAAGGAAGGAAAAGGTGGGGTAAGAGAAATTTTTCTTACAGAATAGCAGCTAATAAATATACAAAGAATGATGGAATAGAAAATCTCCATTTTACCACTCCCAACAAAATCATTGATTTAGCAAGGGTTATTAATTGATGTTATCATAAAACTATGATCTCAAATGATCACCTCACAGATTACTTATTATAAAAATAAGCAATGTACCTTTATACTAGAGAGATCTATCAGACACCAACTAATGAAATTTAGCATCACTAGTGCTGAAACAACCTCTCATTATATTATGTTCAGCTTGATGCAATATAATCAAAAGTACACAATATTATATATGTAATGTTCTTGTTCAAAATGCTTAACCTGAATCTAATTATGAGTAAACACTCAGGCACTTCTAGAATATTGGCAATATCACAAAACAACTAGCTGGCTTAGGCTCTTTAAAACAATGTCATTAAAAAAAAAAAAAAGCAGGGAGACGTTTAGATTAAGAGACATAACCAAATGTGTATAAACCTTGATTGGAAACTGGACTTTATAAAAAAAGTTTTAAAAGCCCTGGACAGTGTGGCTCACTTGGTTGGAGCTTTGTTCCATACCTGAAAGGTTGAGCTTTTGATTCCTGGTCAGAGCACATACCTAGGTTGCAGGTTTGATTCCCCCATCTGGACCATATGGGAGGCAACTAATTGATGCTTCTCTCTTGCATCAATATTTCTCTCTCTCCCTCTCTCTAGATGCAATGAAAAAATGTCCTTGGGTGAGGATTTTTTTTAAAAAGGACATTTTAAGGATATTTGGGAAAATCTAAATATGGACTGTACATAGGTACTATTGAATTAATGTTAATTTTGTTAATTGTGATAGTGGTATTATTAAGATAAAAAATTAAGAAAATGCATGCTAAAGATTAAAGAATAAAATGTCATAATATCTTCAAATATTTTCAAATGATCCAGCAAAAATAAAAATTGGTAGAAGGAATTCAGGGTGGTAAAAATGTTAACAGTTTGTGAATCTAGGTGAAAGGTGTATAGTACTTATTATATTATTTTTAATTCCTGGTAAGTTTAAAATTTTCAAAATAAGAAGTTAGGGACAAAATCTTTATAATATATCTAAAGCCAAACAACTTATGCATTTTGTACTCCTTTTATTAATTTGTATTTTCTTTCCAAAGTGTCATAATCTGAAAATACTAGTTCTTTTATTTTCTTTGTCTACGTTGTACAAAGGACCAAAATATTTAATCCTTGACTTATCACAGTGCTTCTAGGGACATGAATGTTGATAGAATGGTTATTATTTGACAGTAATTATTGAGTATACCAGAACTCTATAGTTAAAAAGTCCTTAAAGATCATTAACTTAATCATTCAGTTTTAGAAATGAGAAAACTGAGGTAAAGAGAAGTAAAAATTGCCTAGGTTTACAGAGCCAGATATTAACAAAGTGAAACATAATTTTCTAAGCTCCAACTCAGTCCAATGTTTTTTCTACTAAAAAAATTAGTAGAACATGCCTGCTGTACTATTGACTGGAGACTGTTGACACTAGAAACTGTATGATTATATAATAAAGGATTTTGTTAGTTCTTTCAAAAACTTGATGATATTGAATATTAGCCAATTATAATGTAATCATAGTATATATAAGTGAAAGGTACTTCATTGAATGACAACAACAAGGGTAAATCTGGAAAGCAATTTGGGGGAGCATTATTATTATTTAGAGTGGATTTGTGACCTAAATATAGAAATTTCCTAATGCCATATTAAGTAAACATAGTATGGGATAGGTACCAGAATCTGAGTTACTTTCACATAATTTTTTGGAAAAGCTTAGTATACATTTAGTTCTTTCATAACTTCATAGCTAAATACTTCATTTAAATTTTGGGGGGGAAATATAATTTGTTCAGCATACTTCATATTTTTGGCTTGTAGTTCACAGGCAGCCTAGGAATCTTTAATTCAAAAATTTTAAGACAGTGTAATAACACTTTTATGTTTCCTTATTTTTAAAAATTTAAAAAGTCATATGACCACATAATGGAAAGTTTCAAAAATTGAAAAAGAATAAAATCAGGAAAAAGTTGTACTATCTATTACAACCACAGCTGTTATTTTAAAAATTATATTCTTCTTTCTTTATGTATCTCTAAAAATATAGGGTATAATTTTGTGTGTGTACAAAATTTTAAGTTTGTTTTCCACTCAACTAGATTGAATGTATCTAAGTATATAAATATTTTTATGACTCTTAATATATATTGCCAATATACTCTTTTCTTTTATTAAAAATTATTGGTTGGATCATTGGCGTGCTGATTTTTAAAAATGTGATTTCTTTTTCTATCCACAGCGTAATGAAGTAACACCAAATGAAATAAATGCCCTTAAGGAAAGCAGTGAACTAGCCACAGATCACAAAAAGGAATTAGCCAAAAGGTATTGAATTCATATACTTCAATTGATATTCATTCAGCTCAATGTAGTCATCTTTGAGCATTGACTGTGTGTATATCTCATTTAATTTTCAGTCTTCTTATGAGATTGTATTATCATGATCACATCTCCATTTTATAGAAAAAGAGATCTAGGATTAGATAGATTGCAATTTGCCCAAGTCTTCTATTAAGTAGGGAGAAGCAGGATTTGAACTGGGTCAGTCTAATTCTAAGCTCATGCATTTAACTACTCTGCTAGACTAACCTTGCAGAAAAGAAACTAGAATTTTATTTATATTATGATTGCTGTTACATTATATTTAAAATATATATTTTAATAATAAGAAAATATACTAAATATTAGCAGTAATTTTATTGGATTGGAACTTCTGAGTGATTTCTCCCTCTCCTTTCCAAATTGTTTGTAATGTGATTACTTTGGTTTAAGAAATTGTGTTAGGGTCATGTGAGGACAATGGAATCTAGTCAGGCTTTCTCACCCCGGACGCCCAGGTGCGGGCTCCCAGAGATGACATTAGATAGGCTTGTGCAGTGCACTTGCAATTATATAAGCATCGAGGTCATATTTTGGCTAGTGGCTAGCTTTGTTTATACATAATATAAAAGAGGTGGAACCCCCATGAGAGTGCTTGTGAGTGGGAACAGCAAGGAGCAAGTGTTGGGGCATTGAGCAAAAGGAGAGGCAGCACTGAGCACAGGCAGGCACTGGGTACCGAGCAACGAGCGAGTAAGAGGCAGGGGTGCAAGCGAGATACTGTAATGTCTGCAATAAAGGAACTGTCAGAGATTCCAACCTTGCCTAGAGTATATTTCATCCGATTGCCGGACCAAAGGGAATCTGCATTCGTTTGTCATGACAGACCAGTCTATAAGAGGCCCCCTTGTTGCAGGCTTATTTATGACCTAGTCCTAATTTCATATTTTCCTGTTCGGTGGTCTTAAAATATTCATTGGGAGTGTTGGTTATATGAAAGTCTAGTATTTGGCTACTGAAATAAAAATGATCAGTAGAAGTTGTCTTTCTTCAATGTAAATGTGATGGGTTTAATTCATATAGTTTTTTCAATTTTAAGTTTTTTCCTCCCATAATTTTTCTCATATTTTAATATCTGCTATTTTGGTTTGTTATAATTTGATGTAAGTCGTTACCTGGTTTAACACAAAGTTCTATATTCAATTATATTAAGTTTAGTAAACCACTGCTTCATGATCCTGGAACTTCTAGATATTCTACCACTTAAGTTTGAGATTCCGTATTTTAGGTCTTTTTGAGCTCTATGTGTAACAGTCCTTTGAACTTACTTGTGCATTTTGAGATAAGAAACTGGTACGGAGAGGGAGAAAAATGAAAATAGAAGAGGTGAAACCATGAAGATAATCTTTTTTTTTTTTTTTTAAGAATAAGGAGACTCTTATTAGAGGGCTTATTTTAGTACTATTTACTTCCTGCTGATCTTTTATAAATCTTGCCAGTCTTATAAGTCTTCAGAGTTTTCTCTCAATCCTCTTTTTATATGTTAGTACATTTTAGGAAAACTGATGCCAATTTCCCCGTGGTATCATTGCCTTAAGGAAGAAAGAAGAGAACACTCATATAATAAATTTAATTAATAAATTAATGACAAACTGTATACATACAAAGGGAGTAATGTTTCCATATTCCTATAAAAATGTATAGAAAGTTTATTTGTGAACTTTCTTCCCAATCTTTTTCATGGAGTCATTTTTTATCATGGTAAAATATAGGTAAAATCCCAAATGCTTTTAAGTAATATTAAAATAATTAAATACATAGAAACAAATACAAAACTCCCCTTTTTTCCTGAGAGGAAAAACAGATAAAAGAATCAAAAACTCAAAAAATAAAGAAAAACATATTCAATACTCAGCGCTTCAACATTTTTCAGTCTGAGGGTCTCAGCAATTCTCCATTGCTTTATGCTGGACTCCACCTGTGGGTTCTAACATTCTAATAGTTCTTCATAACGACAAAATTTTACTCTTCAAGTTCTCTCAATTCTTACTTTCATTTAACCTCCTTTTTCAACCCACTGAGTCTTCCAGTGCCTTGGAATTTCCTTTAACTCTGTATGTCACTTTCATAATCCTAGCTACTTAGCCTCAACTTCTTCTGAATAAACTACTTTATTTTGTCAATTCAATTCTCTCATTAATATCTTCATTTACCTAGGCTTCTTGTTCAGCCATACTATTGGGCAGCCTTAGTATGTCAGTACCCAGTCAATTTCCATACTTCCTTTTTTTAATATATATTATTTTATTTTCCTGTTGTTCAATTACCGTTGTCCCAATTTTCCCCCCATTGCTCTCCCCTGCCCCACTCACCCCCTCCCTCTCCCACAGTCAATCCCCACCTTGTTGTCCATGCCCATGGGTCCTTTTTATTTGTTCTTTGGCTAGACCCTCCCCCTTTCCACACTTCTTTTCAAAGAGAATACAGTGCATTAGTTTCTTGCACCTGAGGTGGTTTAAAAGAACACACTTCTCTTAAAACAATCACACTTTCTCAGGTCCATCCACAGTCAGCATGGAGGACATGCTCCTTCCAGAAGTTCTAGAGGAAGATCCAGTTCCTTGCTTTTTCCAGTTTTGGGAGTGGCCTTCCTGACAGTCGATGGTCCCTATCTCCATCTCATGAAGATATTCTTAAGAGATGGATAGAGAAGAGGATAGTTATCCTAAGTGACCTTGTAAAAGAAGGCTGGGAAATGGAAATAAAAAGTGACTCCCAGTGATTCACTTGACTAGGAAAGATATGAGATATATAAGTCCTTTAAGAAACGGTTGTCCTGCAAAACACAGAAACTATAAAAGAAAAGATTGATAAATATGACTACAAAAAATGTTTTAAACTTGTATATGGCAATAAAAATACTATAAACCAAGTCAAAAGAAAAATACACATTGGGAAAAACACTGGACAAAGGCTAGTTCCCTTAATACACAAAGGGGGCTTACAAATCTGGGGAAATATGTACAATTCAATAATAACAAAAATAGCCAAAGGATCTGAATAAACACCTTCAGTAGGTGTCTACCTAGAGCCTTTTCTTTGTGGAGCCACCAGAGGGTGCAATGCAAACATAGATAAAATATACTTTGACATTGCTCTTGAAGCATTTATTTTGTTGGCATACTAGTAGTATTGAACACTAGGTGGTGAACTAGGTATTGAGTACTTGCTAATCACAAGACTCGTGAGCTCGGCAGTTCACAATAATTCAGGTGATTCTCACAACCCTATAAGATAGATAAATACTATTAGGCCCATTTTACAACTGAGGAAACGAGTTAGAGAGCTAAATAATCAATCCAATATTATTTAAGTAATGAAGCTGAATTTAAAACCAAGGCTAGCCAGCTGAATCAGAACCGAAGCTCATAATCAGTATACTGTTTTTCCTTCCCAAAAAGTTCCCAAAATCTTCAGAAAGTTGCATGAATGTTTATTTTTTTCTTTTTAATTACAGTAATTTTATTATGATGAATATAATGCATGCAATTTGTCAAAATAGAAAATATTAAAAAAAGAATAAAGAAAATTTAAGTTACTATAAACAACCCCACTACTCAGAGATAACTACCATCAACATTAGTACATTTCTTGCTAGTTTTATACAAATACATGCATTAAATACAGTTGATGTAGATTGCATATGTAGTCTGTCTCATGATTTTCCACTTAGTGTTTTATGGGCAGTTCCTCATTTTGAAAAGCTTTATTTGGTATTATGATTTGTAATGGCTGTATATGGTATTTTGGAGATTATTATGCTAAGAGAAATAAGCCAGTCAGAGAAAGACAAATACTATATGATCTCACTTGCATGTGGAATCTAATGAACAAAATAAACTGATGAACAAGACAGAACCAGAGGCATGGATATATGGAACAGATTGACAGACCTCAGAATGGATGGAGGTGGGGAGTGGTCCTGAGTAAAAGAAGGTGAAGAGATTAGCCAAAGAACGAATATGCATAGCCCGAGGACATAGACAACAGTGTGGTGAAGGCTTGGGGGGGGGGGGGGACGCTGGGTGGAGGTGGGCAAAGGGGTCCTGCGAAATGGGGACATCTGTTATAGGGTCAATAATTTAAAAAATGTTTTAAATTATTTACAAGTTGTTTCTCTTATGGCACCTTCATGAACATCTTTTTAAAAATAAACCTTTCTCTACTTTTTTAAAGTAATTCTAAAGGACACAGCGCCTACTGTTAGTTGCTTCCCACAAAAGTACAAATTTAAATTACCACCAGTGTTGGTCTCACTACATCCTCATCATTATATAGTCTTAATAAAAAGCCTTGTGCTAATAGATGAAAATGGCATCTTATTTTAATTTGCATTTTTCTTTGATTGCTAATATGTTTGAACTTTTTTGAATTTATTAGAATTTTATATTTCCTTTTTTGTGCCCTTTTTTGGTTTCTATTCTTTCTCCATCTTCTGTTGAGGGGTGGGGCTTACTGTTTTTATCAACCTGTCTGACATCTTTGTATAATAACTATATTACCTTTTGCCAGTTTGTTACATTGGATCCTCTGTTTATTGTCTGGTTTATACTTCTTCAGAGATACAAGTTTTACATTTTTACATCATTAAATTAATCACTTTTCCTTTATGATTTCTTCTATTGCCTTTACCTTCAGAAAAGTCCTTTCCCATTCAGAGATCAAATAGGTTTTTAATTCTGCAGATATTTATTTTGGTGTAAAATAATAGCTGAAGATCTAAATTAATTTTTGTTTTGCAAATAAGAAATTTCCACCAGCTTTTTGAAATATAAATTTTTTCAACTGATGTTTGATTTCCCTTTGTCATATGTTGTTTTTATGTATATGGAGATCTATTTTTAGACTATTTTATTCCATTAATCTGTGAATTTTTTTATATCAATACAATATTCTTTTAAGTTAGATAATTTTATTTCTGTATTTAATTCCTGAAAGATAAGTCTCAAACTCCTTTTTCCTTAGCTCTTCATGCCTACTTAATATTTCTCTATTTTCAAATTTTAATTACTTTTAATAGGTAACATATTCACATGGTTCAAAATTCATGGTATATAAAAAAGGATACTATGAAAATATACTGGCCTCTAGCAAGCCACTTTCCTTCCAGAGGCAATCCATATTATTAGTTTCTTATATGCATATACTACCAAACTTATATAAATATTCTTTAATTTCTCATTTTTTGCACAAATAGTAATACACTGTATCCCATTCATTTGTGATGCAACAGTGCCACTGTGTTTTAATTACTTATAATATGATTTAATATCTAGAACTAGTTCCTCCTTCTTATACTTTTTGAAGTTTTCTTAACTACTTTTTCTGAATCTGTCTATCTGATTTTTACAACCACCTTGTTCATATTTTTAAAAAAATTCCTGTTGTTATTTTTAGTGATGTTAATGAATATTTGTAGATTAACTTCAGGACAGTATTGATGAGACCAAATATTCCTGTCTGAGAAAGTGGTGTTTTTTTCCTCCATTTTTTCACATTTTCTTTTGTGGCCTTTATCTTTATGTAAATTTTGTACTTCTTTTAAGATTATTCCTAGATATGTTTTTTCATTCTGTACTGTTAGAACTTCTAACATGTTGTTCAGATAAATTTTAGAATTATTTTTTATCTTAAGCTCTAAAATCCCTTGGAGACTTTGCTGAGAATTGTGTTAAACTTCAATTTGAGAATTGTTGTCTTTGTAATTTTTAATAGCCCTATCCAGGAGAATGCATTTTGTTTTTCTTTATTTTTATCTTCCATATCTCAATAAAGTTTTTTATTTTTCTACATATGAGATTATAAATTTCTTATTATGGTTATTCCTAAATTTTAATGAATTTCATTGCTATTGTGGATTTCTTCTATTTTACTTTGTATTAGTTATTATAGTTATTGATTTGGGTGTATTTGTTTTATATTTATCCATTGGAATCTAAGATTCTAAGAACATTTAAGCTGATTCTCTTGACTTTTCAGGGTGACCAGTCATATCATTTGTTAATAACAAGAATATTGCTTCTTCCTTCTCGCTAGATATCTCTTCTGTTTCTTTTTCTCCCGTTTCCCATCTCTTATTGCTTGGCCAGAAATTTTAGAGCCATGGTAAATAATGAAAATGACAATGGTTATCCTTGTTTAGTCCCTGATGTTTTGGGGAACAACTATTTTGCTTTATTTGTAGGATCTCATTCTAACTGAGCTATAGTTTCTTTTAGAAAAGTTTAGATGAAATTAATTTTTAAACAAATTGAAAATAAAGCCTTTATCATCACTCAGCATAATTTTAGATTTTTAGGAAAATAATAAATTTAAGAATGATCTCAATTATTATGAAATTTAAAATTTTTTCATATGCTTATTTATTTGTTATATATAGTCTAAATTGGCCCTGGCTGGTTTAGCTCAGTGGATTGAGCGTCGGCCTGCGAGCTAAGTGTCGCTGGTTCGATCTTCCAGTCAGGGTACATCAGAGAAGGAAAACTCTGACTCCAAAAAACCTCCGCTGCCTTGCGGCATACCTCTTCAGGGGAAAGGCTAAGGGAGTAAACCCTGACAGAAAATCCGGAGCCGGAGTCCCTAAGGCGGTTTGACGTTGTAGTCAACACCGGCAACTCCTGCGGCGCACCTGAAGCCAAGCTGTATTGACTCCGTCTTTCCCTTGGACCCTTCAGCTGCGAAGAGAGGGGGGGTCTGCTGCATGGGCAACAGCAGACCCTCCATATCACCCTGCCCAGGCTCTGTAGCTTCAGCGTCATCGCAAGATGTCGATTCAACACGGGAGGAGACAGATACGATGTCACTCCCGAGTCGGACTGCACAGCCATTCTCGGCTGTGCAGATAGACTCTTAAGAAGCTACACCATCGTCTCTCGAGACGGATGGCTGCCGCCGCCGCCGATATAGTCTAAATATAGTAAAAATTGTTATTTGGTGTAGTTAGAAAATAGGATATTTTATTTTATTTATTTTTATTTTTATTTATTTAAATTAATTAATTTTTTATAACAATAAAAAATAACAATTCCCCCCTCTCAGACTTAAAACCCTTTATAATCTTATAAAGGACAATGGTCAAAGGTCTTGTGCTCCTCTAGCTGCTTCCAGCTGGACATGGTCGTCGTCCTACCTACCCTTGGGTCCAGAAATCCCTAATAAGAGTGGGGTGTGGAGGGGAGGGTGACCTTCCCACTTGGGGAAGGATCTTGTAGAATCCAGGTCAGTTGGCTGTCCCCGGACAACGGCATGCTTGGTTTAACAGGCTGGCATCCTTGTTGTATTCTGGGGGCAACATATTTGGCAACAGGGTTAAAAGGCATCATTCAATTCATAACCACTTGATGACAAAAGGCAGGAATTAATTTTTCAATGTCCCACATCAGGAAAAAAAAAAGGCTTCTTTGGGGGAAGGTGTGCAAGGCACGTCACACCTGTCCACAACCCTTTTGCCCACTATACTTAGTTTGGGCTGAGGGAAATATTTTAGGTTTCCCTCTTCTCAGACCTCTGGGCCCTTTCTGTCCAAGCCATTAGGATAGAAAAGAGAAACCAGTTTTAAAGTGAAGCCCACAGACCACCCCATGCTTCACCAACCCAGCCACTTAGTTCAGCCAAACCATTGAGTCTCAGGACGCAGTGATGGAGACAGGATTAAGTGAGGCCTATACGTACAGACAATCACTTGGGTAATGAGATCATAGGCTTATGCCCTATGACAACAACACACATGTTAATTTATGCAACATAACTCACAAACCACTCTAAATCTGCAAGACTGTCTTATTGGAAAGACATCCAGTTGCAAGGCATTTGACATTCTTATTGCCTGTAAATTAAGCATGTTTGATGATATCACAGACCTAGTTTAACTTTCAAATGAAAACAAACTTTAAATGGAAATAAATTTTAAAGACAGTTAGCTGCACTACTTTATAGTCTACCACTGAGCATTGTGATTTTCCTTGAATCGCAATTTTTCTCCTTGTCCTTAAAGGGACTGCATTAAGTCCAGTTTTAATTTATCCTGTTCGTTTGCATAAACACAACAAGAGCAGCAAATGATCACATATGATCTTTATGTCTGCTTTGCTGGAACTTACACAAGGAACGTTTAGGGTGACCTTCAGTCTGCCCTTCAGGGCACAGGAACTGAGCCACATACCTGCCATTTAGCCTTGCCTATAAACACCTGTCTTTTCCAAGTCCTTCAGGTTTTCCATTGTGCCTTAAGGTCCCTTCTAACCATCTTTCAGGAAAGCAACCTTTGTTCCTTCTCTGAAAAGATTGCCATGGACCCCACAACCAACCAAGGTACCAGGCTTTTTTTTCTCATGGGCTTTTATTACCTTCGAAAGTCAATCCGAGTTCCTCAGGGATTTTTGGTAACAACCAGAGCCCAAGTATGTCTCCTTTAGGCATGACATTCCAGTCAAAGTCTTGGTCAATAAAACCTCTATTAACAACTGCTCTTATTAGTTTTATGCAAAGAACCTTAGGTCATTACTTCTTCAGAATGCCAAGTTCAGGAGGGATCAGGTAGGGAGAAAAAGATACAGCGTGAAGGAAAATCCTTGTCCTTCTAAAGAAAATAGGATATTTTAGTTGAAAACTGCTTAGCTCTTTAAAAAGTAGAATATAATTAATTATGCTATACAACCACACTCAGAATTATTTAACTTCTTTTCTTTTTAACTCAGAAGTCACTTCAGAATTTTAGTGTAACTCTTGGTTTTCCCAGACATCATTTTTTTAATTTTTAAAATATAGAAGTACTAAGCAATAGAGTTCCAATTATTTGAACACTGAATAACAAAAAGTGCTGTGATTGCCCTGGCCAAGTGGCTAAGTTGTTCAGAGTGTCATATGGACACCCAAAGGTTATGGGTTCAATCCCTGGTCAGAGCAAGTACCAGACGATGTTTCTCTCTAACATTGATGTTTCTCTCTCTCTTCCTCTCCCTTTTTAAAGTCAAATTTAAAAATGCTGTGATTATTTAAAATAGAGCCTACTATGCTCTTCTTTTGGCATATTTAACATTACATATGTATATATGTATTTTATTTCATTATAAAGTATGTTGAATTATTGTGCATTCAAGAATACTGAGTAAAAAACTAAGGCATCTATATAATTCAATAAATACTTGTTTTGTGAAGTGGCCAAGAAAATCAAATATATCTATATGGGCCCTTGTATTACTTGGAAGCACAAAAGAAGTTGTTCACACCCACATTTTTACCCAACTAAGACTGAAATTTGATGAAAGAGCAAATAGATTATGATGTATAATAGACTAACCTCCTATTGCCTGGAATAATTTCTCACATGTAAAACAAGTTCAAAAATAAATATAAATGTGATTTTATGTATGTTTCAATTCACAGCACAAAAAAGCACTGTATAAGGACTCCAATTGTAGAAAAGCAGATGTACTTCCCTCTTCAGAATTATCCAGTGAACAACATGGTAACAGGTAATTTAAAATAAAATTTAGAGTAAATCCAAGTAGGGAAGAAACAAGGAAATATTTTCTACAATAAAGCTGTTATTGTGCTAGCCTAGCAAATAGAACCCCCTCTGTTATACATGCTAATAGAAGAGATTCACACATTAAATAAATTAATGTGCAGAACTGACCCAAAAATAGCCCCACATTTTCTGTGTTTAAGTGCTAATCTATACGCAGAGTGAGGACATGTCCCACATGTCCCAGTTTACACAACACAGTTCCCATTTGTGCATGTTGTCCTGGTATTAGTTTTTACCCTCAAGTGTCCCAGTTTGGAAGATAAATTATATGGACAACCCTTATCAGTTTCCTCTGAGAATCTGATGAAACATAGGTCCTTTTCCCTAGTATACACACACACACACACACAAATATAACACACCAAATTTGCATACAATTTAAAGAGTCTCACCTATGCCCAGGAGACCATTCATTGATTACCCAGGTGTCCATGGAGTCCATATTTGGGTTTCCTAGTGCTAGACATAAAGGACAGCTAACTGAAGCTAACATTGAGAGGATGGAACCAGAGAACCAGTTGAATAGTGGCCACTGGGGTTTGGATCACTTGCTAAGTGAGGTGGATATTTGGATAATTGATCTGCGTAGTATTCAGTGGGCCATTGATCATTAAAAAATAGAGGTTTTAAAAAATTGTTTTCAAAACAGCCATTTTAAAAGTATAGGTTTTTGAAATTTTACTTAAAATAACACTTATCTATTTATTTTTTTTTCTTTATTTAGCAGTGTCAAAACTATCTCCACAATAACCTTCAGAACTGATACACTAATCCATTTCTGATACATAAATGTTCTAGCCTCCTTATACTTAAGGGAATATTTTTATTACTGTAGTTATTATTATACTATAACAATTATTTTCCAATTTCTACCCTCATACATATCTTTAGAAACTTCATACAGTGTATATATGCAATTAACTAGACATTAGTATTTTCTGTAATAAGTGTCGCTGGTTCGATCTTCCAGTCAGGGCACATCAGAGAAGGAAAACTCTGACTCCAAAAAACCTCCGCTGCCTTGCGTCATACCTCTTCAGGGGAAAGGCTAAGGGAGTAAACCCTGACAGAAAATCCGGAGCCGGAGTCCCTAAGGCGGTTTGACGTTGTAGTCAACACCGGCAACTCCTGCGGCGCACCTGAACCCAAGCTGTATTGACTCCGTCTTTCCCTTGGATCCTTCAGCTGCGAAGAGAGGGGGGGTCTGCTGCATGGGCAACAGCAGACCCTCCATATCACCCTGCCCAGGCTCTGTAGCTTCAACTTCACTGGAGAGGACACTCCAGCGTCATCGCAAGATGTTGATTTAACACGGGAGGAGACAGATACCGTGTCACTCCCGAGTTGGACTGCACAGCCATTCTCGGCGGTGCAGATAGACTCTTAAGAAGCTACACCATCGTCTCTCGAGACGGACGGCTGCCGACGACGGGTATTTTACACAGAAAATAGCCATTAGGCAAATATCACAAGCCATAGGATAATAGGTAATATCACTAATATAGTAATAGTGCTTCAAGAGATCTTCTGAGGTAAAAGACTGTGATCAAAATATCTTTAAAGATATTAATCAATTTTATATTATTAAATTCATAGTTAATTTATTAACTACATTTATTATCTATTAGTAGAAACAATCAAACTATATGCATAGATAACCTGTTGATGGTGGTGGTGTTCTAAATTCAATTGTCCTTTTCATACAGGATTTACTTTTAAATTAAGTTTCACTTTTAGTATAAACCACAAATACTTATGTTACATATTAAATATAATCACTCAGATAAAAAATATTGCTATGAAGGTATATTGCTTAAAGTGATTGAGTCCTTAAGTAAGTTCTACCCATTGATACATCTATTTCAGATTATTCATGACATCAAAATTACTCATACCAGTAACCTTTCTTGACTAGGGAATAATATCAATTTTCCCATTAATTTTTTTATTAAAAAAATATTATCTCAGGCACTCTCCCTACTGGGAGTGCATCCACACCTTTCCCTGCCCCCTCTTCTTCCTCCACCGGCCTGCATGTCCTAAACTCTTAAGGGTGCCCATGAGACTTGCAACCAGAGGAACATTGGGCAGCGGCAGCTCGTCCCAGACTAACCCCCTGAACCTGTCTCCAAGGTCTTCTCTGACACTTAGGGAGTCAGAGCAGCCCAGCCCAGGCTCTCCTGTTGCTTCTTCTTTCCTAAGCCTTTCCTTGTGTCAGTGTTTCCAGCTTTAATAAACATACTCTCAAAATAAAAAAAAAAAAGAATATTATCTCAGTGTTAGCAGTGCATGAAAGTGTTGACTGCTCTATTAGGAAAGATGAACTGTCTGGGCCATTAGTAGCTAGTTGGATAGTTCTAGGTGCTTACATTCTAAGCCTGACATGCACTTCCCAGTTTTTTGGTCTAGGTGCTTTAATGTTTCATCCTAACCTTGACATCACACTCTCAATAGTCAAAGTGGTTAATTAAGTATCTGTGTTTTAAGAGGATGTAGAAGGTTGGGGGGAGCAGGTAAGGGGTAAGAAGGGTGTTCCCTGATAACTATCAAGTGTCATAGAGAATCTTCTCACTGGTATTTCTTATTTTCTAAGAACCTTCTTTAAAAGTCTTAGCTCTAATAAACCAAAAATACTGAAAATCAGACAGTGTGATATGATTTCAAATATATATTTTTTAAAATTTTGTTTTGTAGGCTATATATCAATTGATGGCATGAAGAAATTCCTTGGGGAGCTACATGACTTTATTCCTGGAAGTTCAGGATATTTGGCATACCATGTTCAAAATGAAATTAATTTGTCTTCTGTAAAAAACAAGTTGAAGAGGAAATATTAAGTTAAATTGTCCTTAAGTCTGGGCATTTGTTTTTTGTAAAATATTATCAAAGATGTGCATAATTTTATATTCTCCCATTTCAGACAGGGGTATGGGGAATGGGGATGATTTCTCCTTATTCTTCTTCAAAAATGTGTCTTTAGGAAATTCAGAATCATTTTGGCTTTGTATTTTGACATTTGGGCTGGACTTGTTCCCCAGCTTGTAACACATGTCCACAAATTCTGAGTGTACAGTTGTTATGGAGTAATTGTCAAAACATACTTCATAAGAAGTCTCAATCTGTGTGTGTGTGTGTGTGTGTGTAAGATCCTCTTTTGGCTTTAACATTCTATTATATATATATATTTTCCTAGGTTCAGTGCTGTGCAAAATTTATGATTCTAGTCATCTTATTTTTTTGTTTTGTTTTTATGTTTGGTCATCTTATTTTGATTAAAAAATTAGAATGCTATAGTTGAATTCTGAATTACTGTTTCTGACTTGGAAAATGTGGAGTAAAACATTTTAATAATTCAGACTCCATCTGTGGACAGTTTCTGATAATGTATCAGAAGTGATTTAATATGAACAAGTGTTACATCATCTGAAATGAACCCTCAATGCATCTTAGAATCATAATACTAGGAAGAACCCAAGAGAACATAGAATCAGAGAACATGAAATCCAACCATTTATTACATTTTTAAAACCCTCACTTGAGGAAATGCTTTCATTGATTTTAGAGAAGGAAGAAGGGAGTGAGAGAGAGAGAAACATGGATCGGTTGCCTCCTGTAGGGCCTCAACTGAGAATTGAACCTGCAACACTTCGGTGTACAGGACAATGCTCCAACCAACTGAGCGACCCGGCCAGGGCCCATTTATTGTTTTTAATGAGGAAATGAAGGCCTTGAATGGGTTTCTTGCCTGGGTTTCTAATTGGGGGCTGAACCAGGACTGGAACACAATCCTCTTGATTTTTCAGGCCAGTGCGTCCCTACTCTCCCACATGGCATATGCTCTAGCCTGTGTCAATATAATATGTCTTGAGATGTAGTGATTTCAAGAAGGCACCTTCTTTATTCATATGGTCATGCTGTATGGAATCTGGTGGGTTTATTACATTTTTGAGATTTATAAATGACATATTTGTGAAACTATCATATTGTTAAAACTATACTGTCTCCTAGGAAGTACATACCAGCTGTAGAATTTTCTAAAGAAAGTGCCCCCCTTTTTTACCATTTGGATCATATGAATATATATGGGCTCTGGTCTTTCTTTCATGACTCAAATTTTATAATACAAAATGTAGACACTAATCTCAATATCAGCATTTGAAAGTTCTGTTTTTCCTATATAGTAACTTTTCCGTATTTATATTCATATTTTTGGTTTAACTCTTCTGAATTTAAAAACTTAAACCCTAAATGTTAATTATCTTTTCCTGAAACATAATACATATTGTCTTTCTTGAACACTTTATCTTAGTCACATTCAGTTGATTATGTTTCTTATATATAAACCAAGCCCACTCTAGCTGGTGTGGCTCAATGGACTGAGCACCACCAGCCTGTGAACCCAGAATTTGCTGCTTTGATTCCCAGTCAGGGCATATGCTTGGGTTGTGGGCCAGGTCCCCAGTTGGGGGCGTGCTAGAGGCAGCCAATCAATGTTTCTCTCCCTCCCCACTCTCTAAAAATAAATTAATTGAATATTCAAAAACTAAAAAAAAAAAAAAGGAAAAGAAAAGAGAAAGAAAGCAACCCTGTCTGTGGATCTTTAATTATTAAAAGGATTAAGTAAATTTACACCAAGCTGTGTACATTGGGATTGTGTATATTGAGAGTGTTCAAGTACTTTTCTGACCTATGTAGTCTGTATGTGTTAACATAGTAAGTCAAAAACTACAGCAAAACAGGAGTGACTCCCGAAGTGATTGATTGTATCATTAGGTGAATACAGAAAAAGTTAGATGCAATATATATCCTTGAAATACTACCAGAAGCAATAAAAATCAGTTGATAAGCCTTTCAGGAATTGAAAGCATATGAATAAAATAGGCAAAGATAAACTTTTGTTAAAAGTCTATTGTCTTAAGGGAAAGTAAAAAGCAGTATGATTTTGCCTACTGTTCACTTAAACAGTTCCTTTTTATTTGCCATAGTATATCTGACGGATATTGCCTCTGGATCCCATCTTTTAAAAATGCTCCTGCCTTGTCCTGGTGTTTGTGGCTCAGTTGGTTGGAGCATTGTCTCAAACTAACAGGTTGCTGCTTCAATCCCTGGTCAGGACACATACCTAGATTGTGGGTTTGGTCCTGATTGGGGCAAGTACAAGAGGCAACCAATCAATTTTTCTCTGTTACATCAATGTCTCTCCCCTGCCTCCTTCCTCTCTAAAAGCAATAAAAAAAAATCCTTGGGTGAGGGTAAGAAAAATAAAAAATAAAATAAAAATGCTCCCCCCACTTTTGGTATTTCTTTACCCTTTTGCAAACATAGCTCCTCTGATGCTTTTCACTATTAGATATAATGATTGCTCATACTGTTTAATATAGTATATAGTTCTAGTTCATGTTATCTTTTTATCTTAAAAAATTGGTGTGACATTGGTTAATAAGATTATATAGGTTTCAGCTGTACAATTCTATTGCCTTATTTCTTTCATCCTTTGTGACCAGATTATTTTTCTTTCTAGCTTTTGGTAGAGTTTTGTGTCATTAGATAACATGGGTCATTGGCAGTCTGCTAGTTATTTCTGAATGTCTATTTCCCTTTCTTCCATGGTGATAGAACCCCTAATTTCTATCTGGGCACATGCTACCTGGAATAAAGACCATATTTTCTGTCTCACTTGAAATTAAATATGGCTATATTTAATAGTCATATTTAAGGAAAGAGGCTTTTATTAACGGAATATGCAATCTGAGGGGGCTGGGAGCATCCCTGTTCCGAGTCAACCTCTCCCACAAAGCACAGAAATTCCCTTGTTCCCAGAATGACTAAAGTCCAAATCCATGCTCAGAAGTTCCCCATTATTGCTTATCTGTAGCCCAAGGTTGTTACTTGAATGGGTCTCCATCTCTCCAGCTCCAGGCTCTCTCCCTCTCTGGTGCCAGAATCACCATCACCTCACAGAACTCACTCTTTCTCTTGGGGTTTGGGGTGTGCTACCGGATCACTCCAGATGGTCATGTAGGGGAAGCTCCATTTGTGGAGACCTGGTGCCTGAGGCTGCCTGTGCCCCTGGAGCCGAGGAGCTTCCCAGCTCATACCTCAGAGTGCTGCTCCCAGCCACTGTGCATTGCACTCAGGGCGAGAGATTGGAAGCAGTCCAGGACCTGTGTAGTGTTGCAGTGTCCCAAGCTCTGCCGCCTGTTGAGGCACGTCCCAGCCTGGGACTCTGCC
Organism: Furipterus horrens; assembly: GCF_987537825.1. Classification (NCBI taxonomy): domain Eukaryota; kingdom Metazoa; phylum Chordata; class Mammalia; order Chiroptera; family Furipteridae; genus Furipterus; species Furipterus horrens. The sequence goes on from NW_028327173.1 coordinate 150,978,544, forward strand.
TCCGGGAGCTCGCTCCTGACTGTACAAGGCCTGAGCACTCCCCAACCCCAAGGCTCGAGGCAAGAAGAGAGAGAGAGGATTCTGCCCTCATTCTGTTTTAAAGCCCCTTCCCAGAATCCTAAATGCTCTGGGAGTGTCCTGTTTTTCAACCAATGTGAGCTAATATTGGCCATGTTTCTCTTCGCCCTTCTGGCCGCTATGTTGCACAGCGGGCAGAGTTCCTATCCCTGCACAAGGGTGCACAAGCATCTTGGTCTGCAGTGGCTTCTAGACCTCCACCATACACATGTGTTTTGACCTTTTCAGCCTGGCTCAGCCTCAGTGCAAGCTTCCTTGTGCTGGGTCAGGGGCTTCGAGCTGCTTAATTGTTTACTCTCCCTGGGGATATGGAAGTATGCCCAGCTCTGGTTTTGATCCTGGGGTGCCTTCAGGGCCTCCCAACCCCTCTCAGGGGTCCCTCTGGGGAGTGCAGCTCTGCCTCTCTGCCCCTCCTCCTCCTAGCTGTCTTCTCAGTTCCTGGAGCAATGCATTCTGGCTTGTTTACAGTTGTCTTGGTCAATCTTCCTTCTCTGGCAGACCCTCCCTCTGGCAAGGTGCTTTTCAGTCTGCCACCTCAGCATTCCGCCCTGCCCTTCTGTGGGGCGGTGCTGATTCTGGTGTCACTTCTGAAGTTCCCCCATCTGTTCCCCAGCGATTTGGCCTGACTACCATGTTACACTTTCACTTTTCAGAGCATGTATACAAGAACACCTGAAGAACACCTGTTTTTGCACTCAATGACACACACCCAAAACTGTAAAGGAGACTCATATGGCCAGTCATTGAGCATGTGACAGCTGCTAGGCCCTGTGCAAAGTGCTTTTACAGGCATTAACCTACTTATTACTCACAATGTTACCTATGGCATATTCATACAGTGGAATACTATTGTACCTGGCAATAAAAAGGAATGAAGTACTAATACATGCTGTAATGTGGATGAACTCTGAATATATTATGCTAAGTAAATAAGCCTCTCAAAGAGCATGTTTTATATGATTCCATTCATAAAAATGTCCAGAATGGGCAAATCTATAGAGACAGAAAGTAAATTAACGGTTGCCTAGGGCTGGGGGAGTAGGCGTGGGAAAGGGGCGTGGACAATGACTGCTAAATCACACAGAATATTATTTTAGGGTAAAGACAACTCTGTCATTATACTAAAAACCATTGAACCATACCCATTAAATGATTAAATTGTATGGAATGTGGTTATATCTTAATAAAGCTGTTAAGGAAAAATGGCTATTTCATGAAATTGATGCAATATGATTTAAGGTGCCATTCATTATTATTAAACATTAAGTTTTCAGTCAATACAGACGAAAAGACACATACTTTATAGACATAAAGAACTAGTATCTTCCATGTAATTCCCATTGAACGAGGTCAGGAGCCTGTTTATTATCAAAGCCTCACTTATGATTAGTTTGGAAGTAAGAGACATAAAATACAGTGCCTTAAACAAAACAGTTTATTTCTCTGTCACATAAGTCTAGAGGTAGGTGGCCCAGGGCTGAGACGGCAGATAGCTCCACAACGTCCTCAGGACCCAAGGACCCTTTCAGTCAAGTCTTTGCCAACTCTAGGATATGCTCTCTTGGTTCAAATGATAGCTATCACATTCTCATTCCAAGCAACAGGATGAAAGAAGAAAGCAGAAAAAATGGGAGTGGAGGGGAAGGGAGACAAAGGGTACCAGCCAGATGTCTTTAAGAAAGGTTCCCAGTTGCCATCCACTGTGCATCGTTGACCAAAACACAGATCTTTGTGTTATACTTTTACACGGTAGCAAGCAGTTAGACCCCAGGCTGCCCGGTTACAAAAGACCCTGGTCTGTCTTTTTCTAAAGTACATACTCTAAAATTTAAAAATGAACTTGAAAGTAAATTACTCTTGTCCTCAAATCAGATTCTCTCTGCTTCCCTTTTGTACATCTGCCCCAATGCATGTTGGAATTTTTCCCACTGCTGTGGGCACAACTTTTGTATGTGTACAGAACTAACTACACACCTCCAGGCATGAAGTCTGATTTTAGTGGCTTGGAAAAGGCTATCATGACTTGTAAGGTAGACTCCAACCACTCAATTGCTGTTTCCATTCTGCTTCCAACTCCCCACCCAGGGTTACTTTCCCAGGTTGGTGTCTGGTTCCCTGATGTAACTGCCCCTGTGATCTCCGGGGCGTGCAGTACGGGCTAGCCACAGTATCACCCACATCTCCTGCGTAACATGAAGTTCTTTCTGGCATACCTGATCTCTTATTATCCTTTCTCTCTTACTCTGGGGCTTTGCTCAAATCTGGTTGTATAACATTCTTTAGGAGATTTCTTCTTCCTTGATCCAAGGGCTCTTCATTTCTCTAGTCCTTGCCTCTGCTGCTATGAATGTGACACAGACCTACCTCACCCCCGCCTGGAATTCCCAACTTTGCTCTGGGGAGCTCTGCATCATGGCATTGCCTTCTTAAATAAGAGTACCTGCCAGCTGTGGAGCCCTCACCCCTTCAATGGGTTTTGTTCCTCTGCCACTCTGTTGTGATTTCTTCCACCCTGCTCTTATCTTTGGAGTCAGTTTCATTTCCTTGCCCTAAATGGTCTCTTCACCACACCTCCTCTGTATTGTGTTTCTTCGTCATTTGTCAGATTAAAAAAAAACTGTTTCTTCTGTCCATTTCCACCTGTCCCACCTTCAAGCATTATCTCAAAGATAATTCTGAACGAAGTTTCTTTTGCTAGTTCCCCTTCTTACCTCTCTCCCCACAGGACTCTTTATTCCATTTATAGCACTCAACTTACTCAACTCAAAATTATGATTATTTGTGCCCTGGCCAGGTGGCTCAGTTGGTTGGAACGTCGTCCTGTACATCAAAAGTTTGTGGGTTTGATTCCCTGTCAGGGCACATACCTAGGTTGCATGTTCAATCCCCAGTCAGGTTTGTATGGGAGGCAATCGATTGATGTTTCTCTCTCACATTGACCTCTCTTCCTCCCTCTCTCTCCCCCTCCTTACTTCCTTCCTTCTCCTTTCCTCTCTCTCTAAAATCAATAAAAAATCACATCCTCGGATGAGGATTAAATTTTTTAAAAATATATAATTACTTGTGTATAATTATCAAAGTCCCCCTACTAGATATGTAGGGACTTGAGGTCAAAGATGTATTTCCTATTCCTCTTTGCAGCTCCCACAACACCCAGTACAGTACCTGGAACATGGGAGTTGTTCAGAACTATTTGTTGAATTCATGAGTGCAAGATTCCAGAGGATAAAGGCAAGTATTTCCCTCAGTTCCAAGGCTGAGACGAACGGTGTCCTGATTAGCTTCACTATTTATCAGGAAATGGGTTGTGTGGATCTGGAGATGCCAGATGAAACAAAGGTTTCTGTAATACACGTTCATCAATCCTGTAACAGCTGTCTCCATTCACTCATTTATTCATTCAACAAACATTTACTGATGACTAAAGAGAGATGGATGGGAGTAAGACAAATACCATTTAGGCATTAGTAATCTAGTTTGGGAGTTTGAAACATAAACAGATGACTGTATGGCAAAGAGAAGTAGGTGCTTTAATTCAATATTGACCAAGTTCTCTGAGAGCACTAGTCCTTGATTTCAGGAGGGGAAAGAAGAAGGATATTAAAATAGAGTGGAGGGTTCAGAAGAAGAGAAGCTTTGTTTTTTCCAGTAGACTCATAACAGCGTGACAACAAGGCCCCTGAACTTTTCTGGCCCACCACTCAAACATCTGCACCTGGTGGAAGTGGGAGAGGTGGAGTGGGAAGGAGGAGGCAAGTCAAGCTGCTCCAGACCCATGCTGTCTAATGTAACCACCAGCCAGATACAGCTATGGGCACTTGAAATATGGCTAGTCTGAATTGAGATGTACATAAGGATAAAATACGCACTGGATCATGAAGACTTAGTACACAAAAATTATTTTGTGTAGATTACTTGTTAAAAATAATATTTTAGACATATTGGGTTGAATAAAATATACTATTAAAATTAATTTCACCTGTTCTTTTCACTTTTTTAATGTGACTATTTGACAATTTAAAATTAGATATAGGGCTCATATTACATATATTTCTAGTAGACATCTCTGTTTTAAAGGCTGTTCTCCAAGGTTAGGGAGCCTAGAAAATGTGGAGAATACTTGAGGGGAACAGAAATACTTTATACTGAACCAGAACCCTGGCCAAGTGGTGTTTACCAGCCTTGACCTGTATACAAACTCCCAGGGACTTCAGTCATCACTTGGGTCTGGGCTGGGGCAAAGTCAAGCCACAGATAGAAATCTTGGTTTTTCCCTTTCTGCATTTCGCTGTGACTCTGGACACAGGGACTAACGTGATAGGGAGTTGGTTTGTTTTCTGTGTTGCTTTCAAGGAGCTTCCTTGAAGACACAAACATCTTCTGAATGGCAAAGTCTTTCTGAATGGTGTCTTTCATAATAACAACTAGGGTTTTGATCATTACTCAGTGAGTGTACTGCTTGGGGTCGGGGAAGGACTTATTACATTCAGTTGTTGCCTGATCTTTATTATTAAAATAAAATGTAGAGGGTGTGAGAATAACAAAGCCCCAGCCCCTGGTAGCACAGTAATAGTTGTCCATTTGGGGTGTCCAGGTTCCTAACTACCCTACCCTACCCTACTGCCCTTACCCTTTGGCTATGATCTCTCAGGACACTCTGTCAAATGCTCTCAGAATTTTCCGTCACCAAAATCTTTAACATTCACCACCAAGCCTTGACCCCTGATATTCCCTTTGCCAGGAATATTCTCCTGCCTCCCTTATGCTCCACTGTCTCATGATCCATTTAAAAATGAAACAAAACTACCACATGGATTCTTTTTCTTTTAATGATCCCATGATCAAATGGGGTTTGTCACTGGATGCAAGGATGGTTCAACATATGCAAATCAATAAATGTGAGACACCTCATTAATAGATAAGAAAAAGCATTTGACAAATTTCACCATTCTTTCATGATAAAAATACTCAATAAATTGCCCATAGAAGACATGTATGTTATTCAGCCATGAGAAAAAAAGAAAATCCTGCCCTTTGCAACAATGTGGACCTTCAGGACATTATGCTAAGTGAAATAAGTCAGACAGAGAAAGACAAATACTGTATGACCTCACTTATACGTGAAATATAAAAACATTGAAGTCATAGAAACAGAGTGATTGCCAGGGGCTGAGGAATGGGAGAAATGAGAAGATGATAGTGAAAGGGTACAAACTTTCAGTAATAAAATGAATAAATTCTGAGGATCATTTAATATACAGCATGTTAACTATAGTTAACAATCCTGTATTGAATATTTGAAAGTTGATATAAGAGTATAGCTTTAATGTTCTCCCATAACAACAATGAAATGATAATTATGTGAGCTGAAGGATGTGTTAACTGACTTTATTGTGGTAAACAATAATATATACATGTATCAAATAATCACAAGGTACACCTTAAGCATAATGTTATATGTCAATTATATCTCAGTTAAGCTAAGAACAACAACAATGGACATTTATTCTCTTATGGTTCTGGAAGTCAGATATGTGAAATCTGTTTCAGTGGACTAAAAGTAAGGTGTTTGCAAGGCCACACTCCCTCCCAAGGATCTGGGGAAAAATATGTTTCCTTGTGTTTTTCAGCATCTAGACCTGCATTCTTTGGTGGGACCTTTTTCTATCTTTAAAGTCAGCAGCATAGCATCTTGCTTCAGTCCTCACATTGCCTTGTTCTGTAGTAAAATTTCTCTCTGCCTCTCACTTAAAAGGACACTTATGATTACATTTAGAATCCACCAAATTAATCCAGAATAATTTCCCCATCTCAGGATCCTTAATTTAATTACATCTCCAAAGACCCTTTGGTAAAATTTACAGGTTTCAGGAATTAGCACCTGGATACCTTTGGGGCCATTATTCAGCCTGCTACATTGGCTAAAATAAATACTTAAGAAACATTAACTATTATTACTGTGCTAAGCACGTAAGATGTATTATCTCATTTAATCCTCACTACAATCCTATGAGGTAGAAACAGTATTTATCTCTATCTTAAAGAGAACAAGTTTGAGAGCGTAAGTAGTTGTCTAAAATTAGACGGTAAATATCTCAGCACACTAACTCCAGAGCCCATGCTCTTAGCCTCTATCAGAAGTTGGCTCTGGAGAGCACACCTATCACACAGGGGAAAAATTTTAAACATAATTCCTGTTGAGTTTGATTTTTCAGCTGTTTTAGACTTAAATAGGCATGCTGATTTCAAAACTGCAGGTAGTTTTCTTCTTTCACGTCAAGTCTTTTTTTGTACAGCTTATCTTTAAAAATTTTTTTAAAAATATCTTTTATTGATTATACTGTTACAGTTGTCCCAATTTCTTTTCCCTCTGCTCCTCTTCAGCCAGTGACCCCCCTCCCTCCAGTTGTCCCCCCCTTTTAGTCCATGTCCATTAGTTGCACATATAGTTCTTCTCAACCTCTTCCTGTCTATTCCATTCCCTCCTACTATGCTTCTTAATTCCTGTACCATCTCCTTCCCTTTCCCCCTTCCTGCTGACCTCCCCCCAGTATGTTCCCCATACCTATAATTCTTTTTCCACTCTCATTGCCTACTTAGTTTGCCTTTGTTTCGATTCCCTAGCTTCTGTTGTTGGTTGTTGTGATGCAGTTTTCATTTTATTGTTCATAATCTTGGCCCTCCTTCTTCTAAACCAGTCCCTTTAACATCTCATATAGTAGTGGTTTGGGTCTGATGAACTCCTTCAGTTTTACTTTGTCCTGGAAGCACTTTCTCTGCCCTTCTATTCTGAATGACAGTTTAGCTGGATAGAGTATTTGTGGCTGTAGGTTTTTGATTTTCATTACTTTGAATATTTCTTGCCAGTCCCTTCTTGCCTGCAGGGTCTCCTTTGAGAAATCTGCTGATAGTCTAATTGGGACCCCTTTGTACATCATTTTTTTTTTTTTATCTCTCTTGCTGCTTTTAAGATTCTCTCTTTATCTTTATTTTTTTGACAATTTGATTATAATTGTCTTGGAGTGGTTTTCCCTGGGTCCAGTTTTTCTGGAACTCTCTGTGCTTCCTGGACCTGTAAGTCTATTTCCTTCCCCAAGTTTGGGAAGTTCTGCTTCATTATTTTTTCACATAATTTTTCAGTTTCTAGTTCTTCTTTGTGCTCTGGCAATCCTATTATTTGAATGTTCATTCACTAATAGCTGTCCCAGAGGTTTCTGAGCCTCTCCTTGTGTTCCTCCCTTTTCGTTTACTCTTTCTGCACTGGTTGACTGTTTGTTTCTTCCCTATGTTCCGATTTGTTGATTTGATCTCTGGTTTTCATTTCCTCACCACTTGTCTCGTATGTGTTTTCGTTCATTTCAGTGTGACTAGCTTTCATTCCTTCCCCGTCTTGTTCCAAATCTTTTGTTAGTTCTGTAAGCCACCTTATTACTATAGCTCTGAACTGAGCCTCAGAAAGATTTCTTATTTGCTCATCGGTTAGGTCCCTCATCTGCTGCCTGGTGAACTGTGTCACCAGGATTTCAATCATGGTCTGTTTCATCCTGTCGGCTTTTCTGTTTACCTTTGTTTCCTGGGCAGGCTGTAGGGGCGGCGCCCTGTGCACTCATCACTACCCTGGACTGGCGACCTTTTTCACCACTCTGTGGCGCTTCGTGTGGGGGCGGCGGCCCAAGATGGATTTCTGCCATTACTGTCCGCTGAGAGACTGGGAGGCTCCTTCCCCATGGCCTCACTGTCCAAGGCAATGGGGGGGTTTGCCTTCCCCAGCATTGGAATTGCAAGCTGCCGGGTCTTGACTGCAGCTGGGATTGCTCCCCTGGTTTTTCTCGCAGTCCCACCGCTATCCCCGCTGCTACCGTGGACAGCCCAGCCCAACCTTTTCGTCCTGATTCTGATTTCACCCCTCCTACCCGTCCAGACGAGCACTGTTGGTTTATAACTTCATGCGTTGGGCTTCCTTGTAGTTTTATTTTCTGGAATTTCTGGTTATCTTTGGTTTTGAGGTAGTTGTATTCCTACTTAGTTGTAGAGGGAGACAGAGCACGTCAGTCTAAGCCTCCATCTTGGCCGGAAGTGTACAGCTTATCTTAATGCAACCACTCTAGGCTGGATTGAGCCTGGATCGAGGGAAGCACTAGTGCCCTCCTATTGGCTGAGAGCAAACTCCCCTCGAGTGGGGAGGGGTGGGGATGACCTTGGAGACCAGAAATAGGTTCATACTTGTCTAGGTTATTCAGTTACACATGAGACAGTGTGGTGAGAGGTTGTGTGCCACTCTATATAGTGAACCGCATTCTGAAGTGTAGTTCAAGTTCTTGTCTGTATACAAGGAGTTCGCAGTATTTGTGTTTTTATTTTCATACATACTTATTTCCTTTCCTTCAGATCATGTCTGCCTCTGCTATTTCTTATCATAAGTGCCTAAATAACCCTGATTCGTTTTGTTATATCTGTGACAATTTCACCATTCCCAGTCAAAGGACAAACATCAGTGCATTTGTCAGGCAAGCCTATTTTGCATACTTTAAAGTAAAACTTGGTGATCAGGATAAGTCTTGGGCCCCTCACAAGGTGCGCAAGCAGTGTGTCCAGAGTTTATGGATGTGGACGAAGGGAACACATGATAAATTGCCATTTGATATACGTATGGTTTGGTAAGAGCCCAGAGATAATTCAAGTGACCGTTACTTTTGTATAGTGAAAACATCAGGATGTAACAAAAATAAATAAATGCAAAATAGAGTATCCTAGTCTACCATCAGCTATACACCCAGTACCTCATTCAGCTGAAATCCCAGTGCCAGTTTTCACTGAACTACCCTCTTTCGAAAAACAGGAGTATGGTGAAGAACTAAGTGACAGCAACGATGAAGATTTTGAAATTGAAGATGACTAAGTTCATAAAGGATTTGATCAGCATGAGTTAAATGATTTGGCATGAGATTTGGGACTATCCAAAAAGGCTCAGAACTCCTAGCATCAAGACTGCATGAGAAAAACTTGCTTGAAAAAGAGCAAAGGCATTCTACTTTCGATCAAGAGAAAATGCATTTCTGCAGTACTTTCAAAGTGACAGTGGCTTTGTGTATTGCCATAACATACATTGTTTAATGGAGGAATTGGGAATTCCAATCTATAACGCAAATGAATGGCAATTGTTGATTGATAGCTCAAAGCGGAGCTTGAAGTGTGTCCTCCTCCACAATGGCAATTCATTTGGTGCAGTCCCAATTGGCCATTCAGTTTGTTTTCATGAAGAATATGAAGACATAAAGAGAGTCATTGATCTGTTGCAATATCACAAGCACAATCGGATCATCTGTGTTGACCTTCAAATAGTCTGCTTCCTTCTTGGTCAGCAACGCAGATACACCAAGTATCCCTGTTTTCTGTGTATGTGGGGCAGCAGAGCTCATGAGAAGCATTGGGTGGAGTTGAGTTGGCCTCCAAGATCTGACCTCAAACCTGGTGATCCAAACATTCTACATGAGCCACTTACTGACAAAAAAAAAAAAAAACATTCTATTCCCACCTCTGTACATAAAACTGGGTCTCATGAAGCAATTTGTTAAGGCTTTGTCAACTGAAGGAGACAGTTTCAAGTATCTCATTTTGGCATTTCCTAGCCTATCATTTGAAAAGATAAAATACCTTAATATGTATGTTTGGTAGCAGAACTTTACTACTTGTACACAGTTTGACTTACAGTAACAATACATAGCCTTTATATGAATAAAATAACTCTAAATAAACAGTATATTCAGGTAATTTTTTTCTTATTTTCCTTTGTATGTACATTTTGTATGATTTTGGGGACAAAGGGAGGGTACCACGTACCTTAAAAAGTTGATGTGATAGAGAAAAACTGGGGTCATTTTTGGATTCAGATGCCAAAAGTTAGTCAAAAACAAGTATCAGATCTGACTCAACAAAAATCGTGTTCCCCAGTGTAATTCTCCTTGCAGTAACAGTGAAACTCCATTTTGCTTTTCTATTTGAGTCATTTGAGTTGATGCATGATTTCTTGGGGAGGGAGGTCCTTCTCCACAGACTGTCATTTCTTTCAGAACAAGGTGTATGTCATGCCTTTTCCCTTAGTGTCTGGTGTTCTGTACATTCTGAAAATGAATCAAGCTTGTTGATTTAACTGTCAAAGCTTAGAGACTATAAAGATAACTGAGTTCAAACAACATTGATCAAACCAAACAAAATCTTCATCCTTATTTTGCCAACCCTTAGAAGGTGACATAGTAAGAGGAGTGAATTGAGTGAAGAAAAATAAAGGTGATGAAAGTGTTCAGAGTTGGTACTGCCTTACTGGGAAATAATGAAACATGATTAAAGGAAAAGGAAGAAAAGAGGCTTAAAACTAGGCAAGGATAAGGAGTTTGATTAATATAAGATTTTCTTTAAAACATGAGAGACAGAACAAGAAGTGGCCAAATAAATATTAAACCATCATTTCATGAGTCTGTTTTTCTTCAGAATAGATAAGTGCTCATATTTGGTAAGTCTGAGAAATCATCATCACAGCCTGTCTTTGTTGAATTACATAGCAGCTTCTATTGTGTTTCCTGGTGATGACATCTTATGCATGTACAACAGGGGCTCAAACCTGACTGCATAAAAAATCACATTGTTGAGCTTTTTAAAACCACATATGCTTTTAATGTGTTACTGCAACTAGATTTGCTAATATTTTGTTTAGGATTTTTGCATCTATATCGATGAGAGAGATGGGCATGTGATTTCCCTTCCTGTCTTCCTCTCTCCCTCCCTCCCTCCTTTTCTCCTTTCCTTCCTTCCTTCTTTCCTTCCTTCCTTCCTTTCTTTCTTTCTTTTTCATGATTTTTCTTTCTTGTAATGTCCTTGTCTGGTTTGGGTATCATAGTTATGCTGACCTCATAAAACAAATTAGAAAGTGTTCCCTTTTTTTATTGTTTTGTGTTTAGAAGATGTTTTCTGTACTATCTGTGCCATTTGTTCTTTACAGAGATTTTCTTTCTGGCCCGATATATGGTCAAATTTTGTGAATTATTCAGATACTTAAAAGAAAGTTTTTTCTCTTTTTAGAATATCAAATTTTATCTGTTATTAATTTTGCAATTTAGAACTTCTGTGTCTTTAAGGCTCCTACTACAGTAGTCTCTCCTTATCTGCAGTTTCTCTTTCTGAGGTTTTAGTTACCTGGAGTCAACCATGGTCCAAAAATATTAAAAGAAAAATTCCAGAAATGAACAGTTCATAAGTTTGACAGTTTTCACCCTTCTGAGTAGCATGATAAAATCTTTCACTGTTTCACCTGGGACATCACCCTTTTGTTTAGCATATCCATGCTGTATATGATAACTGGTAGTAGCCATCCCAGTTATCACGTTGACTGTCCCAGTATACAGTGCTTGTGTTCAACTAACCCTTAGGGTAGTCTAGTGCTATGGCGCAATGCCAATGTCATTCACCTCGCTTCATTTCATTACATAAACATTGTATTAGCTCACATCATCACAAGAACAAGGATAAGTATAGTACAATACTTCAAGAGAGAGAAACTACATTTACATAACTTTTATTACAATATTGTTATAATTGTTCTATTTTATTATTAATTATTGTTGTTAATCTCTTACTGTGACTGATCTATAAATTAAACTTTATCATAGGTATGTATGTATAGGAAAAACATAGTGTATACAGAGTTTGCTACTATCCGTGGTTTTAGGCATCCACTGGGGGTCTGGGAACATATACCCCATGCATTGGGGGGACTACTGTACTGTGTTTCTATTTTTTGTATATCCTGTGGTTTTACCTTTTAATTAATGTTCCTGTTGATGCTATGTTGTTTGGTGCATAGATGTTCATAACTTGGTAAATTAATTGTAAACTCCATTCTTCATCACTATAAATGACTATTCTTTATCACCTTTAAAACTCGTTTGTCCTGGTGTTAACCTTGACTGATATTAAAATTATACCCTTTGATTTCTTCTCATTTGCAATTGTGATGATTTCTGAATTACTTTGTTTTGGGTCCCTTGTATACAGCATCCAGTTGAATTTTACTTTATGATTCAATCTGAATTCTTTTAATAGATTAGTTTTGTCCATTTGTATTTATCAAATTGACATATATATGATCTTAGTTCTCTCAGATTATTGTATATGATGGTGCAGTACTGTGATTTATAAAAAATGTATATTTGGTCTTCCATTCACAAAACCCTTGGAAGTCCCTAAAATGTCATGTCAAGAGTAATAAAAAGTGTTTTTATTATATTAATGAAGTGACATTTAGAAAGCACCTAAGTATGAAGGCTGGTTGCTGGAATTAACCATGTGATTACAGGGTTGGAATTTTTATTCCCATCCCCTACCTCCTTACCTCTGATCTCCAAACAAGGGAGAGTGCCTGGAGAATGAGTCAATTGCCAATAGCCAATGATATAATCAATCATACCTGTGTAATGAAGCCTTCATAAAAAGCCAGAATGATGGTTCAAAGAGTTTTTGGATTGGTGAACACATGGAGGTGCTGGGTAAGTGGGATGTCCAGAGAGGAGTGCATGGAAGCTCCACATGCTTTCCCACATACCTTGCACTAAGCATCTCTTCCATCTGGGTGTTCCTCAGTTTTATCCTTTTACAATAAACTGATGATCTAGTAAGTAACATGTTTCTCTAAGTTCTGTGAGCTGTTCTAGCAAATTAATTGAACCTAAGACAAGGGTTGTGGGAACCTCTGGTTCACAGTCTGAAGGTCAAAAGTACAGGTAAAAACCTTGACTTGTGATTGGCATTCTGAGTTGGAGTGGGTTGTTGGAACATCTGACCTACAGCCAGTTGATCAGAAGCACAGGTAAGAGCCTGGATTTGTGACTGGCATCTGAAAGAGTGTGGGGAGGTCCAGTCTTGTAGGAATGAATTCAATCTGTGGAATCTGCTGCTATCTCTGGGTAGATAGTGTCAGAACTGTGTTGAACACCCGCTGCTGTTTAAGAATTGTTTGTTAATGTGAGGGGAGCCCTCCTTTACCCCCTGGTTGAAACTGGGTTGGGAACCTAATTTCGATGACCTCTATTTCTTTATAATTCTTTTAAAACTTTGAAAATGTGGTAATGTTACAGAACTTGCCAGTGCTGTTCTGGAATAACTGTGCAGTTCAATATCTGCCGCCAAGAAGTGTGACTCCCCAGTGCAAGAGTTTGGTGAAAAAGGAAAGGAGTGTTCATTTAAAGGTTATACAGATTTAGAATAATGGCAGATTTCTGCCGTTAATTCCCACGCCCTTTAAAAACACCTGAAAGCGTATAGTCCTGCCTCCCTTTGCCGAACCAGGCCAGTTTCAGAAAACACCAGTCAGAGGTATCATCCTTCAGAAAAGCAGAAGTCTGCAGCTCAGCATTCCTGGTCACGGTTCAGCTCCAAGCATCTCTCACAAATCCTGGTGGCGGGGCAGGTCCTGAGCAGCTCTGCCAGCTATGCCACCATCTTCTCCAGGCAGACTTTCAAGCTGACCTCATGTCAGACTCACCGATGTTCAGACCTCGTGGTGGACCCCCTCACTCACTGAAGACTTCATGGCTCTCCCTAACCTTCAATCTGCCCTCATTTAAATGCTCAGCCAGGAACCTCCTGTGTGATCTTATATTTGGCCCTTGGTATGGTGCGTTAGTGTTCACCATTTTTACCAGTCCCCCAGTGTCTTTTACCCTCTTTTGGATGCCATCTTTAGTCAGAGCAAGAGTTCCCAGTGACGCACAGACATCCACCCCTTGCCCTTCACACAGGCACTGTCAGAGGCACTCCACCCCCCTGCTGTGTCATGAGTCACTGCATGTTCTCAGTCATGTACACAATTTGCCGGGTGGCAGCCCTCTTCCCTTCAGGAAGGCTTGGCTATTAACTTGCCATTGTTATGCAATGTTTCTTAAACACTGTATCATCCACTCTCTCCTTCCCCTAATCCTGCCTGAAAACAGGATTGTGGGACTTGCTCCCCTGTTTTCAGTGGACCCATGCTCTGTACCTCATTACAGTAGTATGTATTTTTTAATTTTTTCTGAAAAATTAGCTTATACTTTTGTTTTAGTGTGTGTCTTCATTTCTAGACCTTATTTTATCAACATGTTAATATGAACAAATAATGAAATTAGTATATATATTTTTCTTTGTCTTCTCTTGCACTCTACATAGTCCTTCTCTTTGGCTATAGTTTTCTCATTTATCACTAGGTTGGCTAAGTTCATCTTCTAGTAGTTACTTCAAGGAAGGCTCATAGAAACAATATTTCTTGAAATTCTCGCATGTTCAAAAATGTCTCACTGTTCCTTTTTATATAAACCATGGTTTGGCTGGGTATAAGATGTGTGGTAACCCTTACTTTCCTTTAGAACTTTTTAGGCATTGCTTCTATCAATAACTGTTGTTATAGGGAAGTCTAAGCTAAGCCTAATTTTGTCCCTTCTTATAAGCAACTTGATTATTTGCCTCATTTCCCAAAGGATTATTTATCTTTGAAATCAAGTAAGAACTTCTCGGTGTTGACCTTTCCATATTCATTTTTTCTTGGACATGATATGACCTTTGAATTTATATATTCAAGTATTTTTATTTTGGGGCCCTGGCTGGGGTGGCTCAGTGGGTTGAGCGCCAGCCTATGAAGCGAAGGGTCACCGATTTGATTCCCAGTTAGGGCACAGGCCTGGGTTGTGGGCCAGGTCCCTGGTTGGGGGCGTGTGATAGGCAACCAACCAATCGATGTTTCTCTCACACATCGATGTTTCTGTCTCTTTCTCTCTCCCTTCCCTTCTCTCTAAAAATAAATAAATAAAATAGTTTAAAAATATTTTTATTTTTGGAAAATCCTCTTGAACAATACATTGAAATTATTTTTTATTCTATAATTTGGGGCTGTTTCATAAGAGAATCTATTGTGCAATATTGGATTGTTTTTTTGCCTGTCTTCCATATCTATCATTTTCTCTCTAATCCTTTTAAATTTGTTCATTTTCATTTCCTTTTGCTTACTTTTCTTGGTCCTGCCCTTTGTCTTTCACAGTGTTTTTGTCAATATCTTTATTCCTTTGTGACACTTCTGATTTTGCTTTCATTTCTCAAAGATTTTATTTTATTCTACTTTCCTTCCTAAGGAATTCCAAGCCAACATTTCATTTCTTTCTAGTATTTCGCTATTGCTTCCCTGACTTTTTCTTCATCTCTGCTTCATGCTATTTTCTTATAAAGGTAAATACATTATTGAATTTTTCTTCAGATTTATTTATAGAAAAGTTGCAAGTCCAATGCAAAAAACTTAATTTCCTAATCCTGGTCACCATGATCATAGAAATCAAGAAATTAACATTAATATATAATATATATTACTATCAGTTAATCCTTGGACCCCATTCAAGTTTTACCAATTGCCCTAATAATGTCCTTTAAAGCAAATGGATTCAATTCAGGATCATGTGCCACCTTTAATTATCATTTGTTTAGTTTCCTTTAGCTGAAACATTTCCTCCAGCTTTCTTCAACATAATAACATTGATATGTTTAAAGACTACACACCAATTATTGTAGGGTGTCTCTCAGTTTGGGCTCTCTAATGTATTTGCATGATTAGAATCAGCTTATGCATTTTTCTTGCATGGCTATCTCAGTAGTAATGCTGTTTTCATTGCATCCTATCAAATGGTACATGATTTTCATTTGTTCCATGGCAGATGATATTAACTTTGCTCATTTTATTAAGGTGTATATGCCAGGACTTTTCACTATGAAGTTACTCTTTTCCCTGCTTCACTAATAAATACTTTGTGGAGTGATTGCTTTGGGTTATGTCCTACTTATTCTTTGTCATACTTTTAATTAATTAATTGGTTAATTTTTATCAGTACACTCTTGTGGTTTCCTATTTTATTCAATAAGTTATAATCTGTTGTTATTATTATTTATTTTTATGTTCAGAATGACTCTGATTTAGCCAGTAGGTCTCTTCAAACTGGCTTCCATGTCCTTGCATGTGTGCAATCATTCTTGGAATAATTCCTTACTTTCTGGCACAATAAGATATACCAGGTTTATCTTGTACTTTTCATGGCCCAGATCCTAAATTAAGCCATTTTTTTTTAAGGAGCTGTAGTTCCTTTTAGTGGAGAATGATATTTAGAAACCAAGATTTGGCCTTGACCAGCGTGGCTCCGTTGGTTGAATGTCATCCCTCAAAGCAAAAGGTCACCAGTTCAGTACCCGGTCAGGGCACAGGCCTGGGTTGTGGCTCAGCCTCTGGTTGGGATGAGTGTGGGAGGCAACCAATCAATGTTTCTTCCCTCTCTTCCTCTCTCTCTAAAAATAAATAAATAAAATTTAAAAAATAATAACAAACCAGGATTTGGGTGCTAGATATGCTCTGTGCTATCAGATATGACTGTTTTGGGGCTCTTTCAGTAGACAGAGCTATGGAGTGTGTGTGAACACACAACAGATATTTATGTCTATATTTATTTCTATGTCTATCTATCTACATTGAAAACTGCACATTTACACTAATCTGTTCAATTTTATGCAACACCACACAGGCTTCATTTTTCCTCTTTCTTTTCATATTTGTACCTCCATTTTCCAACTGTTAGAAACTTTGCTCCCATCATTCTTGATATATTTACTTATTTTATCAATGCCCTATATGTACCAATCTCCCATCTCTATGGCTGCCTCCTCATCTGCGCAACTGCACAAATGCTATCGCCAGCCGACCCAGGCTCCTACACCCCACACTGGCCCTTTATCATACTGAGTCTCCCTCACCTCACACTGAGCTGCCCGACTGCATGTGGACCCCTCCTCACCCTTCTAGGGCTTTGACACCCTGTGTTATTACCACTGACCTGTGAGGATGCCCTTCCCATCCCACTAGGTTCCCACACCTGTGTTGCCTCACTCCACCCCCACAATAACATCCTGCCTTGTCCTCAGTGTAAAGGACCTCCACATTGGATGCCCTCTTCAGTTTTATGGCAAAAATGTCCTACCACAAGTTTCATTTGCCTCTCAGCAATATAAATCTGGTGAATGTTCTTTGTCTGAATTAATTTTCCTCTTCCTTTCTTCCTTTTTTCCTACATTTAGTTTGTACAGTTCCTATTCTGGTCCTTTATTAATAACTAATTTCTGAGTGAAGTAAGTTATTCCTGAGCCAGCTATTTGTAGACATGACACGAAGGGAAGAGGACAATAATGAGTTCTAGGCTAACAAGAATTTCCCCTATAACCAAGGTTGTCTATAACAGCTCTGTTAGTCCCTGCTTCTTCCAGCCACAAAGACAGGCAGCTGCTGGGCTGTTCAGGACACAGCCTACCAGCTCCTCCGCATTGCTTCCAGCAAGTAAGACTTGTCAGTGGGATGTCTTATTCCACCCTATCTGATTCTCAGAACCAAACCAGATCTGGGAGCTTTTACCACCAAGCTATGCTCCCTGTTCTTGGTGCAAAAACAAACTTTGTACCTCAGAGTGAAATTCTCACCTTGGAGAAATGTGATTTTCCAGCTTTTCCCCTAAGATCTTTAGCCACAGATATTCTCGCTACATTTCTTGTTGCACTCCTGTATTTCCAAAAATGTGAAACACTAGAAGATCTACATACACCCCTGGGTTGGGTCCCTTTGTTCACTGTGGCCCTGCTACACTCCTGACTTTTAATGATGGCCCCCACCCACCCACTCCCTCTAAGACTCCTTCAGCCTGAACACACACACACTCTCTCCCTTGCCTCACTGTTGTTACTACCCAAAAATTTCAAGTACAGTTTATACATAATTTTATGGGGGCAACCTTCCCTCGCTTTCAAGCTGGACTGGGCTCCATGTTATACAATTTCATGGTATCTTTACCTTTTCCTTCACAGCCCTTATCATAAATATGGTTGAGTTATTACTTTAATGATTATCCATTTAATGGATTTCCCTCCCTGAAGTGGGGAGTATGCCTGTCTTGTTATTGTATTCCCTACACCTTGACCTGGCATGTCATAGATACTTATTACATATTTACTGAACAAATGGGTGAATGATCTCAACCCAGTATGTCTCCTTCTCATACTTTCATACACAAACTTTTTTCCATGATCATCCTTGACTTCCTTGTTGCTCAATCCACTAGACATTTTTTAGATTTCACAACACAAATCCAGGTGATTTTGATAGTACATTTATTAAAGCTGGGGTTAGTTTTTCATTAGATTCCACATATGAGTGAAATCATATGGTATTTATCTTTTTCTGACTGGCTTATTTCACTTAGTATAATACTTTCCAAGTTCATTCATGCTCTTGCAAAGGGTAATTTTTTCTTTTTTATGGCTTACTAGTATTCAACTGTGTAAATGTACCATAGTTGTTTTATCCACTCATCTACTGATGAACACTTGGGCTGCTTCTAAATCTTGGCTATTATAAATAATGCTGCAGTGAACATAGAGATGCTTATATTCTTTTGAATTAGTGTTTCATATTTCTTTGGATAAATTCCCAGAAGTGGATTCTCTGGGTCATACAGTAGTTACATTTTTAATTTTTTGATGTAACTTCACTGCTTTCCAAAGTGGCTACACCAGTCTGTATTACCACTAATTGTGCAAAAGGGTTCACCTTTCTCCACAGCCTTGCCAGTATTTGTTGTTAATTTATGGATGAAAGCCGTTCTGACAGGTGTGAGATGGTATCTCATTGAGGTTTTAATTTGCATTTCTCTGATGATTAGTGACATTGAGCGTCTTTTTGTGTGTCTATTGGCCATCTGTATGTCTTTTTTGGAGAAGTGTCTGTTCAGGCCTTTTGCCCATTTTTTAATTGGGTTGTTTGTATTTCGGTGTTGAGTTTTATAAATTCTTTTTTTTTGTTTTTGTTTTTTTGTTTTGTTTTTTAAAATAATTTATTTATTTACTTGTTTGTTTATTTATTTATTTTTAGAGAGAGGAGAAAGGAGAAAAAGAGGGAGAGAAACATCACTGTGTGGTTGCCTCTTACTCACACCCCCAACTAGGGACCTGACGTGCAACCTAGTCATCTGCCCTGACTGGGAATCAAACCAGCGACACTTGGTTCACAGGCTAACGCTCAATCCACTGAGCCACAGCAGCCAGGGCTTATAAGTTCTTCATTAGCAAAATAGAGACAGACTCATAGCAGACTGACAGCTTCTGGGAGAGGGGGGCAGTTAGGAGATAGAGAGCCTGAGCAAAAAAAAAAAAGGGATTCAAGAACATATACAACAGTGTGGTGATTGCAGGAGGGGGGAAGGGGTGAATGGAGGTAGATGAGGGTTAAGGGGGATAAATGGTAATGGAAAAAATGCAATAAAAATAAATCTTAAAAATGAAGCTGGGAACACTGGAACAAAGGAAGGGTTTAGGGTAGAAGAAGTAACAGGAGAGAGCCCAGGTGGTTCTCTGCTTTGACTCCCTAACAACATTATAGGGAAGAAGTGAGCCATGGTGGGGGCTATTGTTAACTCACTGCAAAGTTAGAGAAAAGCAGGCCTTGGAGACAGGTTCAGCGGGTCAGCCCAGGATGAGGTGCCAGTGCCCCTTGCTCCCCTGGTTGCAAAATGCATGGAGAGAAAATTTTAGGAGAGAAAAGTAATGATGCACACCTGAGAGGAAGAAAGGCATGCTCCAGAGAGAGCCCTTACTAGGTCTTTGTCATGACTGTTCTTATTTGTTTTCTAAAGGCAGGAATTTTAGGGGAGGTCTTAGGGGAGAATTTCAGTAGAATATGCATCAGATTTATGCAAGCTGATTCACCAAAATGAAATTTATTCCACTGACTTCATCCATTCTTGGATGTGGTTGGTGCAGATGACATTGATTTCATTTTTTCATTTCTGTTATCTATCTCCCCGAGTAGAGTGATTTAAGCTATTTACCTTCTGGTTTTGGGAGAAGTGTAAACCATTTACTCTAAAGTGTCCTTAGTTAGGGAAGATAGGATTTTATGATTTACCAGATAGTTATAAACTGCTTGACCCTTTAACTATCTGTCTTAGTTTCCTTATTTCACTTGTCCTAGCTTGCTAACCTATCTCACATCAGTAATGAATAGTTGGCTGCTTCCTTCTTAAAATGCTGACTTTTCCTATTATGGCTTCACTTGACTCTCAGCATCCTTTTCTGGTCCCTTTCCTTTTCCTGGCCCCTCATTATTACATGCTCAGAGCTTAGATCGGGCCTGTCTTTTTTTCATTCTATACTCTCTCCCTGGATCATCTCATTCTCTCTTATTGTTTTAAATACAACCTACATACCAATGATTTCTAAATCTAGATTTTTCAAGCCTAGACTTTCCCAGGCCCTTATATCAAACATTCCCTTTGGCAGTTTCATCTGTCTTACAGGCATCTCAGACTTAGCCTATCGAAAATTACTTGCCTGACCTTTCCCTCAAACTACTTCTCTTCCCTCTATGTTGCCCATATCATATAATAGCATCTCATCCATCCGGTTCATCATGTCAGAAATCTGGAAATCGACATTTCCACTATTTTCTCCTCAACTTCTTTAAGCCAGTCCCTTTCTAAGTCCCATGGAGACTCCCTTCAAAATAAACCTTGGCTCTTTCCACTTCACTTCCACCATTTATCCATGTCCAAGTCACCATCCTCAGCTGACATGTAGTGTAAACTTTAACTGGTCCCATTGTTTCCATTCTCTGTGCTAGCAGCACAGTTATGACTACCACCATGTGCCTCTCTTCCCTGGCTAGTTATAGACTTAAATTTCTGTTTTCTGAGTCCCTTTTCCTACCCGTCTTAACCCTTTCTTGAGATTTGTTAGTGGTAGGTATATTATCAGTTCCTTAGGAAAGTGCATTAATCTCATTCATTGTGTAAGGATTTTACTAGTTTAACTCTCATTGGTAATCTTATTTCCAAGGTCTGCAAGAAATCTTACAGTTTTTCTTTGTTTTTTGTGCTTTTTATTTCTTTTATTGTTGTTGTTGTACATAACCAGGTATGGGTAATTGAATAGTTAATGACCAAATGGAGAAATCTGGAAATCAAGATTTTAGAATTGTTCTGACCTTTGGAACACTAAGGTCTTGTGGCACTCTTATTTTTCTTGTTAGTACACTGTGTAATCCAGACCTGAAGTAACCCAGTATTTGTGATAAGCTGTTTCCTAAGCTAATGTCTCCCTTCTTCTAGATATGTGACCCCAGAGGATGTGCATCTTATAAATTAATTTCTAAATTCCAAATAAGTTTTCACAGCAGAAATTTATGGACAGCTTGTTGAGGTTGTATTTGGTCAGAGAGTGCCTCAAAGTGCTGTGCTGTTTGGGAAAGTCAGGCAGGGACTCAGAGAAGCTGGGCCAAGCAGGCCACCAACAAAGGCAAAGCTTTCATTTTATCCCTTATTCAGTAAAATGCCTAGGAAATTCTGTTCCTCACCACAGTGAATGATGGTTTCTGTTAGGAAATTATGTAGAAATGCCACAACAAGTTGTTTAAATACTATAAAAATAACTTACTTCTTTTATCTTAAAAATGTCAGTTTCTTGGGAATCCTACTAACTCGCCCATTTAGCTTTTCTATAAAGGGCCCTAGTCATAGGCTTTATTTCAAAATTTGTCTCCTGCTTATTCAAATCTCTTTGTCCCTTCAAAACAGTTTCAAAGTATTTCTCAGGAGAAAACAAACACTACTCTAAGTGTGGCTGTTGTGTCATTATTTTAATGACTTTTGCTTTGGTTCTGGTACTCTGTTGTCTTAATTTAAAAGTCAGAAAGTGTCTACTTCAAGTGGCCCTCAACTCTTAAGCAATTCTGTTATTGAACAGAAAAACTCATCCATCTGGTGCTAGCAGAGCCGAACACTTAACACTGAAAACTGCACTGGAGAAAAATAGACTATTTTATTTGAATGGCCAGGAGAATAGGAAACTAATGCTCAAAAGCCCAAACTCCCTGATGGTGTGTAGGTTACAGATTATATAGGACAAAAACCACAAGATAATATAGGTTAGGGATTCACGCTGAGAACTGATTGGTGAAGGTGAGATAAAGGTAATAAAGCATTTATTTAGGTCTTGAGGACAGCTCTGAGGTCTGCTCTGGTGTCCCTCTCTCTGGTCTCATGGAAAAGTAGCCAGGGGGTAGTTCTTAAGGCTCAGGAGCTAAAACATACTTAGGTCAGGATGTTATCTTCAGCCTGCCAGAGGTCCCAGACTTGTGATCATTAGTCATGTCCTGACTACTATCTTCTGATGCCTCAGGGTTGCTGATTATCCTGGGCAAAGACCAGGTCTCTGAGGGATATGAAATATATACTCATATATATGAATATGAATATGTATATTCATATTTGTGTATATATATATATTTCAAGAGCTAGGATTTAAAGCTAAATGTAATCAAAATCATAAGGACCCTCAGTTTCAGTCCCTGGGCTTTTCTCCATCTTTAGCTTCACCCACTGGAAAGACATGCTTGGGAGACTGTATGGAAACCCCACAAGGCAAGGAGGGAAAGGTGAGTTTTTTCTGTTTTATTGAGAATTTTATGAGTTTATTTGAGCCAAACTGACAACATATGCCAGAAGCAAGAGCAGAAATGCTCCTGAAAGGTAAGTTTTAAATTCAGGTACATGAGTGAAGGCAGGCAAGCCCCGTTTAGTCATCTGTTCAAGCAAGGCCTGCTCAGGAGCTGAGTACAGAAGCTGTTGAAGCACAGGCTAGCTTTGTTGGAGGTCTCTTAAAGTGAAGAAGAGAACTGACTCTGGAAGTCCCCTGCAAAAATCCATCCTGTTGACTTGTCACACCTTATAACACTACCCCGCCACACATTTTTTTTTTGTCATTATTGAGGTTCTAGAACTTGATCCACATTCATCATCAAATATGTCTTTGACCTTCTACAACTGTACAAAACATTTTACTAGGTTCTATTTAAGAAATGAAACCTTGCCTTCAGTGGGCTTCCAGTGCATTGGGGAAGGAATTGAAAGTACAGGCTGTGTCCCCTATGTGGGGCATGCAGCAACTGCCACATGGAGTCACTTTCAAGGACTGGGGAAGTTCTCCTGAAGGAGGTTAAAGGGTCTGGCAGTGTCTGAAAAAGAGGCTATAGGGAATGAAATGATGAGCACTGTTCTCAATTGAGGGAGGAGGCTTTATGGACTTAGGCCTGTCCAGTGGATATCTCTCTCTCCTTAGAACAGTGGTTCTCAACCTTCCTAATGCCATGACCCTTTAATACAGTTCCTCATGTTGCGGTGACCCCCAACCATAAAATTATTTTCATTGCTACTTCATAACTGTAATTTTGCTACTGTTATGAATCGTAATGTAAATATCTGATGTGCAGGATATATTTTCATTGTTACAAATTGAACATAATTAAAGCATAGTGATTAATCACAAAAACAATATGTAATTATATATGTATTTTCCCATGGTCTTAGGCGACCCCTGTGAAAGGGTCGTTCGACCCCCAAAGGGGTCGCGACCTACAGGTTGAGAACCGCTGCCTTAGAATAAAACTTCACCATTTCTGAGGGGAGAGAGGCTTGAAAGAAGAATTTAAGCAGAAATCCTGCTTCTCTCATAAGAAGCAAAGTTGATTAAGAGAAGGAGGCTCTCAGTCCTGGCCTGGGTAGCTCAGTTGGTTAGAGTAGTGTCCTGATATGGTTGTGATTCCATCCCAAGTCAGGGTACATACAAGACAGCAAGAAAGGAACGCAAAAATAAGTGGAACAACAAATCGATGTTTTTCTCTCTCTGCCTCCCTCTTTCTCTCTCTCTCTCTCTCAAATCAATCAATACATTAAAAAGAAAAAAGAAGCTCAACGATTCCATTTCACAGCTTTTTCACACTAATGCACCAATTCGTTCATTCACTACTACTTGTGCCAGGCACTTTGCTGGATGCTGGGGACACAGGGCCAACATGGACTTTGCATCCGGATGGCGCCTGTTCTCAAAGCGTAGACAACGGCTGCTTTCAAGACAGCAATGCTTGATCGGATGTGAGGGGGATCGAGGCTGCGGACCGCTTTTTTCTTTCCCAGCGCCCAGAGCCTGGGGCTCTCTCAAGGGTTAGAGCCTGGCAGCCGCGCCCCTCCCCTCTAGCCCCGCCCAGCCTGTCAGGAACAAGGAAGCCCCGCCCCCGGCTGCGCTCGCGCCGCGTAGCGCTAGCCCGGCCTTCAGCCTTTTACCCCAGACCCTCGGCCCGGTAGCCACTAGAACCTCCACGCGTCCTAAGGACTGCAGCTTCAACCCGGGAGGGAGGAGCGACATGGCGGCGACCAAGACCGAGAACCTCTCCCTGGTGGTACACGGACCCGGGGACCTGCGCCTGGTAAAACGGGAGGGGGAGTGGGGAACCTAGCCCCACCCTGCTCCACGGGCTGCAGAGCCCAGCCGGGAGCCAGCTCGCCAAGTCCAGCCGGGCACTGGCCCTGTACCCTGCGGCTCCTGGCCCTCAGGTCCCAGATGGTTACCATGGGGGTGAGGGAGGGGGTCGGCTGTTGACGGTTGGCGGTTGGCGGTTGGCGATAGGCATGTGGTGCTAGGCGCTAAGAGCAGGATTCTTGTCGCGTGCCTCAAGAACCTAGCCCAAGGCCGGCACGTGGCTGGAGCCCCGGTAGGTTGCGAAATGATTGACGCCTGCCTCCACCCTCCTTTGCCAGATAGTCCACCTGTCATTGCACTTTTCAGAAGACACACAGGGAGGCTGCTTGACTTAGGACATGCCCTAAACTTCTCCTCTGGGCAGACAGTGCAGAGCAGAAAGGGGGGCCAGAGGGACATTTAAAAAGCTGTAGAACTCGTATTTAATATCTCTTGCTAGGGGTGATAAAACTTCCTTTGCATGATGATTATGATCAGGAGAGTACTCAGCACTTACTAGGTACTTCCTTCCTTCCTCCTTTTCTTCCAGCACAGGCTTCCATCACCAGGATTTCTGGTGTTCCCTGTGCCTTTGCCAGACTGCTAGATCTTGAAACTCTACGTCTATAAAGCTCCTTTCCTCCTTGCCTCTCCTAGTCCGCAGCCAGTTCACTTCCTAGCCGTTTTCCTTTCTGATCCTGCTCCCCTTGCCCTTTAAAAGCATTATGTATATGTCTTCTCTGCCCAGACCCTACCTCTGCTCTCTGGCTAATGAAGCCAAAGTTTTGGGAGCTGCAGAGTCAGCCTTGGGGTAGTGCCAGGCTGCCTTCACAAAGTCCATCTCAGATGGGTCTGGGATGGTGGTGGATACGTGGGACAAGTGCCCTCTATCCCTGCCGCTCTCTAGCACCTCCTTTCCCTGCAAAGAGAACATACATCACCAGGATCTAGATTGGAGAGACCCAGGAGATTATCCAGAGTAGCAGTTTTTGACTATTTGAGAATCTGTGGTCTCTCTCCCCACAGAATTCGACAACTTTGGAGAGTTACTAGACTTCCTATAAGCCCCTCCATAGATTTTTAAGAGGTCTGTAGATTCCAGACTAAGAACTCCTGCCTTGATCCAACTCTGCATTTCATCAGTTGATGTAAATTCCATCACTAGAGTGACAGGCTTGGTTAATTAACAGAGCCCAGACAAGAACTCAAGAGGTTCAGACTCCCATTCCAGTGCTCTCTTCACACACCTGAGGGCCTCCACTCAAGGTCCTGAATTCGAGTGACACTATTAGTGTTCATTGCTACCAACACCAGATGGTATTATGAGTAAGGAAATGTAGTATAGCTCTATACAATTTACAGAGTGATTTCAAACTCAGTCCTTTATTCCACAAACATTTACTAAATGAGAGGCTGCCTTCCATGAGCCAAGCATGGACTGGGTGTTCGGAGAGGAAGAGGAGGACACAGCTTCTAACCCCAAGCTGCTCTAGGGAGACAGATAGATGAAATAAACAATAAAATAGTGTGAGGACTTTGATGGAAGACACAGAGTAAAGGCCTCTAGGGAGGGGCCCTTGGCCCAGGGAGGAGGCCCTAGAGATGAATACTGCTTGAGCTGATTCTTGAAGGTGTCAATGTTAAGAAATGTCCAAATGACATATGCCAGGGAACAAGATCTTAAATGTGCCTGAGAATAAATTTTGCAGTTTTTAAAATGCACTTTAAGGGGATAACAAAGGAAGATTACATGAAGATGGGCGGAGGCAAAGTGGGGATTGGATTATAGGATAGTTAATGAGGTTTTGGGCTGTCTTGAGGGTGGTCTGCTTTAGAAAAGAGAGGTCTAAAAGGGTAGTTATATATTAGAAGGAGGGGTCTAAAAGGGTGTATTTCAAAGGTGTGTTAACCTAGACAGGGCTTGTTTAAGGCAAAGATAATCCTTTTACTAAAGAAGTTATATACCTGGGATGTGACTGTTCATTGTGACCTGTCCAGTTAGAAATTTAAGATCACATCATCCTGTGAAATTACTTTCCAAAGAAGTTCTTTATCACTTACAATTTCCCCTTTTGGTCATAAATCAGTCTGAAGGATGCATTGTTGACCAACCTTTTGGTCTGAAAATGTGGTCTCACTGAGCTAGGATGGCTTGTTCCTAGGAAACCTCATCATCTAATTGCTCATTGGGAATGGGGCAATACCGTAACCATGGGATATGAGTTGAGGTGAAATTTTCCCAAAAAAGGAAGGGCAGGTAGGTGGAAGGCAGTCAGGTCTTATGGCCTCCATTGTAAAAAAAAAAAAAAAAAGAACCCTGGATTATTGCTCTCATCTGAACCATTATGATCCGAGCTTTGCCTTGTCTCATTTTTCTGTGTTTGACATCTAGTAATAACATTTACATAAGTCATGAAAAGGAGTATTAACAGTTATTTTTGCCTTGTCTCCTTTTTCTGTATTTGGCATCTAGTAATAATATTTACATAAATCATGAAAAAGAGTATTAACAGTTATTTTACACATGTTCAGTAATTGTAAACAGTTGGAGTACATAGGAAAAGTCCAAGTAATAAGTATACCTATTTGTATGACTAATACATTAGCAAATAGGTAAAGACAAAATTCTGAGTTCAATACCAATCCAGTTAAACAGGCTTTGTCGATGTCTTGGGCTAGCTGCCTACCTCTGATGTTAGCTGTTTCTCCTTCTAGAGGAGTCTTTGATGTCCCTTGTAGGCAGAGTCAAGTGTCAGAGACAGAGGTAGATGGTCATTTGTGGTTAGGCCCCTGATATGATCCCTTCCAATGAGGTTGGAGAGTTTCTTTTATTTGATGTCTTTTCTAAAGAACAAGATCTAAAGTCTTTGTCTCCTGGGAGATGGCTGTGAAAGGAAGCAGTTACACACTTTGCATTTTCTTGAAGTGACTTTATCAAACATTAACAATAGTGTAAGATGCCTTTCAATAACGTCAACTCATAAATTCCTTCACCAAAGTCCAGCTTAAATGCACTTTGATGTATAAAGGAATCAAAGGCTGAAAAATGGGAACCCAAGGAGCAGGGAAGAACCAAGTGGCCCTCTTGGGTTTCCCATAGCCCCGACTATTCATTTTTTAAATCATTTGACCTCTAAAAACACTTCATAGACATCAAAGTCAATTATTAACATGGACTTACTTTCGTAAAACCCAGATGAAACACATGTCTGTTATTTAAACCAGCAAAGTTAAGCTAGCTTTTATTTACTAAGAACTAAACTTAGATCATGTGAATTTGAAAAGCGCGAGTTAGTTTCTGTATTTAGGAGATTTTTAGGATACCCAGGCCTTACAAATGCTTCACAAACTTTGTGGATGTTACAATAATGTCAAAATGCTGTAAACATTTCTAAATGCTCCTGTCAATTCATGTACATACTGCATTACATATCAATAATAGTTCATGGGTACACTTTATTTCCTTTATTCCTGATAACCAGTTTTACCAGATTTTAGGCACAAGCATCTGGATAAGGAGAACAGGAACGACACAGTCCCTTTGTCCAGGGAGCTGAATACCACGGAGGGTTATCTATAGGATTTATATATATCTCCAGGCATTGATGCACACCTGAATGTTTTGTCATTAGCTGTATGTGGAGAGAACAAGTTAAAGGGAAAATAATAATTTTAGAATGATGGATTGATGTTGAATTGTAAAGAGCAGAAAAGTGTATTATACACTGAGTCAAAAGAATTACTTTGAACCTGTAACAATATTTTAAAAACTCAAGTAATCCTGTATCTGTGATATAACACATTTAAAATGTCCTCTTCCTTGCATATACACTTTACTGTTAAGATTTCTGCGCGAGAAGGAAGAGATTGTAGAAAGAGGAATCCTTGAACACCCATAGTCCAAGCCACAGCCCAAGTGGTCCTGAGCATCATGTCTCTCCCTGGTCTCCCTGGTTAGTTTTGCCACCAGCTGATAGAGCCAGCAGCTTCTGTATGATCAAATTCATAGGCTTTAAGGAGCAGCATCTACTCTGATGGGGGAAATGCAGGCTAATTAATATACCTGAGCTAGACTTATCAGTCAAAGGCAGTTGAGACTGCAAATAGGATTTAAAACTCCTCCAGAAAAAAGAGAGAACTGGGCAAATAGCCCAAAGAAATACCTTCCTTCCTTTTATATTAACTGTTTCAGCATTAAAACAAAACCCGAAATAGATAAACAACAGGAAATTAAATACAGCAATACTGCTATGGAAGTGCAGTGACTTTGTCTGCAAGAGCTAACATTTTCCTCTAGAGGAAAAGCAGGAAGAGCAGTAAACAATATCACAAATAGGACTTTAACATTTTATGTAGTAAGTTTTATACTATTAAGAGATGTGGTAAAAGTTAACCCTATTCTAAGAGGGAAAACTAGAATTAATGTGTGTAGGGAAAGGTTCTCTTTTAAAATTGCATGACAGAAATTAAGAAGAAAGTCATGGCCAGCCAGCTCAGTTGGGTAGAGCATTGTCTTAATTCACCAAGGTTGCGGGTTCGATCCCTGATGAGGGCACCTACAAGAAACAACCAATGAACGCACGAATAAGTGGAACAACAAAGCGATCTCTCTCTCTCCCTCTCTCTAAAATTAAAAAAATAGAAAAACAAAAGGAAATTAAGGATGAGAAATCTGTATTCATATAACTGGAGAAAATATGTTCAGATTTTGTGAAGTGATATTCAGTTCAATAGTTTTTTTTTAAAATGTAAATGTTCAATTACATAGGCCTGAACACAGTGAACAATTATTCAATGTTACTAACAGACTACAGCAACGTTTTTCAACCAGTATGCCATAAGAATTTTTAAAACATGCAATACCTGACTATTTAGTCAGGGGCACTGACCTCTTTTCCCTTAGTGTCAAATAAAAAAATGACAACAGCTAACACGACAATAGCCATCCTATGTGAATGAATCAAAATTATACCTATTTTTTGTCAGGTCAGCAAAAAGTATATTTTTTGGTGTGCTGCAGAATTTTAGTAATTAGCTTATGTGTGCCATGAAATGAAAAAGGTTGAAAGTCACTGGACTAAAGAATCCAAAAAAGCTCAGAGATTTTGTATTTTTGCTTAAAGAATTGTCTTGGCATGTCAATAATTCAAATAATAGTAATAGTTGTTTTACTGTCTTTTGAATTTTGTCATTCTAGTCAGCTTTTTTTTTTAACACTTGTGATTCGTTATAGTTTTATTTCTCATATTAAATAAATGTTTATTTTTGTACCTAAAAATAATCGTCTAGTAAATTCATGTATAGTTGAGTTCACACGTTTTGAATTAGGAGGAAATTGTTTTTAACTTTATTTATCACAGCTGAAAATTAAATAATTCTTTACCCATTCTGCATGGATTCAGTTCCAGGTGCTGGGGAAACTTAAGGGAGAAGAAGGAGTCACCTTCCCAGCCTGGTGAGGACAGGGAAGGCTTCTTGCGGGGTTTTGTTTCATTCCCTGTTCATGATTCATGTTTCTGAGCCTACCCCGACCCATCTTTTGGACAGCCCCACCTGTATGTCCCCAGACACCACAATTCCAACACATCCAATCCTAAATCTCCTCCAATTCCCACAGCAATTAGAAAGTTATTCCAGATGCCTCTTTTCCCCTCCCTTCCCACCTCATGTAGGATCTTGAAGGAGAGGGATCAGTCAGTAGTGAAATTGTTCCCCTGGATATAAGCAACTGAGTGCAGAGTGGGATTGAGAATTCAGGAGGCTTGGAGCCCAGAGAGCCTGCACTGGAGATGGCTGAGTGGACTTTGGGAGAGTGTCTGACCCTTCTACTTTGACCCTGTTTGCCAGGATCAATGCCAAGAACAAAGCCTCTTGTGACAAAATGGCCAACTGGAAAAACTTTGGACTTTCCTCCCATCCTCAAAACACCCTTCAGGCACTCAAGGGAAGGAAACTTGAGGAGGGAGGGAAAGCAAAAACAAGGTCTTTTGCTCTGTGCTCCTTAAGTGTGCAGGGCAGCCAGCCAACTGGTTAACAGGAGACCTGGCAGGTGGGAGAAGGTGGACTTTGAGGACCTGGGGCATGAACAACCACCTTCTCTGAGCCTATCCTGCTGTTCCTCACTGGAAGGCAGGGGGTGTGGCTTTACACTCATCTACAATTGAAGGAATTAAGTCTATAACGTTGCTGGAATCCTGCTTCACTTCCCTATTACAGCCTTTAAAGGAGCAGTTAAATACTCTTAATGAAAACAAGGAAAATACAATGTTTTCTTGAAACAATAAAAACTTTACCCTTTCAAGAGGAAAAGAACAAAGTTGTCCAAAGCTGGTTCGATCATACTGTGAGCTAATTGCCGAAAAAGAACTTTGATTTTCTTTCTTTTGTAATAAGAGCTAACATACTCTGAGCCAGGTACTCCCTTTTATGAGTATCTTCATTAAACAGAGAAGGACACTGAGGGCACTAGAAGTTATATAATTAGTCTGAGGTCACACAGCTGGTGGAGAGGAGCCTGGGTTTGTACATGGACAGGTGATCCTAGGATCTAAGTTCTTCACCACTGCACCACTCAGGTTGGCTGGCAGAGGGAAAAGGTGTCTGCCCCTGATTTCTCCTCATGTTGAAGCCAGTGCTACAGCCCATGCCAGATGTCCTGAGGGTGTGAACTCAGATGTGCAGGTGGAAGTAGAGGAACAGGGGCCATTAAGATATATTTAGAAATAGTTTTAGGCTAATTTGAGAAGATATATTTAGGAAGGGCAAGATAACATTCAGGATGCTAGAGGCACCTAAGAGGACTCCATGTTCCCACAGTTTTTCCTGAAGTATTTACATGATTTATTCAGTTAGGGAGGGAAGACTGCAAGGGGATAGAGGAAGAATATGTTTGTGGACTGTTTGTAACAAAGTGAAAAACTGAACATAACTACAATAAAGAAGTTACTGAACTCTTATCTCTTTGTTACCATCACTCACAGATCAGAAATCCCATTTAGGAAACCTTGAATATGCCTGCTTGAGCTGTGGGGATAAAGTGAAAGTCCCAGAACTCAGAGGAGCTAAGAAACTTTAATAAATGAGAAATAGGATAAATGAAAGAATATCACCACTGAAATCTGAGACAGAACAGGTGATTAAGTAAACAGGATTATAGCCAACGTCACCAACAAAAAGCAAGGTTTTTAAAGTAGCCATGCTGTGATAACTTTCTAAAACATTGTGAGCTCCACAGCTGTGGTTAGGATACTAAAAAAACTTAAGGGCTGATCTTAACATGGTCTTGTGCTCAAGCGGCATGTCTCCTGCTGAGAGGGGAGTCATGAGCCAAGCTGAGTTGTAAGGGTGATTAGAGTTAGCAAAAAAAAAAAAAGGACACAAAGGGAAAGATGGTTTAGAGGGAGAGGTATTTAAATTCTCCGTGAAGTGTATTCTGCTACTAAGGAAAAATCAGGCCAGCGGTACAGTACCCTCTAGTGTCTGGGAAAGTCACTGCAGCCTTGCTCCTGCGGCAAGGTCAAAGCTGCTCCTTTCTGTTAACTCAGGCAAATATTTACAGTAGTAATTCCTAGTGACACCCAGCGACTACTTGGTGTGTCCATCAGTTGCTGTGAGCTGGTATCTTACTCCCTCTCCACCCTCAAATACGGTGTTCAGGCCTGGCCTGGTTGGCGGCAAACTATGACTAGTATGCTGTGGAATTCTCTCAGTGCCTGGGAAGTTACCTTCTAGTGCCTTTAGGGGGCAGGGTGGTGTGCTATTCCATGTTTGAAATAAAAGCCTGTTTTAACCTACGGTTTAAAATTTTTAAATTTCACACAGTATAACAGAAACACAACTACACAGCAGTCCCTGATGTTGTATAATGTTAGATGTGGGACCAGCAACTTTTTTTTTTCCCTCTAGCAACTTCTCTGAAAAAGAGTTCGGTGGTAGCTATCCTGAGTTGCCCATTTCTAAATGGATTCCCTATCCCCTTCTCTCTCTGTCTCCCTCCCACCGGACTTCCTTCCTTCCAGATGTAGCCAGTTTAAATTATTAAGAGATGAAAAACTGCCTTGAGCCCCTCTGCCCACATCAGGCTGCTTTGGATGTAGCTCATTATCTTGTTAGTTAAATAGCCCCAGTGTTGTTTATTGCTACCTGTAAAAGCATCTTGGGGAAGCTTTCAGAAGGAGGTAAGCTTTGAATAGTGTCTCCTCTCAGAGTGCTCTATGGGGCCCAGCTCCGACCTTCTCATCACCCAATTGACAGCTCCTTCCATCATCCCTGAAGGAGAAAGCATAATCCACCTTGGGGGTGCAGTGGGCTGCATTGAGGTAGGCTTGGGAATCAGACACACCTGGGGTTAGCCCCGATTTATCCACTCTTTGGCAGTGTGACCTTGACCAGGTTATTGAACTTCCCAGCCTCGGGTTATCTTATCTGCAAACTGGGCTATGGCGAGGATCATGTCTGTAAAGTGTGGAAAGCCCAGAACAGTGTCTGGCACATAGTAAGTGCTGTAAACATTTAATAACCCTTCCTCTTCGAGGCTGCCTTCAAAGAATTAATAAAATAAACACTTGGATCTGACCACCCACTGTCCTTCCTCATCACCAGGAATTTCCTAGCCAGTTGGCATTGAGAGAAAATAATAACAGCTGTGAACACTGCAATAACTCAGATTGCTTTTTGAACCTGTGAGAGTTCAAAATAAAGGTTTCATGTATTCCAGGGACCTCTAAAATTCCACATGGGATATTTTGAAAGAGAGGACTCCCCCCAAAAGAAAGAAAGAAAGGAAAAAAGAGAGGAAGAAAGACAAGAGAGCCTAGTGTGTGCCCTGATGTAGAGGGAAAAGCACAGCCTCACACTTTTCCAACCTCTGCAGCTGCCAGATACACCCTCATCCTTCCCTGTCCACGTTTGTCAGACCAAACAGATCTGTATCTAATAACGTGTTTTCAGGAGAGAAGAATCTGACAGGAAAGGCAGATCTAGGGAAGCTGCCCAAACATCCTTTCTGCCTTGGGAAGCACATAGCTTATTTTTTTGTGAGTCCTAGGCAAAGTGCCTGGTTGAGCGAGGTGAGGACAGCACTATTCTGTGTAGCCCCTCAGGCATCCACCCAGCAGCAGTTTAGCCTTAGCCTGTGTTAATTTTAAGACATATTTTAATGAAAATCCACTTTAATTTTTAAAAATTTGAAAATGTTCATAAGGTAAATTTATTATTCATGCTAAATTATTGTTCTATTTTGTTTCCTTTAGGAGAACTATCCCATCCCTGAACCAGGCCCAAATGGTAGGTCCTTGGCATACACAACTTATATTTTCTTGTTTCCCCTGGAGACACATGTGCATTGCTCCCTCACCCCTCTTCTGCTACAATTTGTACTTTGCCTCCATTAAAAACCATGCTTTGGTTAGGCTTTCCACTTAGTCCATTTTCCACAGACTCCACTTGGCTGCTACATGCACTATAAGAAATAGTGGTAGGACAAGAATAGTTACCACATCTGACTATTGCCTTTTCCCAAAGAATTTTTGGCATAAAATGCCAAAAACAGAATTGTCCTTCTTTTGATCTTAGGTTACTCTATCCACTATAAGCCACTATTTGGGTAACTGAATCCAAATTTTGAAAAGAAACGAGTCTAAAGAACATAATGTTTTAGTTAGAAAAGGGAGCATCATGCCAGAAAGACCAAGACCTTCTGTCCAGTGGGGATGGGAGGAGGTAGGAGTCCTGCCCCACTGCCCTAATCAATCAGGTGCAGAAAGTTGGTGTGCACACTGGGGCAGGGTTCCCATCACTTTTGCGCCACTCTTTCTGTCTTCTCACTATGCGAGCCTGCGACTGAGTTGACACACACGTTTCCTGGGTGGTGTCTGTACCCGAGGAGGTCATGCCACTCTGTTGGTTAAGGCAGCTCCCTGATGACAGTTTTCTAATCCCTCCCATCCCTGGAATCCCACTTCATGATCTGCAGGACCCTGCAGTGAGGCTGGGAGCAAGAGGCAGAATATCTATAGATAGCTCATCTCTCACCCAGCCAGTCAGGTCCCCTTTCTGTCCTTTATTAATTGGGATGTGCTGCCCCACCTTACCCAACTGTAGCTTCTGTGTGAACATCATATTGCAGGTAGCTTTCCTGGAGCCTTCAGAGCTTTGCTTCTCAAAGGTCAGTTGGGTTATTGGTTTATAGTGATAAGAATACAGACAAGAGCTGTTTCTACCAGTATCTAGCAAGTACTGTATTTTTAGGGCTTAAGTCTTTTCACCAAGATATCATTTTTAGAGCAGTGAAAGAGACAGCTCACTGTGTCCTGAAAAGTTGGTGTTGATTCTAGAGGTGGCCAAACAAGGGCTGTCTTGGACTCAAAAATCCTGGTACTGCTTTTCTATGTGTCAACTTGGCTAGGCTATGGTGCCCAGTTGTTTGGTCAATCACTAGATGTTGCTTGTGACTTGCTGTCCTTGAATCAAAAGAGGAAATAATGGTACATTTCAGCTAGAGTTTTAGCAAGTCAGATTTAACCTCTTTTTATAAACTGGTAACTTTGAGATAGGAAACTCTGAAACAATTTTCTTAACTCAAAGGACTTTTCCCTATCTTGGATCTCAGAATTCACCATGTCATTTCTTACTCTGTTCACCAAAACCAAAGATGGAAAAGTTCTACAGAGCCACACCTGTTGGATCATCCATGGTTTGTGTCAAGGACAGTGTAAGACACTGAATGCATAGCACAGCTTTGGGTGTCTTTGTTTTTCTCAGGAAGATACTTGTAACATGGTCATCTCAGTCAGACTAGGCCAGTAATCCTTCAGGACTTATTTCAGCAAAGGGGCTCAGTAGCATCATTATTTTAAACTTGGAAAACTGACAACAACAATACCACTAAATCTCACTACATTCAAACCTGTGAAGGTTGAAATGCCAGTTGAAATATATGAGTGGTTTAAATTGACACTGCACTTTTAAACAAAACAACAGGCATGAAAACAGAGCCTGATAGCTCACAAAGTATTGCCAAGCCTAGATTCTGCCAGCCTCCCTTTCATGAGGAGATAAGAATCAGGCGTAACACATTAACAGTTATAGCCTAGAAAATAGTTTTTTTTCTTATGGTTGATACATTTCTTCCTACTAATAATATCTTGTTTATGCTGTGTATTAGCCAGAGTTCTCCAGAGAAACAGAACTGAGATTTATTATACAGA
This sequence comes from Furipterus horrens, assembly GCF_987537825.1. Taxonomy (NCBI): domain Eukaryota; kingdom Metazoa; phylum Chordata; class Mammalia; order Chiroptera; family Furipteridae; genus Furipterus; species Furipterus horrens. Next base: position 151,014,216 of record NW_028327173.1, read on the forward strand.
TTTACTTATATATAGATTTATTATACATGTATATAGAGGGCAGGGAGAGATTTATTTTAAGAACTTGGCTCACATGATTGTGGGAGCTGGCAAGTTTGAGATTTGTAGGGCTGACCAGCATTCTAGAAATTCAGGTAAAAGTTGATGTCACAGTCTTTAGAAGTACTTTAGATTTATTCTCTTACCAATTTTCAAATATACAACACAGGAATTTACTTATAGTCACCATGCTGTACACTAGATCCTCATGACTGACTTTACAATTGGAAGTTTGTACCTTTTGACCCTCTTCATCCATTTCATTGATCCCTCACCCCTTGCCTCTGGCAACCACCAATCTGTTCTCTGTATCTGCAAACCTGGTTTTCATCTTTTTGTTGCTTCTGTTTTTTTAGATTCCACATATAAGTGAGATCATACAGTATTTGTGTTTCTCTGTCTGACTTAGCACAATACCCTCAAGATCCATCCATGTTGTTGCAAATGGTAAGATTTCCTTCTTTTTTATAGCTGAATAATGTTATGCTGTGTATATATACTACATTTTCTTTATCTATTGATGGACGTTTAGATTGCTTTCATATCTAAATTGTTAATCACATCTGAAAAGTACCTTTACAGACACATCTAGTGATTGACCAAACAACTCGGCACATGGCCAAGGTGGTGCATAGAATTAACCCTCACATGCAGTTATTTTGCTCTGTGGATGCTTTCTTGTCTTGCAAGACTCAATTGGGATTGCTGTTTAGCTTGTTTTCCTCTGTGGTCTAAACTTTGTACCTGGCCTTTGAAACCAAGCCCTCTCCTTCCTCCAGAGGAGAATCATCAGAGTGCCTCAGGGTGATACAGGGGTTGTTCCCTCCCTCACTTGATCCTCCTTCTCCCTTTTCTTATCAGAGGTGCTGCTGAGGATGCATTCTGTTGGAATCTGTGGCTCAGATGTCCACTACTGGCAGCATGGTCGAATTGGAGATTTTATTGTGAAAAAGCCAATGGTACTGGGTCATGAAGCTTCAGGAACAGTCGTAAAAGTGGGATCATTGGTAAAGCACCTACAACCAGGTCAGCAAAGCCTTTCAACTAAGGGGTCAATTTATTCATCCAACATCAATATTTGTGCATGCTTTCTTGGGGCTGGACTCTCTGTTGAACACAGGGAACGCAACAGTCAACAAGACAGCCTCGGGCCTGACCACATGGATCTTATCTTCCACAGTGGGAGACAGAGCTGGGACACACAGACAGTTACTTAATTACAGTTGTTTTCAGGGCAGCAGAGAAGAATACAAAGTGCAATGGATGTGCTCTACTCAGACCCCTGACTTGTCTGAGGGAGGAACAATTAAGCGAATCCCTACAGGCATGTGAGAAATAAGCCAGGCCCAGGAACCACAGTCTGCCTCCACATACTAAGAACCAGGGCCTTTGGTGCAGTCTTTGATTTTATTGGATGGTTAGGAAATCACCAGTATGTTTCTAGATTTGCTTAATTTATTCTCTCAGAGGGAGGAATGCTCAGCTGTGCCAGACTCTGGTATGTTCCCCAACACAGTGAATTAAATCCAAGATGTCTTGGCATAGCTAGCCCTTGGCTTTAACCTTCCTTTGCTCATGAAGCCACTATACAGCCTGGAGATGATGTCAGATTATTTGGAGGAAGTAGGAGGTTGCTAGGAGGTGCCATCCTGTGTTAGAAGGCTCTCTGAGCCCAGTTGTGTGGGAAGGGATCGACCAGCTCTGAAGAAGCTAGACATCTGTCTCATTTAGGAATGTTAAGCCAGGCCCTCCATCATCAGTCAAGTTGAGAAAGCCCCTGAGGTTCTGCAGGGTTTTTCCAAAGCAGAAGGTTCATAGCTTCCAACAGCCACTGACTGGTTATCACCTATGAGATGAGGTCTCTAAATATATGTCATAACAAGGAGTGGGATTCTCTACATTTAAATTATAACAAGTGCTTAATTAATAGTGACAATGGGTCCAGCCTGAGCCAGATGCTTTGAGAGATATAGAAAATGGAGATGATAAGATCCTTGGATGCTTCAATCTAGTTAGGAGACCAGATGTCAGGTCAGGATATATATCGTCGGCAGCCGTCCGTCTCGAGAGACGATGGCGTAGCTTCCTGAGAGTCTATCTGCACCGCCGAGAATGGCTGTGCAGTCCGACTCGGGAGTGACAATCCCTGCCACACTTGTTACAGGTGAAGGCAGATGGCCGTTGTTGCTGCTGTTGACGCTGCTTCCGCCTCGATCTTTTCTGGACCGCCTCCTCGTTGCGCGCAGCCTCTGCACGTGACGTACCTTGCCTGACTGTGAGCCTCCAGGCTAGGCGGTCGTCTGCTTGAACTTCCCATGTGTTGAGATTGATGGAGCATTGTGTCATGTCCTTTTTGCAGATGTCTTTGAACCGCAGTTTTGGGCGCCCTCTCATCCTCTTGCCTTCTGCTAGCTCACCGTAGAGGAGGTCTTTGGGGATACGGCCTGCATCCATTCTTTTGACATGGCCGAGCCACCTGAGGCGTCTCTCGCTAAGAACTGCATGCAAACTGCTCATATTGGCTCGCTTCAGCACCTCGGTGTTGGGGACCTTATCCTGCCAGGCGACATGCAGGACCCGTCACAGGCACCTCATGTGGAAGCTGTTGAGTTTCCTTTCGTGCCTTGCGTAGGTGGTCCACGTCTCGCTGCCATAGAGGAGAGTGCTGAGTACGCAGGCTTGGTAGATGCGCAGTCTGGTTTTCTCAGTGAGGCTGGAATTGTTCCACGCTCGCCGGTTCAGTCTGGCCATAACTGTGGCTGTCCTGGCGGTTCTCCGGTTGACCTCTAGGTCGATTGACAGAGAGCTCGAGATGGTGGACCCGAGGTAAGTGAAGTCGTTGACAACCTCCAGGGTGTATCCGTCGATGGTGATGCATGGGGGAGTCCCCGTGCCTTGAGCCATAACGTTCGTCTTCGTCAGGCTGATGGCTAGTCCGAACTCCTTGCATGCGTGGGAAAGGCAAGTGACTAGCTGCTGGAGTACCTCTTCGGAGTGTGATGTCAAAGCTGCGTCGTCGGCGAAGAGCATCTCATGGATGAGCACCTCTTTGACTTTGGTCTTGGCTCGTAGACGGGCCAGGTTGTAGAGCTTGCCATCGGATCTGGTGTGAATGAAGACACCCTCGCTGCAGTCCTTAAAGGTGTATTGGAGGAGCATGGAGAAGAAGATTCCGAACAGCGTAGGCGCGAGGACGCAGCCCTGCTTTACTCCGCTGCTGACTGGGAAGGCCTCAGAGGTTGCGCCGTTGTAGGACACCGTGCTGTGCATGTTGTCGTGAAAGGACATGACCACAGCAAGCAGATGTGGTGGACAGCCAATCTTCCGTAGCAAGCTGAAGAGACCGCTTCGACTGACCAGATCAAACGCCTTCGTGAGGTCGATAAAGGCGAGGTAGAGTGGTTTATGCTGCTCGTGACACTTCTCCTGCAGCTGGCGTAGGGAGAAGATCATGTCCACTGTTGATCGGCCAGCTCTGAAGCCACACTGGGACTCTGGGTAGACGCGGGAAGCAAGGGTCTGCAGGCGGGCAAGAGCGACCCGGGCGAATACTTTGCCGACGACACTGAGGAGAGAGATGCCCCGGTAGTTGTTGCAGTCGCTGCGGTCTCCTTTGTTCTTGTACATGGTGATAATGTTGGCATCTCTCATATCCTGGGGGATGTAACCCTCCTTCCAGCAGCGACAGAGTAGATGGTGGAGCGGCTGTAGCAGGACTGGTTTCCCGCTCTTTAGGATTTCTGGAGGGATTCCGTCACTTCCTGGTGCTTTCCCGCAAGCGAGGCGGTCGATGGCTTTGCTGAGCTCTGCCGCAGTAGGTGGGGTGTCTAGCTCCTCCATGACTGGTAGGTCTGGGATGGCGTTAAGAGCAGTGTCTGTTACGGTGTTCTTCGTTGCGTACAGCTCGAGGTAGTGCTCGGTCCACCGCCGCATTTGCTGTTCCTGGTCAGTGATGACCTCACCTGTCTTGGACTTAAGGGGGTCGATCTTGGAGGGGATTGGGCCTGTTGCCTTCTTGATACCCTCATACATTCCTCGTGCGTTGCCTATATCAGCGGCTTCCTGAATGCTTCTGCACAGGTTTAGCCAATAGGTGTTGGCACAGTGGCGGGCGGTCTTCTGGACTTTGTTCCTGGCAGCCCGTAGAGCTTGAAGTGTACTGGGAGTGGGCGTGACCTTGTAAGCCAGTAGGGCCTTCCTCTTAGCCTCGATCACGGGTTCCATTTCTTCCCAGTGAGCCTCGTACCAGTCAGCGTTCTTCCGTTCTTTCTTCCCATAAGCAATAATGGCGGAGTTGTATATGGCGTCGCGGAGACGTGGCCAATTGGATTCGATAATGTCATCTGCCGCCACTCCCTCGCCGAGTGCATCTTCCATCTTGTTGATGAATTGCTGGGTCTTAACTGGGTTGCTGGCACAACTGGTGTTGATGCGTGGGCGACCCTTCATCTTGGAGTGGTGCAACCTCTTCGGCATTATGCGCACCTTGGTTACCACGAGGGCATGGTCCGTGTCGCAGTCTGCACTGTGGTAGCTGCGGGTGAGGAGGGTGCTGCCAATATCCGTTCTTCTGGTGATGACGAGGTCAAGCTGGTGCCAATGGCAGGAGCGGGGGTGCCTCCATGACACCTGGTGGATCTCTTTGCACTTGAAGAATGTGTTTGTCACGCACAGGCCGTGGTGACACGAAAGCTCAAGCAGTCGCTGACCATTCTCATTGATCTTTCCTCTCCCAAAGTTTCCAAGGCAGGTGGGCCAGGCCATGTGGTCGGCTCCTACTCTTGCGTTGAAGTCTCCAAGGAGATAGAGAGCGTTACTTCTGGGGATCTTGGATAACGCTTCAATCCAGTGCATGGTAGAACTGTTCTTTCTCTTCGATGGTGGCGCAGAGGGTTGGGGCGTACGCGCTAAGAATGCTGACTGGGCCGAAAGTTGTTGACAATCGGAGGGTAAGTAATCTCTCTGTGCCTCCTGTGGGTGGCTCTATGCAGTTAACAAGCGTGTTCTTCACAGCGAACCCAACACCGTGCTGTCTTGGTTGGTCCGGAGACTTCCCTTGCCAGTAGAAGGTGTAGTTGGTTTCTCTGATAGTTCCGTTGTCGGCCAACCGGGTCTCCTGTAGAGCCGCAATGTCGATGTTTAGTCGTGCCAGTTCCCTATCGATGACAGCGGTTTTCCTGGCACCATTGATCCACGGAAGGTCTGCAGTAAGTCCGGGGCACATGGTCCTGATGTTCCAGCTAGCGAGATGAAGAGCTGGAGGCTTCTTTCTTGTTGTTTGCTTGCAATTAACTGGTGCGGGTGTTTTGTGGCCCACTTTTCGAGAGGCGCCTCTCTGATCCCCACGCACCCAGTGGGGCAGGCGAGCCATGGCGAGACGGCACCTAATTGACTGGGGCTGCCCAGCTTGAGGCGGGCGGTAGCTGTCCAGTGAGGTGCGATGACCTCTCCCACCGTCAGAGGAGACCCCTGACGCTCGTTTCCTTCGCCAATCGGATGAGCTTATAACCGGTATCTGTCTCCTCCCGTGTTGAGTCGACATCTTGCGATGACGCTGGAGTGTCCTCTCCAGTGAAACTGAAGCTACAGAGCCTGGGCAGGGTGATATGGAGGGTCTGCTGTTGCCCATGCAGCAGACCCCCCCTCTCTTCGCAGCTGAAGGGTCCAAGGGAAAGACGAAGTCAATACAGCTTGGCTTCAGGTGCGCCGCAGGAGTTGCCGGTGTTGACTACAACGTCAAACCGCCTTAGGGACTCCGGCTCCGGATTTTCTGTCAGGGTTTACTCCCTTAGCCTTTCCCCTGAAGAGGTATGCCGCAAGGCAGCGGAGGTTTTTTGGAGTCAGAGTTTTCCTTCTATGATTTTAGAGATGTCCTTCCTCTTTCCTGCTTTTCAGGATATATATATATATCAACAATTAGAGAATAAGATAATAGGGTGAAATCTGTAAAGAATGGGCTCTAGAAGTTCAAAGAAAGGACATTTGTCATGGGCAGAGGTGTGTAAAGAAGGTTCATGGAGGAGATAGGTGTTTGAGCCAGTCATTTAACAACAATAATTATAAAATAAGAAGGAGGCAGATAATATTTATTGCTTTACAATTATTAGTCTCCATGTTAAATACTTACATGTAAAATTACTTACTTCATTCTTGAAACAGCTCTACATGATATGCATTATTTTTCTCATTCATGCATGAAGAAAGGAAAGCATGGCGATTGCCCAGGGTCACATGCTAGTTAGTTTTAGAGCTAGGGTGTCTGCCTTGGTTTTTCTGACTCTAGAGCAAGGGCTCAGAATCATTGACTGTCCAGCATGTGGAGACTTGAAATATTTTGTATTTGAATTAGTGAAGAGATCAGAAGCTAATATTCCAGTTAAGAGGAACTGAATAATAAAATTACAGAGATGGGAGTTCCATATCTGGGTTATTAATAAGTATATGCTGCTCAGAACAGAAGTTCTGTCTTGGGGAGTTAGTGGAAATGATAAAATTGCATAATCTGTACCAAAAGAAATCTTTCTTTAAAAAGCACCATACAGTGGCCCTGGCAGGGTAGCTTAGTTGAGCATTGTCCCAATATGCCAAACTTGCAGGTTCAATCCTGGGTCAGGGCACATAAAATCAACCAATGAATGAATAAATAAGTGGAACAGTATATCGATGTTTCTCTCTCCCTTTATCTCTAAAAATAAATAAATAAAAGCACCATACAACAGAGTTACTATAGTAATATTATGATGTAATAATAATTAGAAGATAAAACTGAATATAAATTTCACCTAATTATGGAGGATCCTGAGTCTCAATTGAAGAATTCATTGTCAATTCTAGAAGCAGCAGAGAAAGTGGGGGGATAGTGGTCGCAGGGATTTCTGTGGGTACTTTATTTTAAAAATACAAAATTTTATTTAAGTGTTTCATTTGCTAACTTTGACGTAAAGCTCTAATTGACTAATTTGGAAAGAAGAAAACCACTTATTGAGTAGTTCTTGATAAACTTGTTTATAAAATTTAAACATAAATATTAAAGAACTAATAAATCTAAGACATGGAAGAATTCCTAATTTACATACAACCTGGCCATCTATTTCATAGTTTAAATTTTTTCTACAATAATATCAGCTCAGATAATTAAAATAATCACAACTATAATAAAAATAATTGATGCTACTATATATTATTACTAGTATCATCGTCACCACCACTATATTTTTTTCAAATTAGAAAGTTTTTTAGAAAGTCACAGAGGTAGAAATAGTGAGAAGTAGAAGAAATGAGTTCAGGAAACAAGCTACAGAGGCAAAAGAAGGGCCCTTGGAGCTTAGGAGAGAGAAGGGTAAAAGTCACATGCCTGGGTGATGGGGTCGGGGTGGTGAAGATGGAGGGCGGAGGGCACTGGCGGACTCCCAGGAGGTACAGCCACCTCCATCCACTATTTTAATGAGCACTAACTACATACCAGGACTCTACACTCTTCTGTGGGTACTTTTAACACAAAAGACATACAAAATAGCCTAATATGTCTCTGCTTAGTAAAAGGCAGACCTCCCAGGGTTCTTCTCTGGCTGCTAACAACACATGTCTCAGGCTCAGGAGGGCCCTAATGCCACTAGCATAACCCTCTGGGGGTTGGGGTGGAGATTGGGAAAAAACACAAAGGAATGAAATTTCCAAAATAGTGGTAATGTTCTATGTCTTGACAGGGGTTTACACCACACAGGTGAATGCATCTATCAAAATTCATCTAGTGATCCACTTAATATTTATGCATTTCATCAATATCAAAATTTTACCTTAAGAACCATAAACAAGTATTAAGTTCTAGTAAGTACTATGCTGGCTGAAGTATTTAAGGGTGAAGTGTACAATGTCTGCAACCTTTGAAATGTATCAGGAAGGAGGATGGATTGATGGATCGAAGAGAGATGAATAGATGGGATGGATGGATAGATAGGTGGTAAAGTGAATATTGCTAAATGTTAATTGAAGAATCTAGGTGAGAGATATCTGGATGTTCACTCTACAGTTTTTTCAGTTTTGCTGTATGTTTGAAAATTTTCCTAATAAGGAGAGAGAAGAGAAATTCTAAGGCTGGGTTTCCAAGCAGACCCAGTGAGACAGAGTAGAAGTACAACAGAGCTAGCTGTTCACAAGCCTGAATGTTACTCTCCACTCGTCAGAGTCGAGGCCTTTGTGGGTCATTTGCCTTATCGGTTCTGCTGACCAGGAATCAGTTGATTCCTAGTTATCGTCTAAACACAACTAGACTCTGTGGCTTTTGTAAAGACCTTGCCCCATGTTTTCAAAACAGGTAAAGAAAAAAAATGTCTGCAAACTCCACACACTAGGTACCTCTTTTGTAGTAGTTTGAAATGAGAACTGGAGCTGGCTTGCCCTCACGATGGGCCTGGTTCTGTGTTTCCCAAGCTGGGAGGTGGCAGTGGGGCTGGTGGGGCTTGTTGGTTTGGTCCATGAGTTGGTAAAAGGTCAGGCCAGACCAGTCTGTGGAGAGGTGGGCTGGTCATTCTCTCCCAGAGCGTGAGTCTGTGCTTCACCTGTGTTTCCTCTGGAAGCACTAACGGGCTGGGCTTACTTAGGACACCCTGGGTTCCCAGGGAGGAGGGTAGCTCATTCGGCCAGATGCCCTCTCTGGTATCTATCTGCCCATAAGCCTGCGCCCCTTCACAGGACCTCTGCGTCTTCCCGTATATTCCTCGCAGGTGATCGTGTTGCCATCGAGCCTGGTGCTCCCCGAGAAACCGATGAATTCTGCAAGATTGGCCGATACAACCTGTCGCCGTCCATCTTCTTCTGTGCCACGCCCCCGGATGATGGGAACCTCTGCCGGTTCTATAAGCACAATGCCAACTTCTGCTACAAGTTAGTGCGCAGCTCAGCCCAGCCTTGCCACCTGGGACCTCTCCCTGATTTTTGTTTGGTGTTCTTTCTTCTAGTTTCCTGTGGTGACTGCTTTGTTCTTTTTGGCTCATAATTCCAGACCTGAGGCACCCTCTTGGTGGGCCCGGGGAGTGCAGCCTGGGCAGGGCTGAGACGAACTCACAGTGCTTGGTTTTAATCTTTCAGCCTAACTTCCCCTCACCGAGAGCAGCAATAGAAAATTGTTGCTAAAATCACTCACTCCTTTCCAGCCATCCCGGTAACAACCTGTGGCTCATCTTCCATTATTGGTTTCCACTGCAGCTACAGGAAAGAGAACTTGTAAGAGGAGTGACCTTGATGATAACAACAAACAATAAGAGCAGCAATAGGGCTTTACTGGGGAGGCGAGGGGCCAGCGTAGGACTGTAAGACCCTGGATCCGCTCTCTCCTAGTGAGTAACTTTGGGGAAATGACTTAACCTTCTACTACTCAGTCTTATTTAATCACGAGATGATTAAATAAGGCAATACACGTAAAGTCACAATGATTATTACTACACGCCTGGCCTTCTGCTAGTAAGTACTTTGTATGCCTTATCTTATTTTACTTCCATAAGAATAGTGATGAGGTGGGTGCCGGTAGTTCAGTTTAGTGCAAAGTTTAGCAGAGGCAGGAGGAGTCTAATAGATGTCAGCACAGAGACGAGCCAGGAGTCAGGCTATGATTCTTAAGCTCCTGTCCTGTGCTTATTGCACGACCCCAATGTTCAAAATGGTTTTGGGGTGAGAAGCTGTATCTGGCAGAAGCAAAGTGCTGTACCTTCTATTTGGCCCCCAGCCCATGGAAATCTGGGGTGCTGATATGTCATTTTCCTTCAGATTCCTCCCATCCTCGCCCAGCCTGGCCTCCAGAAGTGGCTCTGTTGGCCAGGATGAGGCTTGGCCAATGGATGAGGCTTGGCCAATGGAGGCCAGGTGCTAATCACAGGGGCAGTCTGACAGATCTGAGTTTTCTAGTGCCCACTGGAAGCCTTGAGAAGAGTCACAGGCTGGAGACCTCATAATGAGTTTAAGTCAACACCCAAACCTGCTCTAGAAGAAAGCAGGTTGTGTGGGCAGAGTTCACCTTCCAGCAAGTGGTTTCTGAACCAGCCCACCTTTCCTGGGCCTTTTCCAACTCACGGTGCCAAATGAGGTTTTCATGGAAAGCAGAAGAGCAAAGTGGAAAAGCTTGAGACTTAAACACTGGTTTCTGCCATTCACCAACTGCATAACCTTGAGCAAGTTACTTCAACTTCTTTACCTCAACATGCTTGCCTGTGAAATGGAGATGGTAATGGCACCAATATGATGAAATGCATAGAATTATTGGCAGGATTCAATGAGAAAGGCATACCAAGTACTTGGCAGGAGTCCTGGCACATAGGGGGTGCTCAGGAAATGGTGCCATCATGTTGAAGCCGTGACCTTGAATCTGGGGGATGGTACAGGATTAGCCCTTAGGGGGGGCCTTGGGCTGGGGTGGGGGAGGGGGTGGTTTGTAGGAAGAGTGTGTTCTGGCTGGCCATGGTGATGGGGGTGCTGAGGAGGGCCTCTAGGGGACATGCCACTCCCACCTCTTCTCTCCCCATCAGGGTACTTTCTGTTTGTGTCTCTAGACCAGACCTGAGCTCTAGTCCTCCTCTCTGGTTTGTCTTTGTGAAGATTTTTTCACTAGCAGTCTCTTTATTTATTTTATTTTTTATTTTTCTTAACATTGTAGAGAAAAAAGGGGTGTGTGTGTGTGTGGGGGGGTGTACTATCAGTCTCTTTATTTTCCTACCCACCTTAGTTTTGTTTTATCTTCCTCCTTGGCTTCTCAATCATTCTTTAACCCTTTTGCCTGTTCCCTGAACCCTTTTGTGAAAACCACCAAGTTGCCTTGTCATTCTCTGGTGTTTATAAAGTCATGGAAGATTAGGGCTGGGAAGACAAAACCCTCTTCATCCCCTCCTCCCTCAACCCCCAGTGAGCAAGATTGGGGAAGGAGGCCCCAGTAACTTTCCCACGGTCAGTGGCAAAGGCACTGGCCCCTTGTGGTGCTGCTGCCTCCATGCTGCGAGCTCTGGCTGCGTGCATGGTAAGGCCTGTGGGATCTGCCTAATCAGTAGAGTAATCTCCCAGATAACAATCCTCTCTTAGCACCAACCCCAATCCCTTTTCTCCTGGTGTTCTCCTTCCAAGGGGGAGTCAAAGCGAAGGGCAAAGGAGCACACAGTTCCTGACCAAAAGCCACCCTCGGCTTAGAGCCAATGCAAGCTTAGAGGAGGCCCAAATGGGAAGGGGCAGATGTGTCTGAGAGAGTGTGTTTGGAGGCCTGTGAGAGTTTGGGAGTCTTCATTATTTCAGTTCAGACGTTTTTTAATATAGAGTTGATGGGGTGGTTAGAAGGGGTGATGAAAGCATTCAGAGCGGGAGGGTAGGTTGCAGTGGGGTAAATGATTTGAGAGAAGCAGAGGGGAGGGGCAAAGGGAAGAGTGGTGAGTGGCAGCCAGACCACCTGCAGGCCTTGTTATTGATTCTTTGGGGATTGTGAACAGTGACAGAAGGATCATGGGGATGAGCACGTGGTTTGGCTGCCCCTCTTAATTCTTTTTGGAACTGGACGATTTTCATGTGAAGGTTTGGGGGCACCGAATAAACAAATACTGGACAGATAAGAACTAGCAGAAATTACTGTTAACTACAGAGCTGCTTGTACCAAGAGGTAGCTGAAATGGTACCGGCAGAGGATGTGGAATCAGGAGACCTAGGTTCACATTTTGCTTTTCCTCTCACTAACATTGTAACCTTGGGTGAGTCTCGTAATGTCCTTGAGCTTCTGTTTCCTCTTCTGTAGAATAAAGGTAAAAATAAGCCTGTTCTTCCCACCTGACAAGGTCATGGTGAGGATTAAACGAGATAATGGGTGAGAAATCTCTCTAATCTGTAAAGCCTTATGCAAATGTTTGCTGTCATCATCAATAGGGTTGTCAAAAGGATCAAGGTACCAGTAGACTTGGAAGTGAAAACCAAGAACCCAGTGGTGAAGGTGACACAGCATTTTATCAACTGTACGCAAAACAGGCCCTTTTCCCATCTTAACCATCCTGGGACAGGCAGGCAGGCTGCTGCCATCAGATGCAGTTCTTTTGGAACATGTATTAGGGGACACAGTGAACAGAGTGATGCCAGCTTCTAAATCAGTTTTGCAAAGTTGCTGGTAGTCGGGATTGTTTGCTAACATGAAACCAGAAAGGCTATCAGTCTGAGAAAAAAGATGAGATGGCTAGAATGTGGCTTTTGTATATATCTCATTTCAAATACAAACTTCAGAGCAAGTTATTTAATCCTCCAAGTTTCAGTTTCCTCATCTGTAAAATAGGATTCATAGTACCTACCACAGAATGGTTCCAAGGATTTATATGATGGAATTTATGTAAATTGCTTAGCATATTGGCCAGCACATAAATAAATGCTCAATAAATATTAGCTATTGTTATTATTGTCAACCCAGAGGGAATAACTGAGTGTGTTGAATGACTGACTCCTCAGGCTTCCTGACAATGTCACCTTTGAGGAAGGGGCCCTGATTGAGCCACTCTCTGTGGGGATCCACGCCTGCCGGCGAGCTGGAGTCACCCTGGGAAACAAGGTCTTAGTGTGTGGAGCTGGTAAGAAACAGACAATATCCTGTATATGAATGCATTAAAGGGGGATGTGGGGTCCCCTCTGCCTGTCTCATTTCCCCTCCAAAGGCTGAAATTGGTCCTAGGATCTTTCTGGGCAGGAGAGGATTATAGTGTCCTAGTCTCTCAGTGACCAACACTTTGCTAAATAAACTAATATCTTCAGAAATGATGTTATTTCCTGGGCAACATAACCCTTTTATTCTTTAAAAAAAATGCAACTTGGAGTCATTTTCCAACCCTTGACAGAAAACTAGGAAACTATTTTTGATAGTGAAAGGAAGAGCAGCTTTTGGAACTTCCAAATCATATCAGAGAAATGGCCTTCTGGTCCATGCAGGAACAAGGTGGGTCCTGCTTACCCAGCCCACCCTGAGCCAGCCCTCTGCCTGCAGCAGAAAGCTATCTTCTCTCTACCAGGTGCACAAACTCTACCAGCCTCAGACTGAATCATTCTGGACTACTAACTGCCAGCAACTCAGACAGCATGCTCACACTCCTTGTGAGTGTGATCTGGTGTTCCTTATGTGTTTATTTTATTTATTTTTTTGGTATAACTGACATATAACATTAGTTTCAGGTATACAATGTAATGATTTGATATTTGTATAGACAGGTGACTTGTATATAATGTTGGGGTTAGTGGTGCCCACCTCCTTTATAGGGCCTCTCTCTTTTTTTTAAAATCAATATATTGTGAACATTTTTTTATGTCAATAGAGAAAAGAGTAATGACGTAGCCCTGGCTGGTGTGGCTCAGTGGATTGAACTCTGGCCTGCGAACCAAAGGGTTGCAGGTTTGATTCCCAGTCAGGGCACATGCCTGGGTTGTGGGTTAGGTCCCCAGTTGGGGGCGTGCAAGAGGCAACCACACATTGATGGTTCTCTCCCTCTTTCTCCCTCCATATCCCTCTCTCTAAAAATAAATACATTAAATCAAAAAGAAAAGTTATGACATAATTTCTAATAACTGTGTTGTATCCCACAGTAGCTTATTTAACTAATCCCTTTGTTGGTCATTTCAGGTATTTTCCAGTATTTTGCTTTCTGGGGGAACTCACAAAGTTATTTTCAAGGAGAGTGTTCAAAAAGAAAATCCCCAAAGATTTTCTGCATAGCCTTATTTTGTGGGTCTGGTTTTTGTATTCAAACCACATGTCACCTAGCAGGTAGATACTGCAGGGAAGCAGGTGGTCTCCAGGCTGATTCTTAGTCACCTGAACATCCTGGGGATGCCTGAGCAACTGTCTCAACCCAGGGAGCCAGCTCACTTGAGGACAGTCCAGGGTGGTTCTCAGAGGGTACCTACAAATAACATGTCTCTACTTGGGGTGTGTGATGGGTTCTAAGAAATAAGGGTCAAAGAGAGAACAGGAAAATGTATCCAGACCTGAGATGACTTCTCCTCTGGCAAAATGTTTCCCTGAGCCCTCTTCTTCTTTGACATTAACCTCAAGCAGTGCTCAAGTGAAAAATTTATAGCTCTGTCTTAGGAGAGAATCAAACAGAACCCAGCAATATGAGCAAGTTTTATGTAGAAAACAATTCTTCATGCCTTCAACAAATAGTGATTAAGGTCTCACTATGTGTCAGGCACTGGGATAGATGCTAGAGGTACACAAAAGGTATGGTTCTTGTTTATGGCCGGGATGGGGGAAGAACTGATATTTCGTATTTCACAAACATCTCCCATTTCCTGCTTTATTCAGGGCCAATTGGACTGGTCAATTTGCTTGTGGCCAAGGCAATGGGTGCGGCTCAAGTGGTGGTGACTGGTAAAGTTTTTTTTCTTTTTAAGTCTTCTTGCGGGGGGGGAAACAGCTGGGCCTTATAGTTTGAGGCAAAGGCATAAGACCTATTTTCTTCATGGGTTTCTCCTCTTTGGTCATCCCCTGGTGGAATGCCCAGGGTTGAAAAGCCCACCAGGGGATGACCAAGTCGGGGCTCAGGAGGAGACTCTCTTTTGAAGCTGCTGGGAGAGGGTGGCTGCTGTGGAGAAGAGGACCTGGCTCTCTCTCTCTGGACCTGAGGTGCTCATCCTGCCTACTTCTTCCTAATGGGAGGCTCAGCCCCTGGTTCATTTGCCAAAGCCCAGTGGACATAGGGTGTGTGTGTGTGTGTGGTGTGGCGTTAGTGCGAAGTATATTTATAAGAGGATGTTTGTGTGGTATCAGTGAGAGATGTGAATGTACACCTGTGAGGTGAGGGTATCCAACAGCGTGTGTGGGGTGTTTGTGGACTGGTGTGGTGTGGTGTGTATGGAAGCATGTGGAGTATCAAAGAGTGTGTGTATGTAGAGAAGGCATCCGTGAGAGGGTGTTGTGTAAGGTGTCTGTGAGTGTGCATATGTGTGCAAAGAAGTTATCTGTGAGAGCGTGTGGGGGTGAATGTGTAGAGCTGTGTGGTTTGCGTGCGTGTGTGGATGAATCGGGGAGTGGGAAAGCAGAAGGGTGCTTTGTGGGAAGAGAAGCTATCAGAGAGGGAGTGTGTATAAAGAAGGTGTCTGAAAATGTGTATGTGTTGAAAAGAAGGTGTCTTTGAGAGTGTGTGTGTAGAAGTGTGTACGAGAGTGTGTGAAGGTGTAGAGAGTATGTGTGGGCTCTGCGACACCACCTGTTACACCAGAGCTGCATTGCCATCAGAACCTGCACCTCCATTTTTATTTTCTCCCTAATCCTCCATCCAGTTTCTCAAACCTTTTTTAATTTTAGATCTGTCTGCCTCTCGGTTGTCTAAAGCCAAGGAAGCTGGGGCTGACTTCACCCTCCAGATCTCCAAGGAGAGCCCTCAGGAAATCGCCAGTAAAGTAGAAGGTCTCCTGGGGCGCAAGCCAGAAGTCACCATTGAGTGCACTGGGGCGGAGACTGCCATCCAGGCGGGCATCTACGTGAGTGGGATGAGGGCAGCTGAAGCTGGTGGGCAGCTCTGGGGGATCCACCTGGGTGGTGAACTGAGTAGAAGTCCCGGGATCAAGCTTCTCCACTGACTGGTGCTGTGGCATCCCCCCAGCAAAGTTAGGTGATCTCTTTTTATCTCTGTTTTCTTATCTCTCTTGTGGAAGAAGTGGCACTTGCCTAACATTCTCACTGGGTCATTGTGAGGTTTAAACAAAGTAACAGTATATGCAGTCCTTGGAAGATAAGTGACCCAAACACTTAGGATATGGTTGCTGTCAAGATCAATAGTTTACCTGTAATCATAAAAGTTGTGCTTTTTGATAAAAGAATCAACAGGAGGAACAAGGAACTGTGTCTTAGTTAAGGGTGGGAATTCCCCAATTGTTTTATTGAGGAAACTTTTACAAAGTGACAGCCACCAGTTCAGTTAGTCACAAAGGTGAGGTGATGTTTCAGTCAGTTGGCTACTACTGTCTTCTTCCAGAATTAGGAGCAGATAAGCTGTCCATACCTGATTCATCCCTCATGGACCTACCAGTAATTTACGAAAAGTTGGCAGGGAGGTGGAGAGGAGAAGTAGTATTGACAGATCCAAGTATGAGGAAAAGAGGGGAGAATGAGGTTCCAAGTCTGGTGCTTTATAAACGTGATGTCCGGTCTGTGCAGTAGCCATGAGATTAGTCATCATCTTCCACATTTTACAATGAGAGGCCTAGTGACTTGTTTTGAGCACACTGCTCCTACTCTGTCCACTGCTTAGGAGAGAAAGGAAGGAAGGGACAAGGAGCCAGTGGGCGACTGTGCTAGAGTGGGAGGGGTGGGGCTGGGGAGAGCGGAGGTGGCCGTTGCCACCGTTGGGCACTCTTGCCCCGCCTCCCAGACTGCTTCCCCACAGCAGTTCGGGCTTCCTTCTTCCTTCTGAGTCACACCTGGGTCATGCACAAGGGCACTTGGCACCATGCAAGGTGTTCTGGGGAAAGCTGACCACTTGAGCTGCCCAGCCCTCCTACCAAGATACCACGGCATCAGGAGCAGAGTAAGCAATGGGAGGAGGAAGAAGCAGGTGACCTCCTTGTCCCAGACCAAAAAGAAACCAAAGGTCAGAGGGCAATCAGTGTGATCAGTCAGTCCATGACATGTCTTGGGCACCGGTGTGCCTCACTTTGTGCCAAGAACCTTGAGGGCTATGGTAATGAGTAAGGTATGTCTGTTGTCTTCAAGTTGTTGGCAGATCAGTGACCCCATTCACAGAGAGAAGTAAAAGCCATGGCTTCTCAATGTGAGGCTTTCCTTCCTCTTTTCTCCTGCCTGGGAAGCATCTGGGAACAGCGGGTATCTCTAGCTGTTAATGGTAGGAGCCCTTTCCAGGCTACCTGAGGTTGGCGTGTGCCTCTCCTGAGTGTAGAGTGGAGTCATTATGCATGACAAGCGCTATAGAATGCTACAGGCCGCCCCATCAACAGGCAGGTCAGGTGGAGGCACCTTATATGTACATACCAGAGAGTCATTTTCCTGCCAGATCATGCCTAGCTGATGTTCGTGAGGAGAACTGGCAACTGCTTAGGGTAGAATTGATGTCATCTCCTTGGTGCAGAGGTTACACCCACCAAACAAGGGGCAGGTAGTCCAAGCATTCCTTTGTTTGTGGTCAGCAAACTGCTGGCCTCTAGGCAGCTTGGGACTGCCAGTTTGACCGTGTTCCTCCTCCTCACCAGGTAGAGAAGAAATGCTGATGGGGAAACAGTTTTCCTAGAAAACCTCAGTTGAGTTTTCTGTGGCACACTCACAACTTTGACCTCTCTCCTCTACCTTTCCAGAGGAGACAGCAACATTTTCCTGTTGTGAGATACACCCCCTTACCGACAGAGGTCATATGTCACAGGTGGTTCACGTGGCAAACAATGAGTCCACCCTCATGCGGAGGACTGTGGTTGGTGCCCCCGGCAGCCCTGCTGGGGAGGCATCCTGTCTTATACAGGAGGAAGCTGGCTGTGAGGGCACCATCCAGAGTCCCAGAGCTCAAAAGTGCGGACGCCAAAGTCACCCTTAGGCTGCAGGCCTCTCTCCATGGTGCATCCTTCCTCTCAGTGAGAGGGGCTGGAACGAATTGTCCATTTTTCTGTCTCACAACATCAAGCAGAGTGATCCCAAAAAATCTCTGAAGCAGGCACAACACTCAAGAGTTATGTGAAGATTGCCGAGAGAAATTCACTCTCTGACCCACTCCAGGAGGAAATTGATAAGGCAGATAGATGTTCAAAGAAGACAAAAGCCATTATGAACAATACTATCAGGAGGAATGTCTCTGGAACAAAGATAGTTCTAATGGCCAGCTTGCATGTATAAGGCACTTTTTTACACCACAAAATTCCAATAGCCCTCCCCATTTGTATAGTGCTTAGTAGTTTTCTCACCAAGAAAGTGGTTCCTTAGAGGTTTGATGAAAGTCCTGTCTTGTAGAGTGGGCACTCTGGAGGAGGAACAGTTGCTGAGGTGAGGAAGTGGCTGAAGCCAACATCTGGTATGAATTAGTAAAGCTTTGAGAGGTGCTCAGGGGTTGCTGAAAATCAGTCTTATTTGTAGCGAAGATTCTTCCTGAGGTCTGGAGAACCTTGGCTTTTCAGTGGGCTGTTGTGAACAGTGGAAGATACTCCCACTGTGCCTGGTCCTCCAATGGTGAAGTATGTTATTTCAGGATCTTTAAAGAAGATAATATTTACTCTGCCACTCTGTTGAGTTTGTTTGCCATGATGAAGAGTTCAGCATTATAGAAAGTATCACTTCCTGGAATTTTTGGATGCTCATTTGATGCAATCAGAAGATATTTGTGTGAGGGCAGTGTTTCTGTGAGTGGGAAGTCTGCATTTTCTTATCCTCCAGGTTTTCCTGTTCTTCCTCTTCAGGCCACTTGTTCTGGTGGGACCCTGGTCCTTGTGGGACTGGGTTCCGAGATGACCAATGTGCCCCTAGTGCATGCAGCCATCCGGGAAGTGGATATCAAGGGCGTGTTTCGATACTGCAACACGTGAGTATGTTGTGGGTGAGCAGAGTGGTGAGCACCCAGCAAGGCCAGGGCCAGCCTCTGGAACCAAGAGTCTCTGCCTGTTTATTCATGAGGAGCTGTCTCTGACCACATGGATAGCCGTGTGACATGACAGGGGTCCAAAGTGAGGATTCACTCCTGGTTAAAGAACAGGAGGGCAGAGAAGGCAGAGGCAGAGAGGGACGATTTTGAAGTATACCCTTCTTGGGTGTCTGCCACTCCTATCCTAGGCCCTCTCTTTTCCATTTACTGAAGCGGCCAGAGAGCCATTTTCCCCTTTCAAAGGGAAGAAGGAGAGAAAGGACAACAGAAAACACTCAAGTCCCTTGACTCCCAGAGCCCTGGGCCCACCCTGGGAAGTGAGAAGGTCTTCATTCACCCAGCACACATTCTGTGGCTCCACCCTCTCCCCTGCTGGGGAACACTGTCCAGGACCACCTTTCCACCAGTGTCCCCTACTCCCACCGCAGCCAGTTTTCCAGGAAACTCTCTCAAGCTGAGCTGCTAAGGGGTGAAACTGGATTGTCCTGCCCTGCCTCCCAGAGACTTCTCTGCCTTTTCATAGCGGCCTCCATAGGCCTTATGCCTTCATGCCAAAAAAGGCTTCATGGCAGACATTGCAGAGGAGCCTGGGGGCCTTTGGGAACAGGCGCTGTACTCTCAAATTACAAGTCATAAGGTCATTTCTACCATTGTTGGGCTATAGAATTGACCTGTAGGATTTATATACAGAACCACAATGCTGTATATAACCGTGGGCAAGCTGACGTTGTGCTCGCTTCTTTGGGGGGCCTGGCTCTTTCCTCCTGAAGGTTGAATGTAACCCTTGTGATCTTTTACAGATGGCCAGTGGCGATTTCAATGCTTGCATCCAAGTCTGTGAATGTAAAGTCCTTGGTGACCCATAGGTTTCCTCTGGAAAAAGCTCTGGAGGCCTTTGATACATCCAAAAAGGGATTGGGATTGAAAGTTATGATCAAGTGCGACCCCAACAACCAGGATCCCTGATGTTAATTGGGCTCTGCCCTCATTCCCACCCTTTCAGCATCTCAGGGCTAAATGGCTGAGCAAGGGTGGGCTTTAAGGCAGAAGTTTCTCTTAAGTAGTAAGGATAATTAAAATAATTCATTATAAGCAGAGAGCCTTACACAGACGAGTTGGTGTGCCTTAAAATACAAGTAGGGATACCTGGGGAGAATATGTAGCCAGAATGACCTGTACGTGCTGAGCGAAGTTGGACAAGTGAGCAGAGCTTCTCGGGAGGCATGTGCTGGGAATTCCCCTTCTTCCTGGAGTGCCTGGATTAAGTAAAGGACAACATCTGTCCACTGAGTTCAGGTTCCACCATAATTGTGGCCTGGCCAGGCGGAGGATGGGCGCTGAATTAGGAAGAGACAACTTTATCAAGACTTAACTGACCCAGAAGCTGATTTTCATGAAAATCTGTAGCTCAGGGTATGGGATGAGGGGCCATCAGCCATTTTAGTTTAGAACACAATGTTGCTAGACATGGGTGTTACTTGGTTTGATGACAAAAGGAGAATAAAACACTGACCTCCTTGGGTCTAGGGTAATTATAAAATTAAAAAAATAAAATAAAACTCCCACATGAGGTCAAGCCAGCTTGCATTCCCCAAATGTAGAAACAGGGAACTTCTCAACACTGCTTGAAGAATGCCTCTTTTTCAACCCCTGAGGATTCCGTGTAATGTACTTTGCACCTTCCTAATACCCCCTACCCCACCCTTCCTTCTGCTGTTCAGGGGCATCCACTGCAAGCTTCTGTGCCACTAGGCATCCAAGAGACACCTACCTAGGGACAGTCACGGGGAGTCCTCATGGGGGACCTTAAATTAAATCATGCCTTTGATTGGCCAAGGAGGGCTTGGTCGGTGCAGCACAGGAATAGCATCCCTTTGTAGGCTCCAACTCATGCGTGGTGATTAGGCAATTCCGTGTTATTCTGGCAACCCTAAACAGAAAACCCTTCCACTTCTCATAGCCCGTTAAGACTCTTGGTGTCTTTCTGTCTGAATGGTGTCTCTAAAACTGTGATCTTACTTAAATTTTATGGTGTAAGAGTTGGGTCCAATCACATTATGTCCATTTGTGACTTTAAGATTATTAGTCAAGAATGAGGATGTAGTAGCTGTGACATAACCAGGGCTGCAGCCTTTAATTCCCTCACTTCGGTGCAGGGCGGAGGGTGGCTTGGAAGACATTCTTGTGACTGGGGGAGGCTGTGACCAGTGCCTGGGATTCCTCAAACTGCTTTAGGTAATAAATTCTGCTTGTAGTGCCTGACTGTTGTCATGATTTGTGCATCTGTTTAGGGAGGAATGGGCTTAGGTTTTTTCACTTCACAAAGGGAAAAAAGGATCCAGGAGTTTTGAAAGTGACACAGTTTGTGCTTCGAATGTAATTTCATTGACAGTTGGAAATTTACATTAATGGTCTCTAATCCTCAAAGCAAGCCAAATACATACAATTATTTTACAGCTCAGGAAATAGAGAAATCAGGAAATTACCTCAAGGTCACACACTATGCTTATGTCATCTCTGGGGGAGGGTAGGATCTTAAGACTTCTGTCTACACACAGCACATGCACTCAGCAGCCACATTGCCCACTGTGTTTGCTTCTCTTGATTCCTGTTTAGCTTCAGGGCAAGACTTGCCAGCTGTCTTCTCTCAAAACTCTCCTTCCAGCTCAGTGGTTCCCAAAGTCCTGCCACCACTAAGTTTCTCATGTGGAAAGAGAAAGGCTTCTAGATGGAAGGCTTCTAATAGAAATGCCCCTGAAGGAGGTAGACTCACTGTTAAATTCACAAGTAGCTGCTTTTCCTCTGATTGTGATTTGGTAGAGGGAGTAGGCCACTGAACCTGAAAGGGACTTAGGAGCTGCAGAGGGGCCCCTGGAAAGGTAGAACTACCAAGGATAAAGACATGTGCCACTTATTACACAATGCTGATTGGTCTTGGAGCCTCGATTTCCTGGTCTGTTAGATGGGCTTCCCAATGCCTGTCATGTGGGCAATTTGGAAGAGTGAATGGGCTGGTTGAAAACAGTAGTTTAGGGAATAGTTCCCATTTCCAAATCCCCCAAGAAGCTCTCAAGCTACTGTGATGTTTTGGAGCTTCCCAAGCGGGGCAGAGAGGGTGATAGGAGAGAAGGTGGTGTGGGTGGGCTGCTAAGTCAGTCATTGGGGTGGTGAGAAGGCCCAAGCTGGAGGCTCCTATGCCTCCACATCCTCTGGAAAGGGCTGCAGGAAGCACAAGAAGCCATTCCTCTCACCGCCACTAAGTGCTCAATAAATATTGTTTAACTCAGTGAATCAGTCCCGGAACCAAGAATATAAATTCCCCACAAGCTCCCCAAGCTTGGGTGGCCCAGCCAGCCTCTGTACTCTGTCACAGGTGCCCAACACCTGGTTCACTTTCTGTTAACACTGGGGACCCACCCAGTTGACACTCCCAGGACTGGGTAGGGTGTAAGCGTGGAGAGCTGGGAAGAAGGACCCTGCAGGCAAACTAGAGGGTGGAAGGGGGCAGCTGCCCCATGGTCACCAAAGGAGGAAGGGGACTGGGCTCCAACAACTCCTACTTGCCGTTCACCTTTGCTACAGCAGGTGCTGACATGAAGTCACCTCTGGCCTCCCAACCCCCAGTTCCCGGGCCTGCCAGTCATACTTCCTGCCTCTAACAGCACAGTCCCGCCTCTTCCTTCTTGGCTCCTGATTTGCTCCCTTTGGGAAATCAAAGGGGGTCAATGGGAAAGTTGGTTGGGCCAGAGTTTAGGAGTTGGGAGGCAGGTAGGATTATTGGGTATTTACCTTTTCCCAGAACTGTCCTGTGCACATGATCTCAGCCTAGACCTGGAGTACAGAAGCCAAACAACAGGGCCCACATCCCTTGGTGGCAGGCAGGTCCCTGCCGTCCCTGCCCCTCTCAACACACTGAGGTCCTCCAGGGCTCAGGGAAGAAAAAGATGGAAGAGGCAGCAATGAAGCAGCTTGGCCCAGAGTTCTTTGCTGGAAGGACGTGACTTTGAGGCAGCAGCAGATGTCCTCTGGCGCAGCCACTGCTTTTTTGGAGCTGCATGGCGATGCTCCCACAGCCTCCTCCCTCCCCCCCAGCTTCCCTCTTCCCTTAAGGCCCTGGCTGAGTCAGCCATCGAGGTCCTTCCCTGGGCACTTGACAGAGACAGAGGATGTGCGGATGAGGTCTCTCGTTGGATTTTATACTCCATGGGAGCTTCTTAGGAATTGCTGGGGTGGGAAAAAGCCTCTGTCCTTTGGTCTAGGACCCATGAGGCCCATGAGAGACAGATGTAAAGGATTTGACATTAGGATTCCCGGGTTCTAACTAATCCTGGGCCTGCCACCAACTGATTGTGATTTGCCAGGTCACTTCAATCTGAGCCTGTTTTTTCTTCCCTCAATATCAGGGCTGGGCTAGATCAGTGATTTTTAACGAGTGTGCCACAAGAGTTTTTAAAACATGCAATACCTGACTATTTAGGTATAAATACTGACCTCTTTTCCCTTAGATTGTCAAAAGACAACAGTCAACACAATAATAGCCGCGTTTGGTGTGAATGAATTAAAATTATACCTAATTTTTTTTTGTCATATCACAAAAAAATATAATTTTGTAACTGAATGCCGGTTCAGCTGCCTGCCGCCATAAAAGCCAATACTCAAGAAGCAGGAGTTGATGCAAAGGAAAGTGGTTTATTTTCAGATGTCAGCCATCTAGGAGATGAGGGACTCATGCCTCAATGCCCATCTCCACCTCTCAGTGGAGGCAGAGGTTTTTATAAACAGGGGGAGGGGAACAGAGCAAAGAGATCAAGGGAGGGGTTTGAAAAGTTCTCTACATGCAAATGAGCACAGTCCATTCTGATAAAGGAAGTGACAGTCCAGTGTGCAACATCCTGACTCCACGTCATCCCAGCTTCATATCAGCGTGGTTTTACAGTTGAAGGTCAGCAAATCTCCCAGAACTGGGATGTCTGAAGGTCGGAGTCTGTATCTTTTGAAGTTAGTTCCTAAGATTCTAATACAAACATGCTATTTCTGTACAAGCTACACATTAGTCAAGAGTCAGCACTTACAGAAACAATGTCAAAAGAATGGTGGGGTGGCTTACAATTTCCCACTGTTACAATTTTCCACCGTTACATTTTCTGGTGTGCTGCAGAATTTTAGAAACTAGTTTGTGTGTGCCATGAGATGATAAAGGTTAAAAATAGCCAGGCTAGATGATGTTAAGGTCTTGGGAATTGAGGACTTCTTTGTGTGGTGTCCCACAGGATTGAGCTGTTGTTATAGAGTGGGGGTCCCCAAAAATCCCCATAGCCTGCGGGTTGGGGGATGGGGAGAAGGGAACAGCTTTTAAGATGCCTTTACATAACTATGGCTAGTAGCTAGTGTCTTGTGCATATGGCATTGGTTCTTCCAAGGCCCCAAGGAGATGGGAGGCGTTTTGACCATGGAATGATGCGGTAAGAGCATACAGAGCCTGCGTAAGCTTCTGTGAGTGGTCAGATCTGGTTACCACGCCTACTGCATCATGGGATGCAGTCAGGGATTTAAAAATAGGCAGCAGGCATTTTGGTGAGGAGACCTCCATGTGGCTTTGGAAGGGAGGAGAGGAGGAGGGAACTCCACATGGCTTGGAAAGGAAAGGGAGAACTCCAGGCTGCTTTGAAAGGGAGAAGAGAGAACCATGCATGATCCAGTGCAACATGGCACATGTTTTCCTTGACTGTTATATGGAGGCCGATGACATCGTACCCCAGATCCTGAGGGAGACGCTGACAGATAAGGGATGGGGAACTTCTGGGAATGTTTTTGGTTTATAGCCTTTTGGGGAGCAAGGGAAGTGCTGGGTCCCGTGGGAGAACAGGGCTCTGAGCTGAAGTGCTCACTGCCTTCCGCAGGTTAGAATATTGTAAATAAAGACCTGTTTTCCTCAACACTAGTTGTTGGGTTTTACACCAAGACCCCATGTGAAAGAAGCTCCTTTCTCTCTGTAGCAGTGTGAAGGGCTTTCTTGGGTTTTTGTCCCAATCCAATGTGTGTGTGAAGGGGTGGCCTGAGGGAGCAAGGGCAGCCTATGGAAACACCTGTGTCCTGGGCATCACCTTGTTCTGCTCCTTAGCCTCAGTGTCCAGGTGTGGTCCCCAGGGGTTCTGCACATCCCAGAGCTGGGCCTGGGAGGTCTGGCCTTATTACTACCTTCCCTGCTAGTGGTCACTGCCTGGCCTCTCTGTGCTCCACGTAGGACTGGAGGCAGAGGCGTAGCCTGGCTGGGTGGGTAGGGGAGCAGCAGTTCATGCACAGTGAGGAGGGACCTGTGGGAAGAAGGTGGGCCTGTTCTGGGTTCAGCACCCCTGAGGCATGGTGCGGGTGCAGCTCCCTTGAGACCAGGCTTCAGATGGGTGGTGCTGAAGCCCCGTGGGTCCTGCGGTGAACTCACACGCTCTCTGTGCACTGAACCACCAGCTACCAGCTTCTCCCACAGGCCTGCCTGAGCTCCTCCTCCCTGGCGGGAATCCCAAGAGGTTGTCCTCAGGTGACCAGGAGATAATGGTGACTGTACTTTCCCTTATCACACAAGTTTGTACATCATTCAGAAAATAAAAGAAGATAAGTAAAAAGAAATAAAATCAGCCATAACCTGTTCTCCAAGGATGCTAGTGAAAGTACTTCCTTCTAGCTTTCCCCCACTCATTTCTATATGTATAAAATGTACAGTTATGATCAGAAATGTGATTACTTTACTCATTTTTCATTTCCACTCAACAAATAAGGACTTTTATTAAACAATCACACTTCCCATTAACAAAGTTAACAATAATTCCTTTATATCATGTCATACCACATCAATCCAAGTCCAATTTTCCCTAATTATCTGCAAAAATGTGACATTTTTATACTTAGTTTGCTTGAATCAGGATCCAAATATATTGCATGTGGTTATGTCTCCTAACCTGTTTCTAATCTGTTATAGTTACCCCTCCATTTTTGTTTAAACAACGTTATTATGTTGAAGAAACTGTTCTCTGCATACTGTTTTGCATTTGTTTTCACTTCAAAAAGTCTTAAATTTCTTTCAATGCCAATAATTAGAGGGTGGGGCAAAAGTAGGTTTACAGTTGTTTATATGGAAAGTAATACAATAATTAATTAAATAATAATACAAGAATAAACTGTTTTGCATACTCACAACTGTAAATGTACTTTTGCCCCATGTACATAACACTATCGTTTCTAACCACTATTATATATTCCTGTTGTGTGGATGTACTATATTTGTAAAGCAAACCACAATATTCAGTTATTTGGATAGTGTGTAGGCCTTGGTCTTATGATAAAGTTGTGATGACTGTCCTTGTGCCTACATTTTTTACTCATGGCTTATTTTCTGAAGTTATGTTTCAGAATGAAAATAGTTGGGTTGAAGCATATACACATTTTAATTTATTTTTTAAATATTTTATTTATTTTTAGAGTGGAAGGGAAGGAGGGAAACACTGATGTGAAAGAGAAACATCAAACACTCCCCAACCAGGGACTGAACCCAGAACCCAGGCATATGCCCCAACCGGGAATAGAACCAGTGACCTTTTGCTTTGCAGGACAGTGCCTAATCAACTGAATCGTACCATTCAGGACTGAAGGGCATACACATTTTAAAGGAGACTTGGTTAGACAAGAAAACAAAATATTGATATTGAGACTAGGAAAATCTGAGATTGGGGGTGCCCCCAGGCCATGTACAATGTGAGGGGACTCTGGAGTCTGGGACACCTCTTAGGGGTGCCATAAAACTACTGGCTCTCTGGCTTCAGGCCAACCTTGGAAAAGCTGGAGGCTTGGGCCTCACCATCTATAAACTTGGACAGGTCACCGCTTCTTCAGGCCTCAGTTTCTCTATTAGTAAACTCAGTGGTCCCTTCCAGCTCTGGGACTACTGCTAGGACACAGCAACATACAGCGCCTGTTAAGGGCTGGCATGGGATTCATTGGGAACTATGGCTGGCTTACACTGGGGCAGTGAACGCCATCAATGAACTAGTACTGGAAGACACTCTCCACTCTGTTAAACATTAGTGCAAGGGGACTCTGGGTACCATTGAGAGTGGTGTGTGTAGAATGTTCCTTTTTGGCTCTGGCCTCTCAAGTAGATGCAAATCTATGTGTCATAGAATGAACTGGAATAGTTATTAATGTGCAGATTTTGAATTCCGACCTCAAGAGTCAGCAACTTATCTTCTGAGCAAATGACTCAAATACAATTTTAGTAACTTGTCTTCTGAGTAAGTGACTCAACTACAATTGTCAGATTGCTATTTTAATTTCTTGTCACATATATATTAATGCTGTGCTTACATACCCTAACAGTACTGTTTTTGAGTGTGCATGCATATTTGTGCTGCGTGCTTCTGAGAATACTATTAAATCATCTCCTTTGTCACCCTTTCGGTGGGATGGGATGAGACTGCCAGCATTGACAGTATCAACGGTTGATGATTCTAAATAACTTCCAGAAAGACTGTTAGAAGTAAGCAGAATGAAGGACAGCATTTCACCTGCAAGAGTGAATGAGGAAAAAGCTAAGAGGAGAAGGAACTGGGAGTATATTCAGGGCAAGGTGAAGAAAGTGTCTCAGCTGGAGCCTTTGGAGCCTGGGGCCGCTGGTTCTAAGGAGTAGCTGGGATCTCAATAGAAGGACAGACAGGCCTCACTAGAGCTCTCTTGAGCCTACCCAGAGTTGGCTTCCACCAGTGCCACATACAAAAGTCTTACATCGTGCTGCACACTTGAAACTGGAACCTGAGGAATACCCATTGCTCCATTCACTGGTCCCCTAAAGCCACACTGCCTTCCCCCAGAATAGGGCTCCAGAGAGAGTTCAGCTTCCAAGAGGAAGACAGACATTGCTAGGGTGGTTGACTATGGAAGAGTTTCTGTCATCCAATATCAATATGGGTCTTGTCATGGGCCAGACTAGAGGAAAAACAATCCTGCATTTGGAAAAGGTGGTAAAGAAAGAGGCCAATGGGACATTCGGGTGTCTTGGGCTCCCTCTAATAAGAAAAAGGTAGGTACACATTAGGCTACTCTATTTCCTTATGACCTTGAGCAACTCAAATTCTTCAGACCTCAGGTTCCCCATCCTTTAAGTGGGAAAAATAATAATGCTTACCTCAGGGTGGTCATAGGGACAGAATGAAGCGATTTTGAAGTCTTTAGCATGGTGAATGGCATCATCCTTGTGCTTACTGAGTGCTTGTGCCCCTGCCCCTCCCTCACCAAACCTTATCTCTTCACCTGGTAAATGAGCAGGGTGGGTAGTCCCCAAGACTTTTCCAGCTCAGAGCCTGGAGTCTGCAGAGGTGCTTGGAAGTATGGGAGAAGTTTCCAGTGTGGTGGAAAAGGCCTGGCCATAACCTAGCATCCCCAACAATTCTATAAACCTGTCAGGCAAGGAATATGGCACTAAAAGCATACCTGGAGGCCAGGCAGGAAGGAGGAGTGAGAACCAGTTAACTGCACTCGGAAGCAGCCTCTTACCTTCCCACCCTGCTCTGCCCTATGACCACCCAGAGGAGCCCCTGTGCCTAGGAGCCCTGAGGACAGGGACTCCCAGAGGCAATGGCCATGCCTCACACCTACATTATGAAAGTATTTCTCACTGGCTGGCGCAGCACCTGGCACATGTGGAAGGAGCTCTGGAAATGCCTGTAGCTTGATAAGCAGCCAGACCTCACTCTTAACTCTGAGCCATTACCATCCTGACAACCAGCCTGAGCTAACCCCAGAGTGGATGGGCACCCTCAGTATGACTTACTGTGTAGAAGGGGAAACCAAGCCCCAGGGACCAGGAGGGACATGTCCAGAGACCACAGCAAGAGGAGGCTCACCTAGGCCTAGAGACCCTGGCCCCAGAGACTCATCAGAGACAGCTGGGGATCCAAATAAGATGGGACAACAGAGCTAGATATACCTGAGGGAGAAGGAGTGGGACCAGCTGCTCCTTCAAGACCTCTTTGGCCTTCAGGGGGATTGTGGGAGACCCTGTGGGGTGGTAAGAATAACACTGGGCCAGAAGTGGAGTCCTGAGTTCTAGGCTCAGCCCTACACTAATTTTAGGAGATCTTAGGCATCTGAAATGGGGTCAGTAAAACCTTTCTCAGTATTGTTGTCATTTGTAAGATAGAATACTAAGCTGCTGTGAAAAAGAATGAGGGAATAATCGTAACAGCTAACCCCAAGTGCCTACTCTGGGTCAGACACTTTTCTGAGAATGCCAGCTATCTTAACTCTTTTCACCCTCACAATAACCCTATGAGACTAATATCATTCCCTCCATTTTAAAACTGAGAAAACTGAAGTACAGGGACATTAAGTAATTTGCCCCAGGTTTCCCCTCTCACACCACTGCCCCCCGCCCCGCACATGCATATATATGTTTGGATATGAATGGGGGGAAGTGTCCAAAAGGATAAAGACCAAGCCGTTAATAGTAGTCAACTCTGGAGGAGAAGATTTTGGAATTTTGTGTTGCTTGAGGACAGGGGAACAGAAGTGCTTTTAGATTTTTACAGTATAAATTTCTGTACTGATTGAAATTCTTTTTTTTTTTTTTTTTTAACCATGATTCATATATCACTTTTGGAATTTAAGAAAATGACTAAAGATGTCACAACTCACTGTGACGTTCAGACCCAAATGCTGAAGAGCATAAGTGCTGGCTGGGCTCCCAAGGTGGAGGACCCTTTCCATTCCCAGAAAGCCTTTGGCTGCAGCCAGTTCCCAGGAGCAAGAAGAGGAAGGGACCCAGCCACTTTCAAATAATTACAACCCCAGCCCCTGACCCATAGCAGACCCCTGGGCAGCTTGGCTAGTGTGGTCTGTTACATCTTGGGCCCAAGGGTTGCTCATGAGGCCTGAAGGACTGTAGGGTGAAACCATTGGCTCTAAGAAGTTAGCTGCTTGCATTCTTCAGTCATGAGACTGCATTCTTGCACTATCTTTCAGCCTTTTAAATTAACCATCTCTTATCTAATGACAAACTGAGTGCCCACAGCAGGGGAAGGTCCTTGGCACCTCCCTTTAGTTTTTGCATGCCTGCATCATTGGTCTTAGCCATGACACTGAGTTTTATTCTTGAATAGAGTTCATAGCCCTTCTGTTTTCAGAGTAATTAAGTTGGTACTCTTTATGTCACCTATTATGGTGTCTGTGCTTTGTCCATCCCTCAGGCTGGCCTTGGTTACTTCCTTTTTCTGCTTCCTCTACCTCCAACCCTCACCTTATGATTTCTTTGGAGGACTTTGTGTTTTCTGGGTTCTTTAAAATTAGGGCAGAAGAGGACATTAACCCATCTTTCTAGATTTAAAAATTTATGTATGTATTTATTTATGTTTTGTTTTTGAAATTATGGGGGAATGTTATTTATAAAGTTACAGGGGTAGTAGAAATGAGCCAGATGGTCTGTGTAGGCTCAGGAAACAAGTTACAGAGGCAGAAGAAGGGCCCTAGGCACTAAGACAGGGTCAGGCAAAGGTAATGTACCTGGGGGACAAAGAGGGGACGGGAAAGGCAGAGGAGTGCTCCTGAGAGGAAGAGCAGGCCCATCTTTCTAGTTGTTTTTTTTTTTTAACTGGTTTTTACACCCTGGCTGGGGTCTCAGTTGGTTAGAACTTCTTCCCAATGCACTAAGGTTGTGAGTTTGATCTCCCAGTCGGGGCACATACAGGAAACAATAAAAATTTATGTTTCTTTCTCTCTTTTCCTTTCTCTCCCTAACCAAGAATAAAATAAGGAGGAAAAAAAAATCCTTTTAAACTGGCTTTTACCATAAGAACCTGGAACAATATTTTTATCATTCCTGCTAATTTCTATGAACAATTACATCATATTTTAATCTAGCTTTAGAGAAGTGTGGCTTTAAGTATTCTTTGCCCATCCTCCGCACCCCTCTCCCCAGCCTTATTCAGCCTTTGGTATTATATTGCTGTCTAAAAATCTCTCAGATATTTACTCTGCTAGTAGTTCTCACAATATCGTATCTGATACACTGTTTAATTAGACTCCCTGCTCTTAGATGTTACCTTTTTCAGATTACTTCTCTTTGTTCATGTTCCCACTGTTTCTAATCATTACTTTGACAGTTGACAATCTCTGTTGATAAATTCTTTCAAGACTTCCATTTCTTGAAATTTTCTTCCAAAGGTGAAAATCAGTTGGGATCCTTACCTTAAGTTGCTAATTTCCTTTCCTTCAGGTTCTTCCTTTTTCCCAGTCTTGAGAAGTGAGATTCAAAATTATTTTATCCTAGCTTCTTCAAAAAATCTTTTCCCAGAGTCCTCTTAAAACCAGAAAAGTCAGCGTTTATCTTGCCTGTCACTACCAGAACCAGTAAGTAGAGACAAGGATTGAAATTGTATGGGCACTTTATTCAGATGCTGGTGACCTGAGAAGATGGCAGGTTATGTACCCTAAAAGACCATCTTACATTTCATCTCAAGCTGACCTTTTTTATAAGGAGAAGAAAAGTGTAGGTAAGGGGTTTGGAATTCAGGGAAAAGTAGATAAGGGGTCTGAAATCCAGGAAAAAGGTTAATCAGATAAAAACTTCCGTCCAGCACTTTTCCTAGCATTCTTTCATGTGACCAGTGATTCTTTTATTTCTTTTCTTTTTGAATTTTATTTATTTTTAATTGTTGTAATGACTCTTTTGTTTTATATACAGACTTTAAAAAGTATTTATTTATTTATTTTTAGAGAGAAAGGAAGGGAGGGAGAAGGAGAGGGAGAGAAACATTGATGTGAGAGAAAAACAGCAATCAGTTGCCTCTCATACACACCCTGAGTGGGGACTGAACCTGCAACATAGGCACGTGCCCTGATTGGAAATTGAACTGACAACATTTCACTTTGCAGGAAGATGCCCAACTAACTGGTCAGGGTGACAGGTAATTCTTTATCTATTTCCTGGGTAGCAGGCATCTCTCCTTGGAGCGCAATGGCTCAGATACCATCTTGATTGCTTGCAATTCTCCTGGGGCACAAAGGTCAAATTGTCTGTGGGTCTCCTGGAATCAGGGTGGCTCCAGTTATACATCCAAGTTCCTGGAACAATAGCTTTTCACATGCATTAATTACTAAGCTTATTAACTATAACTTAAAACTAAGTTTTCCAACTCTTAAGTTCTCCATCACCTAACCAGCCACCAAGTACTGCATCCATGTTTATGTGATCTTATTTGATCTCCTCTCTGAATTTACAGAGTTGACAAGTAGATATGTAGAAAAATGTCATGGAGCTCTGAGTTTACATTATCTCATTTCACCTTCATATTTGGCAGGAAATTGAGACTCAGGGCAGCAATGAAACCTGAATGCAAATAACTGACACATGTGGCTTTGATCTCCAAAAACTATTTTTCCCTGACCACAGTGATGCTGCACTTTCTTTGTGATATTCTTGGTCACTGTGTGGCCCTTACACCTAGTTATTTTCCTTGTTTAGTTGCTAACCTGATTAACTTGTTTAATTTGGCTGTATTTAGGCTTTCTATGCTACTATTCTTGGCATTGCTGATTATTTGCTCTCCTCTATAACGGAGATTTAAATCAGCTGAGAAACAAATGTCCCTCCCTGCCTTACCCCAACCCCCATTTTCCTAGGAACTTCCATTGCTCATAATTTGTACTACATCTTTGCAGATACATACATACTATATATATCACACACACATAGATTTAGTTTTACAAAAGTGGAATCACACCCTTGTTATATATATTTCCATGTCAGTACATGCAGATAATGTTTATCCTTTTGAATGCTAACATTCTTCCGCATGTGGATGTACTATATATCACCATAAGTTCTCAACCATTTTCCTGATAATGGGCATTTAGGTCTCTTCCAAATGTTGCTATTCTAAACACAACTTTCTCATACACATATCTTTTCATATAAAAACATAAAATGTTTCCATGCTGAAGGATATTACCACAATTTTTTTGACTTTTTATTACCACAATTTTTAAGCATCATCCACAAGCTCCCTTTGGGAGGCAAATGTATTTTCCTCTTTTCTATCTTTCAGAATAAATACTGTCTAATCAATTGGATATTTGTAACTCTTCAGCATTTCTCCCATTGTTTCTTCCTTCTTCGGGTTCCTTTTAATCACCCTTTCCCTTTTGGTGGTAAAATATTGATTTAAAAAAAAAAAAAGAAGAATTCATTCTATTCCAGGAAACATTCATAGAAGTGGATAAGATAAACATGAAGTTCACATCTAATCGAGGGTGGTGACTGGGAGGAAAGAGATGATAAACATGACCCCTGCAGGTTGAGATGCTGTATAAAGTAAAATAAACAGCATAACGCGTTAGAGGATGTTCCAGTTTTCTATTGCGGCACAAAAACCAACCCACATTTAATGGGTTAAAACAGAAACATTGAATTAAAAATATTTTTTCTTTTGAACAGTCAATGATAATAATAATTTTGATTTGACAACAATTCCTATGACACAACAAGTTTGAATTTTTCTGGGCTGGCTGCCAGTCCTTGCATATATGGGGAGGGCAAAAGTAGATTTATAGTTGTAATATAAATAAATACTATAATAATTAATAAGTAATAGTACAAGAATAAACTCTGTTTCACATACTCACAACTGTAAACCTACTTTTGCCAACCCTGTATGTAATTATAATTTTAAAATATCTCTATTTTTATTATTATGAAAGTTATATATACCTGTTATTAAAAAATCACCCAAACGTGAAGATAGAAAATGAAAGTCACTCTCAGTTCTATTCCACCCCCAAGGATGAGCACTGTTAACAATTTATAAATAAATATTTTTATAGTCATCATCAAAACAGAGCTACAGTTTATTTTCTCTTATTATGTAATGTAATTTACTCACCAAATACCCCATGAGAACCTGGTCGGTGCCCAGCACTGTCCTAGGAAGTGGATTAATGACATTGAACAGCAAAAGCATAAGTCCTCTGCTCTAGGGGCTCGCAGTGTAACAGGAGAGGACATTGAACCAGTACTGTGCTTGCAAGTGTGACAAAGTACTGCACTTCATCCCCGGAGCTAGGCTGATTTTCCACTCTTGGAAGGCTGGAAGTGTTCCTTGCATTTCTTTTAGGTCCCATGGATCTAATATAATCTGTATTCACAGCAGTTACTCAATAAATATCTTATAAATAATTAACAATGGGAAACGTAATGAAAATGTTTGATTGCTTCTTGCTCATCTTCTCTTTCTGTACCTTTAGAGGCACTAGGATAGAAAGAGTGAGCAGAGATTCTGAGATCTCATAGGACTTGGGTTCAAATCCTGATTTTCCCTGTTACTAGCTGCATGCTTATGGGCAATTTGCTCCCTGGGCCTCAGGTGCTTCCTCTGTTAAATAGGGGCAAGCAAACACACCTCTCCAGAGAGTTATTGTGAAGATTAAATGAGGCAATTTGTGTATGTGTGGCATAGGATCGAACACATATAAACCCTGACATGTTATTGCCCTCCCCTAGCCAACTGAACCTCAAATAAGGGGCAGAGGTAGCTGTTTCCCTTGAATAGGCCTTCCCTTCATTTGGGACAATGAGTGCAGAAGGTAACGATGTGGAAGAGGTCTTATTTATTTCTTTATTTTCTTGGTAAGGAAACTGAAGCCCAGAGAACTCAAGTAACTTCCCTAAGATCACACAGTAATTTAAGTAGTAGGGCTGGAAATATAACCCAGGTTCTCATTCTAGCATCTAGTACATTTGGGGCAGCTGTTCCTAGAATCTTGTTACCAGCCTCTCATTTTCAGAAAAGGGAGTACTTTAGTGTCATAGTTCATCTAAGGCTGTTTTCCAGGGAATATAAGGATTCCTGTGAAGTCAGCTGGAAAGATTCCCAGGACCTTTATAGCTTCATGGAATCTGGGTAGAGGCATGGTCCTGGAGTTTGCTAGCCAAGGTCCAGTCCAGGCAAGGCCAAGTTGGGGTGACTTTCAGATGATCTGGGGGCTTGGTGTTCCCTTGGAGGGAAGGGTAGGCCTCCTCCTCCTTTTGAGAGAAGGCGGCAGGGTGGTGGGGGCAAGGGTTGTGATCAGCAGAGGAGAGGTCTGAACTAGGAACAAGTCACTTAATATCAAGCTTCACATACTCCAAACTCCTTCGAATATGGAGCTCTGCCTTCCAGAGCCTCAACTTCTCTTAGTAATAGTAGTAACAATAACAATAGCAATGTTACTAGATGCCAGGCACAGTTGAGGACTCTCCATACATTATCTTTGCCTGACTAGTTGCAACCTGCTTTTGAGAGCAAGATATAGTAGGTAAGGGTGTGGCCTCTGGTTAAAACTTTCTGGTGTCAAATAGAGTCCTTTCACATTCTGGTAACTCTGAGCAAGTTGTTTAAGCCTCTTTGTGCTGCAACTTCTGCGATATTGTGATATATACTAAGAAATATATATTTGGTCTTTATCCCCAATTCTGGGTTCTGGAAAAGAGATCCCAAAACCCTTGGAATTTCCTGTGATGACAGCAACAATGTTATCTTGTTATGCTAAGGAGGTGACTTGGACCCCACCCAAGTGTAGGGGTGCTCATTGCCAGGAGAACCAACCTGTGATTACAAATTTGGAATTCTCAGTTTTACCCCCTACTTCCGACCTCTGACCTACAGGAGTGTGAAAGGGGCTGAAGACTGAGTTCAATGGCCAATCATGATTATGTAACAGAGCTTCCATAAAAACCCAGGAGGACAACTCATTGGCCCTTTTTATAGGAGAGCTTCCACAGTGGTCAATCAAACTGCTTCTACCTGCCACCTGGCTGGCCCAAGCTCCACGAAGACAGAAGTTCTTTTGTTTGGGATCTTGCTCTATGTATCTCTTCATTGGGCTGTTCATTTATATCTTTTAATATCCTTTGTAATAAATCAGTAATCTAATGGGTTTTCCTGAATTCTGTGAGCTACTCCAGCAAATGAATGGAACCCAAGGAGCAGGTAGTTGGAACTTCTGGTTTATAGCCAGTCAGTGGGAAATACAGGTAACACCCTGGACTTGAGACTGGCCTCTGAAGTGGAGGGTGGTCTTGTGGGGCTGAGCCCTTAACCTGTGAAATCCGATTCCTATCTCTAGCTAATAGTGTCAAAATTGAGTTGATGCTTCTTGGTATGCGGCAGCCTCCACATACATGGATTGGTTCTGGGAACCCTTTTCAACTTCCTTATATGTAAAATAAGGAGAAAGGGTAGTACTTACCTCATAGGTTGTTCTAAAAACTGAGTTAATACATCTAAAGCACTTATAATTGCACTGGACACACAAGAAGCCCTGTGTGCATTAGTTGTTATAATCTTATAGTCACCTTCTTGGGGCCTCCCCTTAAACACCTTATCTAAGGGTCCCCCTTCATCACTCGCTAGCATGTTACATATTCTGTTTTGTTATCTACAATGTTCTTTATCATGATCTGAAATTAACTTCTTTTTTACTTGTTTCTTGTCTGCTTGTTCCGACTAACATGTAAGTTCATAGGAGCTGGGTCTGTGCCTAGGATATAATAGACACTCAGCACATATTTCTTGCATTGACGTGAATTATAGTATTAGATTTTCCCAAACTCTATGAAGCAGATGTTCATGTTATTCCCATTTTATGGAAGAGCAAACAAGCACCAAGAGTTTTCTTTGTCTATTCAAGGTCACTCAGCTGGGACTCAAATCAAATTTGAGGCAATAGCCCTTACTTTTAACTACTATGCTAGACTGGCTCGTTCCACTCAAAAATTCTTAGCAAGTGGGTGGGAAGATTGCGACACCCTGTCAACTTTCTCCTCATGTGGGGCAGAAGCTGGATCTGAAAAGTTGGAAAAAGGGGGAAAAATCTAACTGTCATTTCACTCTTATTGGCCCTGGCTGGTTTAGCTCAGTGGATTGAGCGTCGGCCTGCGAGCTAAGTGTCGCTGGTTCGATCTTCCAGTCAGGGTACATCAGAGAAGGAAAACTCTGACTCCAAAAAACCTCCGCTGCCTTGCGGCATACCTCTTCAGGGGAAAGGCTAAGGGAGTAAACCCTGACAGAAAATCCGGAGCCGGAGTCCCTAAGGCGGTTTGACGTTGTAGTCAACACCGGCAACTCCTGCGGCGCACCTGAAGCCAAGCTGTATTGACTCCGTCTTTCCCTTGGACCCTTCAGCTGCGAAGAGAGGGGGGGTCTGCTGCATGGGCAACAGCAGACCCTCCATATCACCCTGCCCAGGCTCTGTAGCTTCAGCGTCATCGCAAGATGTCGATTCAACACGGGAGGAGACAGATACGATGTCACTCCCGAGTCGGACTGCACAGCCATTCTCGGCGGTGCAGATAGACTCTTAAGAAGCTACACCATCGTCTCTCGAGACGGACGGCTGCCGACAACATTTCAGTCTTATAGAGCTCAGCCTCAGCACCTCCCTGTCCTTGTCCATATCCTTCCCACCCACCCACTGAAGAAATCCTTCTATCCAATCTCATTCTCATCTTCTCCATCCCCAATCCCCTCACCATCCAATCCCATCTAGTTCTTTTTCCATCTCTGATCCATTTGCATCCTCTTCCCTATCCTTGTGAGGCAGGGCTTGGGTTGGGCTTTGTCCCTGGGCTTGTGACCTGAGATAGTTTGCTTTCTTTTACACGGTCAATATTAAAAATTTCCATGAATTTCCTGAGCCATTCTTCTTCAGTCCTCTTTTGCTGAGATATTTTGTTGTCTCCCTTGCTTATATATTTTCCAGAGTCGAACTAACCTTTCCTCTACACCCACCTGTGCAGTCAGTGACCTCATTTTCTCTACCCAAAAGTACATCAGCTGATGGCTGCCTGATCCTGTCTTCCAATCCACTTCCCAGGAAGAGTTTTTCACAAAGGCCCGAGAAGAGTGGGGCCAGTTGAGGGTCCTGGCAAATGCTCAGGCTAAAGACACTTTTACTTTCTCTGTATGTCCTTGACTTTTATCCAGGCAATGTGTGGGAATCTGGGCAAGGTTAGACAGACCAGCCTGATAGCATGAATAAATGTCTCCATCTTGAACCTTGTTAGGGTGTGGAGTCAGGACTGAGGCCAAGTAGGCCAAGTGCCACCTCAGGCTACCCAAGATCACAATGGCATCTCCCTCTATCAAACTGGACATGCACTTGGCATTGTCTAGCATCTGGGCAAGAGTGATCATGGAGTCTTCAAGAAACTCACTCAAACCCTAGCAGGACAGGGAAGGTAAGATTGAGTAGAGAGTGTTATAGATAATCATGAAAGCCATGTTAATAATATACTCTAGCCTAGCAAGGAGAGATGACTTAGGATGGGACAGAAAAATATTTTGAGTGGTCTTTAGAAAGAATAAGGAAGGCATTAATAGGCTAGATTTTGACCTTTTGCTTTTTTCTCTTCTGATGCTTTTAATTCCCACTCTTATGTTTTAAGTTCACCAAACATGAGTCTGTGAAACCATGGGCCCTCACTCAACCCAATAAAAACAACCCCAGGCTCTTCTCTCTCTACCCATGACCTCACTGTGTGGCCCCATGTGTCATGTAACTTCTAGGACCTGCTAAGTACTGAACACTGTCTCTTTCAAAGTTTCCTGATGGTTATTGTTGAGGGCATCTTACAATCACAACTGGAACCCCAAGGCCTGGTCCAGCCACTATACTGGTTATCATTAGGCTGTGATCAACACACAATACCTACATTTTCCCATCTGTATAATTTCCTGGGCAAGTCTCATTATCTGACTTCCTAACACCCACACAGACAATTTAATAGATGAGAAAACAGGCTCAGAGAAGGGAAGGGGTTTCTCTTTGTAGCTACGTAAGGGTAAAATTGGCAATAGAATCCAGGTCTCTTAGCTCCTGATCCAGCACCCTTCCAGTTCTGTCAGAGATTCCTTCAATATAAAGGGCTGGGAGCCATAGGCATGTGGCCTGTCAGAAGAGGTAGGGTAGGACCAATGAGGGGAGGGTCCTGGGACAGATATGTAGAGGTAGACTGAAATTCCCTGCCACAAAGTCCTATTGGCTGGAGAACTCCATGACTCAGCAATTCACTCCTAGATATAGTCTGTCCAGAAGGTATCCAGCCATATAATATGAAAAATAGAGTCATTTATTGAAAGAGATACAAGATACAAGAAACATTGTACATAGAACAATGACGCCTCAGTCCCCTTCAAAGTAGGAACCTTGGGACTTCACATTGTTTTCACAATCACCATCAGCTGCCCCATCATATTTTCCTGAATCTCATCAATGGTCTGAAATTTCCCCCCTTTCAAAGGTGATTTTAGTTTTGGGAAAAGCCAGAAGTTACAGGGTGCCAAATCTGGGCTTTAGTGGGACTGAGTCACCTGAGTGATTTGATGTTTTGCAAAAAAACTGCACGAGATGTGATGCATGAATGGGCATGTTGTCGTGATGAAGCTGCCAATCACCAGTTGCCCGTAGCGGTGGCCTTCTGAATCATCCAAATAGTTTTCGCAGAGAAATGTTCAAGGTTAATGCAAAATTTGATAAAGATTTGTTGGTCTACTTGCTCAGTCATTTTGAATGTGACAGCCACACAGTACACTCAACTGTGTCTACCACCCTGACTGACTAGTACAGTGAAGTCATCATTCTTCATGCATGCGCATTCCAGTCCACTCCCCTTTGCTGCAGCTTACATCAATGTCACGCAAACCATTCTTGTTATGTTAACAATGGTTAGACTTTTTCCAGACACACCTCATAGACCCAAGAGAAATGAGTGCATCATTTCTACCAAAAGAGAGGTACAAGAATGTACATAGCAGATTTATTCCTAATTTTAAAAAAACTAAAACAATCCAAATGCCCATCAGCAGAAGAATGGGTAAACAAACTGTGATACATCTCTAGAACGGAATACAACTCAGTAATAAAAATGAACAAGCTACTGATACACACAACAGCATGGATGAATCACAAAGGCATTATGTTGTGTGAAAGAAGCCAGACTCAAAAGAGTACATTCAGTATAAGCAAAACTAATCTGGAGAAATCACAGCAGTGGTTGCTCCCTAGGGGTTGGGGGTGACTGACTGGAAGGGGTACAAGGGAGGCTTCTGGGATGATGTAAATGTAGTGGTAACACATATACATGGTAACTTGAAGATTTATACATTTTGCTGTATGCAAATTATAGCTAAATAAAAAAAAAAAATTAACATTCAGGTTTTTAGGAAAGACCCAGTTGAAGAAGGAAAAGGAAGGGTCCTAAAAAGCCAGAACTGGAGGCGACATCCCAGGTTGACTCCTGTGTAAGCTGGCCAACTGATTTTGTAAGGTGACTCTCTGATTTGCCTGGGAGTGAGGAGTTTCCTAGGGTAAAGACTTTTGGTGCTAAAACTGGGAGAGTCCTGAGTAAACCAAGACAGCTGGTCACCCAACTGCTGTGGACATATAGAGTAATGAGAAAAATGCTCTTCCAGCTCTCCAGTTGAGGCGTGGATTCTGACAAAGAAACTGCCGGCAGGGCTGGTCCACAGAGGGGAAGCAGGCACCAGGGAGGGCAGGCTCAGAAGTTCTCGTAGTGGTGCATGAAGTGGGCTTGGTCCTGTCTGTTGATGAACTGACAGGCCTTCTCTACATTCTTTGTCATTCCTGGAGGGCCACAGCTGAATACCCCTATCTTTCGTACCTGTCAAGTGTGTGGGGAGAGAGAGTGGTTGCAGACAGCACAGGCCTGCCAGCTTGAGAGGCTCCTTTCCCAGGAGGAAGTTGCTTCTCAAGCCTGGCTGGTATGACCAGAGCATCAACCCCAGGCCCCGAGGGGGAGACTTGAGCTGGGGGCGGGAAGGTGGGTAGGGGTTGAAGCCTTTCTTC
Source organism: Furipterus horrens (assembly GCF_987537825.1). Lineage (NCBI taxonomy): Eukaryota > Metazoa > Chordata > Mammalia > Chiroptera > Furipteridae > Furipterus > Furipterus horrens. The sequence goes on from NW_028327173.1 coordinate 151,054,709, forward strand.
AATATTTGACTTTATCCTGGGGCCAGGATGAGGGGTTCTCCACTCTATAGAGAGAGAGCCACAAGGTGCTTGAAGGCCAGAGTCCTAGGATGGGTGTAGGTGGGACTAACCTTTGGATGAACCTCCTGCAGGGAGTTGAAAAAGAGCTCAAAAGGGGGGCGACCAAAGTGGGTGACAGAGCGTAGGCCCGTGAACAGACTCCGGTTCAGCACCTTCTGGAAGTGCCGCTCACAGATGTACTGGTGGAGGAACGAATGGAGGAGGAAGTCAGAGCCAGGCAGAGCCAGGGTCGGCTCTTAGCCCAGATGGAGACCCACCCATGCTGACGTACCAGCATGGTGGTCCTGAGGTCGAACTTCTCAGCCAGCTGGGTGATGTAGATATGCACGGACACCAGGTCCTGGCAGTCATTCTCCTCCACCTCCCGGATGATGTCAGCCAGCCACTCGAACTGCCGCTGGGTCCGCGTCACCCAGATGAAATAGATCTGGGACACATGGCTGGAGCTTAGGACTCAGCTCAAAGTTCCTCCACTCCAGATGCCTTCGCCTGAGAGTCTTGGAAGTCCCAGATCACCCACAGACACTGAACCTCTGTCAGGACCCACTAGCTTGATCCAAGGCTTCTAACCAACAGATCCAGGCAGAGACTCTTCTGGCTATACTTCCTGCCCTCCCTCAAAACCTTTGGCATCTGGAAAACTGGGTACACATGGCCCTGGCAGACCTAGGGCTTATAAGCCAGGAGCTTTTTCTAATGCTACTCTGTCGTGATGCATGGACAATTAGTCCATCTATTCCCATTCCTTTGAAGAATGGGAGAGAGACACTCACCTTTTTACAGAGCATTTGACTGCCCAAGGATGACTTGAAGACCAGGTCTTTGAGGATAGAGGCAAAGGGTGTGACCCCAATGCCTCCTCCCACCAGCACTGACACTTCAAACTTATGCCACTCCTGGTGGCCTTCTCCAAATGGTCCATCAAGGTACAGCTGCCAACAGAACAGGGGATGAGATGAGCCTGGCCCTGCCCCAGTTCTGAGGCTAGAAATGGTGCAGGGGGAAAGGAGAAGCAGGATACATGTATATCCTCGCCTCTTCTGAGGCACCCAGCTCTCTCCCTGCCTGGCCTGGGTTGTCTGGTACTTCTGATCTCAGGATGGGGGAAGGTGGGGAAATGTCTGCCAATGCCAGAGCCCAGAAGTGTTTCCCAGTGATGGGCACCTTGGGGTATACGGCACAGCCGTCTGGCGAGGGTGAGTAGATCTCCCTGAGGCGAGTGGTCCAGGGCCCCACTGCCCGGATGTGCAGGCTGAGCGTGTCCTCATGGGGAGCCGAAGTCAGAGTGAAGGGGTGGTACTCGGTGGTCCCCAGAGCCAAGCAGGCGATCCGCACCCACTGTCCTGACTTGTACTCAAAGCCTTGGGGCCGCTGGAACTGCAGGTGGGTCACTCCTGGGGGTACATCATGGGCAGAGAAGGCCAGGGCTCAGAAGGCTTGCTTCTGGTACCTGAGGACTGAGGCACAGGGAACAGTTCCATCACCTGAACAAGTGGGGCTCCTGGGGCTGGGAATTGCAGAACCCCCTCTGTTATTTCCTGGGTAACCTGAGAGCTGGGTTTCCCTGCTCCTCTGTTCCAGTCCCTCTTCTCCTCTCCACTCTCTCTTCCCACAAAGGGTCCAGGTCTAATACCACTGTCCTGAATACAAGCCTACTGGGTCAGGGACCTACAGTTCCCCATGGACCATTCATTTTACCAAGCCTCCAATGTTATACCCATATTGGCACACCTCCTGCACTATCATTTATGTTTTTCTTTAAATTGACTTACTTTTTCATTTTGATTTACCTTGACAAAAAAGTTTAGGTCCCTACGGTAAGTGGAAAACCAGTATCATATACTCTAAATAGAAGGCACTGTGTTTTATTAAATTTTTGCTGGATATTCTTTGTGGCCTGACCACAGCTGAGCCTCAGCAAACTTGTTCTCTCTTTGCTGAAAAAGGAGATCCATAAGTATTAGAGACCGCAAAAGGCATAATAACACCATACTGACACTTTGTTCTCGAGTAATCTTGATTGAAGTAAAATAGAAATGAGATTAATTTTCTTTATGTGAGTCCTAAAGGTTGGATGGTCCCTGGACCCCTAAAGTCATCTCCACCACCCTCTACAGTGATGGGAATCACCACTTTAGCCAACACCGACTCTCAATAACAGACTCTTGCTGTGAGGCCATTTGCCTGTCTCTGAAAGGGCGCTGTTCTGCAAAAAGGGGTGGAAGAGGGTATATGGTTCCTGCCCTGAACCCAGGGCACACATGTGGGAGTCCTTCTGGTCCTTAAACCCCTCAGTCTGCACTTTCAGCTGCCTCTTCTCATAGTCACTTCTCATTGTTTGCAAGTCCCCCTGGGGCTGCATTCGCATCACAAAAGCTGTAGGGGGGCCAGAGAGGCTATCAGGAGCCAAGATGGGGGCCAGGAGGCCTGGGAAGCTGTCTCCCCACATCCCCTAAGTCTACTTCCAATGCTCCCCACCCAGGGTCAGTCCAGGCCTAATACCTGAAGGCAGCAGCTCCGCCTTCACCACGCTGATATCCACTTTCTTCCGGCTCAGGCTCACCAGCTTGTCCCCCCCATAGATTAGTGCCGGGACCAGGAAGTAGATGTGGAAACGGGGAAGCTGAATTAGGCCGAAGCTGCCGTGAATGATGAGCTAGAGACATGGCCAGTTAGTATAGCTCAGGCCCAGCCAGGCCTCCTTCCTGCCCGCCCCTTGCCCAGACACTTTCTGCTTGGGCTCTGGGACTGGGCTAGATGGACAGGGATGGCATCGGCTTCAGAGACTGGAGTCTCAGAGCTCAAGGTCTCAGTCTGAGAACTTGGATCCAATTCAGCCTTTTGTCCCTGCCATCATGAGTGCTCTTCCCTTCCCTATGGCTGGGCCCTGCCCAAAGAAGTCTCTCACCAGAATGTAGAGCAGGATGTAGAGATGGTGGGTCAGCCAGAAGCCCCGGAAGCTGTGGCGCCGGAAGTGGTGGGAGGCGAAGACATACATGATGGCCAGGACCAGGAGCAGAAGCACCCCTGTTACCCCTGAGGGTATGGAACGCAGGGACAGAGAAGAGTCTCAGGACCTCATCCTGGGCTGAGAAGACAATAGACATTCCCCCCATTCTGCCCTCCTTTCCTGACCTCCCTCATCCCTCTCTGGCCTCCAGGACAGCTTGCCTGAAGGGGCTGCAGCTGGCGCTTGTCCTAGAGGCTAGAAAGGGAACCTGTGACCATTATACACAAGTGTATGTTCATGGAAAGATGAAGACAAAAGCAGAAGTCTTCAGAGAGAACCCCCAACTCCTCACACAGCCCCACTTCCTACCTGGGACTGTCTGGAAGAACCACCAGTAGAATTGCTTGGGAAAGTGGGACCTGTGGGGGAAAGGCACATGGAGCCTCTGGATGGGGCAGAAGCTCCTCCATCACTGTCACAACGTGATGCTGTTCCTGCTGGCCCTGACAGCTGAGATCACTGGGCCTCCACCCAGATGGCCACCCATCCTTCCAAGGAACAGGGACCTAGTCTCCCACAGTTACAGCCTCTGCTCTATCAGCAATTTCTCCTACTGTGTTGTTCTGATCTTTGTGGCTGATCTTTGCCTCCTTCAGTGCTTGATTCATGTTCTATAAACTTCGTGAGGGCAGGGGTATGTGTTTTGCTCAGTTGCCTATCTCTAGGCTCAAACAATGACAGGCACATAGTAAAAACCCAGTAAGTGTTTGCTGAGTGATTCCATGTATCTTGGTATCCCTAGACTCTGGCTCCTGGGTAGACACATAAAAGATTTGCCCAGTGAGTGGATGATAGACTGAGATGTTTGTCTATGTGGGAAAGAGTCTCCAACTTCATCTCCCAAACTCCCTTCCTGGCCAACCACAGCCAGCTTCCTTCCTGAGGGCAAGAAATTCATGTCTCAGCTTCCCCAAGGAGGTTGGCATCTTACCCTTGCTTAGTGAAGGAGTGAGGTGTCCAGGACCATCTATTTCTTTTCTAGTATACCCTTAGGGCTGCCCAGGTGTCCCTAGGGGACCCTCCCCAGAACTCACCCCTCATTCACAAAGACATTGGGGAAGATGCAGGTCAGCAGGCTGAGGGGGCTGAGTGAGAAGATGTAGATATTGACTGCATGGCCAGCACTGTGCAGAACTGAAAGAGACAGACCGTTAGACATCCCATCCAGGGCTGACTCTACATGCAACCCCAAGGGAGGGAGAGAGGAGGAACAGGGCGGAGGGTTGGAAGTAAAAATAGCTCCAGTTGCCTCACTATTTCCCCCATAGTTAGTCCCAGGGGGCTGCAGCAAAGAGAAGATTGCCTGGGAGCCACATACTGGCCAGGACAACAGCAGCCATGGCAATCCAGCGATGGAAGTCCACGGCGGCGTCGAAGGGCACGTAGCGATTGAGGAACGTCTCTCGCAGGAAGGTGATGAGGTTGCGGCACATGGTGAGCAGGATGTAAGAGAACATGAAGGAGATGCTGGCGGCTGTGCCCCTCGACAGGATGACGCCAACAAAGGTGGTCTCTGCAATGCCCGAGGGTGGCGAGGCGAAGGCGTAGTCTGGGGACAGAGTGAGACTCCTAAGGAGTGGGAACAGCAACCAGAGGGCTTCCCTTCACCCTTCTCACTGCCCGAAACCGGGAACTCATACAGTAGGCACGCTCTGCAAACAGGCCGACACAGATGGCTGAGAAGACTGTAATGCACATGATGTGCCGCAGGTAATTCTCCACGAAGCGCTTGTACTGCTGCAGCTTCTGGGCCAGGAGGCCCCGCTGCATCTTCTCCTGCAACGCCTCCGTGTACAGCCTTGGCGGGGGCACCGACACCCTGCAGCAGTGGGAGGCAGGGTGGCCGTACAGTCAATGCACCCTGGCTTCCCCTAAACACCACCCTGTGAAGGAGACCTGGTGACTTTGTGGGGGTCAGGATGGGCCACAACAGAGAGACAGAAAAGCATTTGGGGGGCAGACTTCAATCCCCCAAACCTTTACCTCTCATCTTTATTTGTTCCATCCACCCTCTCTCCTGTCTCCCCACTACTCTACTTTCTCTTCCTCCTGTCTGTTCTGTCCTTCCCTCTTTCTGCTCCCTGCACAGGCCTCACTGCTGTGCCCAAAGCAGGCAGGAGCCAGGAGACCCCTTCCTGCCATCTTGGTGTTGCATTTGAGTGCCAGACTCTAGCCCAAAGATTAGGATGTTGATCATTTGACTGTATAGCCTGCTGATCAGGTTATATACAAATGGTATGAGACTCAGAATGGTCCCTTGTGTGTCAAGGTGGTGTGGGCAGGGCCCAGAGACCCTGAGATCACTCTCTGTGTCTCCTGGGCCCAGGGTCTAGGAAACACTCACTTTTTGCCAAACCTCTTCTTTAGCTCAGGGCCTCCCAGCTCTGGGGCTTCTAAGGCAGGAAACCCCACTTTCTGGGGGCAAGAGCTGAGAAAAAGTAAACAAGTCTCATTCTCCCTGTCTTTGTAGCCAGGAGAAGAACTGCCAGTTCAGAGCTTTGGGTAGGGTGGGATAGGGTAGGGGTGAATCCTTGGACCCATTCCTGCTCCCACAACCAGCCCATAAAACTGGTCAGAGAGTAGCAGACAGGAGGCAAGGTGGAATAAATAAATATGATCTAGTCATCTGTTTTATAGGATGGCTCTGTCTTGCAGTAGCAGGGAGAGAGCCAGGCTCCTGAGCAGCATGAGGTGTGGGAGGCAGCAGGAATTTGTGCTAGGACTGGCCGTGCACTAGGAGATACTTTCAGAGGTTAGTGTCTGACCCCAGGGTCAGATTCAGCCAGCCTTACTTCTTCATTTCTCTGCAGGGGGCTTGGCCAAAGGGACTTCCCGGTGCCCCATTCCTTCTCACCATTCCCCACGAGTCCGAGTGATGAATGAAACTCGAGAGCTGATGTTTGATTTAAGGATGTCTCCTACACCTGGAGAGGAGAATAAGAGGCTGGGCAGGCTTTCCCATGAGGGGTGGAGCTGGATGGGAGACTGTCCCTTCACCACCACCCACTACCCTCTGGGAAGGCTACCATGGCACTTGCCAGCGACTTGGCCATGTTCTCATCTCCTGCTCCAGCTTCGTGCCCCTCACTCCCCACACTGAGTACCCACTGCACACAGGGCAGCCACTGCTAGACAATGTGACAGTTCTGTGCAATTAGATAAAGGAATCCCCTCCAGGTACATGCCTGGGCCCTGTAGGTCCTTTGTGTAAAGAAAGTAATGCCTTTTCCTTTGGCCAGATACACCCGGACCAATGCACGTGACTTGGTCAGCAGCATGAGGACTAGATTTCATCTCACCCTTGAACCCACAGTGGGCATCACTGTGCAGGGCACAAATTGCACAGCTCACACATGCCAGGCTCTGGCTAAGCACCAAACGCTAAGAGAGAAATGAGACCTGGGTCTTATACACCAGGAACTCTCATTCTGAGGACACATCTTTCCTTGATTCTGACCATTCCTTACATACTCACACACCTCCACCTGCACCTCTGACACAGAGTTGCGTGCGGCGGAGCTCACTGTCATGGTCCCGCAGCATGAAGTGGAAGTCCTCCCACGTCAGTTCCTCCTTGTTCTGGAAGCCCGATTCCTGGAACATGGACTCCACCACCTCAGCCAGCTGGGCCTTGGACAGGCAGTTGTTGGAGATCTCGATGAAGGACCTGGGCCACAACCAGAGACAGAGCAACTTGTCACCTGGCCAGGTCAGGCTCAGGCAGGTGCAGGGTGAGGTGGGCCCTAGATGATCTAATTTTGTTACCAGTGACACAGAAAACAGCATTTAGAAGGTGTTCATCTAGCCTGAATCTAACACTAAGCTGGGTGGGGTGGCCACAGACTCAACAGGCAGAGAAAACTGAAAGTGACCTTGATCAAATAAAGACAGCAGTCTTCAAATGGGGGAGGGAGGCATCTATACCTGGGATAAATGTCCACTTAGTGTGGGGACGGGTCAAAGTATGTCATGACCTTCTTGCACGGCAGGCTCTCTGCCCACTCTCCTGTGTTGAAGCCTCCCACCCCATCACTGAGCTCCCCTTTTCTCACTCCAGTGAGGGCACAGACAGCTGGGGGAGGGAGTGTAGCTGCAATGGCTGCTGCTCCCTTGTGCCAAAGCCCCAGGGCACAGGCAGAAGTGTTTCTACACTCAATCCGACAGTGCCCATAGTGGCAGCAGTGGGGCCATCATCTTTTCTGAGGCTGTGCTTTGGGAGGACAAAGTAACCATGGAAGTTTGTGTGAGTCCAGAAGGAAAAGACCTTATCCCACATGACACAGCAAGTACTGCCATCACATTAAACACACACATCATCATCATCATCCCACTGAGACTGAGCAAGAGCCACAAACTGAGTAGAGGATGAGAAGATGGAAGCTCACCCCTTGAGGCCAGGGACCCCCTTGTACATTTCCTAGGCCTGCCCCAGCCTGGGCCTGCAATGGCACACCCAGGGAGGCACGGTCTGCAACCAGCTAGCTTCACCCTAGCCGTCCAAAAAGCCCATGTCCAGTTGTGGCATCTGGACTGTAAGAGGAATGTGGCAGTTAAGGGGACTGCAGAAGTAGTGGAAAGGCTGAAGGCTGAAAGGAGCAGAGAAGTTAAAAGGATCTGGGTTGTTGCATGTATCCTGTTCATTCACTTGTTCATTTATTCCATCTTATTCAGTTAACTATATTGAATGCCTGTTATGTGCCAGTAACAGCACAGATGAGGTGCATCAGCAGGGAACAATGAGAGATGTGAACCCTGTCCTTACGGAGCTGAAGCATTATCTTCAAGAATAAGGAGTCTCAAAACTGATTTTTATCAAGACACTATGACCTGCAATGGCTTAAGAAGCAGTAAGAGAGAAGGGTTGGAAAACAGAGGCACTTTCTGTGTTTCTCCTCTTGCCTGTCATGGTGATTAATATTGGAAGAGAGACCAAGGTCATCTGTCCCCCATCCATCCATTATTTCACCATGTAAAGCAGTGTTAGGCATGCTGTGGACCTCACAAAGATCCAAAGGCATCCAAAAGGGGTGGGTGGACTTTTCCTAGTGGTCATACTGGTGTTGGTTGTGGTTTTGTTGTTGCTGTTTCCACCAGGGAGGGCGAACTTCCTCGCTGGTGTTGAGAGTGCAGGTATAGGCCCTCCTGAAGGCAGGGGTCTAGCCAGGTAAACTTTGGACACTGGCTGCTCTGAGAGTCTAGGACACACTGAGGGCCAGCTCTCAGTGCAGACTGCCTCCTTGCCTGCCCTCCTCTAACCTGACTTGTTTTCCTGTTTTATATTAGGAAGTGTCAGCACTGAAAGGGTCAGCCCATACCGCATCATGGTGAAGAACTCCTCCTTGGAGAGAAAGCCATTTCCATCAAGGTCATACATGGTGAACATCAACCGGGACTTGTCCTCTGGGGAGCCTGGGAAGAGAAAGGGGGATGAAGGTCACCTCTCTGCTGAAAGAACCCTGGCTCCTGGGGTGGCCCAACATCCTCCTACCTTTCATGAAGACCACCAGGATGTCCAGGAACTCCCGAAAGGACAGGTAGCCATTGCCATCTTTATCGGCCAAAGAGAACATGGACTCCACAAACATGTCCTGGGGCTTGAGGCCCAGGGACTCGGCAAACTCATTCCTGCTCAGCTCACATGTGAGAGCCTCCCGCACCTTCTGTGACGAGTCCAGGGGCAGGGCCCCTGCGTCTGCCTGGTCGATGTCCAGCACCTGTACTCAAGAAGCAGCCGAGGGAAGGAGAGAAAGAAATGAGGCCTGGCAGTGACCCTCACATCCCTCCAAAGTCCATCTCAGAAAAGGTAAACCCTGGTGTCTACCACTAGTCCTCAGATATACTTCTAACTTGGGCCTCTGCTCTCCTGTAGAGGGGATGAATCCAATTTCTAGCATTTGGCTCATTTTTCTCTTTGGACCCAAGATCCAGGAACTCTATACTGTAGAAATAGTGCTGGGTCTGTAGGGAGCAGAGGTTGGGAGCAGGGAGGGGCAAAGTTTGGGAATGCAAAGTGAGAGAGCCTATACTGGAGACAGAAGATGGGTGGACAGGCAGGAAGAAGCTAGGGATTTGTTCTCTTGCCAATTGAGACAGGCTGCCATCTGACTGATTTGGTCTCTGCACATTGTACAAAGACCTGAAGTCATAAACATGTAACAACCATTTGTTAAATGCCTACAATTTATAGTTGACCAATTTTACCATAGGCTCATTGATACAAACTCGAGTTCAGTTCCTATTTTATCTCATTGCTGTTATAGCACAATGACATTCTTAGAGGACCTGCTGTACCAATCATTTGGGCTAAACACGACATAGAAGAGTGTTTTTCCAACTTTGGAGTGTATCAGAAGCCCCTGGTGGGCTTATGGACCCCAATCCCAGAGTTCTTGAATTACTAGGTCTAGAGTGGGGCACAGATGGGGCAGGACTGCTGAGGACTTGCATTTTTTTAGGGGGGTTGCATTTTTAACAAATTCCCAGGTGAGACTAATGCTGTTGGTCTAGGCGCCACACTTTGAGACTCACTGATGCAGACTGTCTCACTGAATCCTCACAACAACTCAAGGAATGGATCCTATTTCAATACACTGGTTTGTAGATGAGGAAACTAACACACAGAGCAGAGAAAATGTGATTTGCCTAAGGTCACACAGATAGTGAGTGGCAAAGCTAGGGATTCAACCAAGGCTATCAGGACAAGGTTCCCTCCAACAACAGGGTTGGTCCCATCTCCAAAAGGCACAGCCTTAGCACCTGGGCAAAAAGGTGTCTGAAGAAGACCTCCAGGATACGGCCCCGCTGCTGCTTGGTCACAGCCTTCCTGAACAGCTCATTCTCACCCATCTCAGCCATGTTGAGGCCCAGAGCCCAGCGAACGCAAAAGTCTTGCAGATGCTGCACAAACGTGCTTCGTTCCTCCTCGGAGTTAAACAGCAGCACCTGGGTGGAAGGAAGGCTAAACCAACGCCCAGAGCTCCAGCTGCTGGTTCAGTCTATCCTCAAAGGACCTTAGGCTGGGGGAAGAAGAAAAAAGCTCCCCCCATCTGTCCAGGCTGGGGACAGATGATTGGCGCAAGAGGGTCAGGAGGAGTGTCAGGATGAGTCTGGGGACCTCTGAAAGGAGTGCCTCTCCCAGCATCAGCCTTCACAGGTGAGCTCTGTAGCTAAGAAGAGGGTAACCTGAGAGGACTCGCTGTGAGGGTAAAGGCAGGATGGGCTGTACCAGGTCATACTCCTTGGGGATCTTGAGCAGCAGGGTGCGGCGTCCGCGGTTGCTGGACAGAATGAGGTTGACCTGCTGTGGGGGCCGCAGCTGAACAGTGCGCAGCACAGAGAGACGCCTATCCAGAACCTGCAGACGCCTGTCTGGGAGCAGCTGAATGGTGATGGGGTAGCTCCTCTCCTTAGGGCCTGGCCACTCCATTGCTGTGAAGGAGACGGTTGGGCAGAACAGTTCAGCACAGGTCCCCAGGCCCCTGCCTTCAGGCCAATTCCACTCTCCCAGTCCAAGCAGCCATCCCAAAACCTGGCTTTCTCCCCACATCTGTAACCTGGTTCTTTCTCCCTGATCTGTCCCCACCTCCTCAACTCCTCAGCTCCATCTCACCTGCTACTCCATCTTTGGCTGCCTCCTTCTTCACACTCTCTTTGCCTTTCTTTTGTAACTTCTTGAGTTCTTGACTCCGGGAATGGGCCACCACACCAGAGATAAGCAGACTCACTGCAGGGGATCAGAAAGAGCCAGTGGGTAGAAGAGACCCTAGCCTGAAGCTTCACTGAGGCTTGGCTCTTACTCCTCCCTTCCCAAGGCTGGCTGTGCCTGGCTTCAACTGCACTAAGGAACAACCCTGCAAGCCAGCAGGTAATGAAGGGCAGGGATAGTCTGTGGAAAGGGCGGAGGCAGTAGATGAGAGATGGGGGGAGCCCACCTAGTGGAAGACAGCAGAGAGCCACAATGGTGATACCAAAACCAGGACCACTGCCCTTGAAGTAGTCAGTCATGGTCATGGGCACACAGGGTGGCAAGCCGTCAGTTGTGAGCTGCTGGGGCTGAGGGCAGGGTGCACCTGAGAGAGAGGGCACAAAAATAATCTCAAAGCCTGAGTATCCCAGTCCTTGTGCAGGCAACCTTCCCTCTCTCCTATAAAGAACCAGGTACCCTTCTTTCTCCCTGGAACTTGTTCCCCTCAAAAGGTCCCCTTCCATATCCCATTTCTCAGCACCCACCACAGCTTGATCACAGGGTGCAGTCTGCAAACCAGTCCAGTTCCTACAGGGGGAGACCGCCTAATGTAGACCTCCCGGGCTGGCACAGAGGGAGCTGCCTGGTGCCTGGTTCACTGGACAGCCCCTTGTGACCCCCCAAGCCTTGGTCCTTCCTCTGGCAGCCATCTCTTTTTTTCTCCCAGGCCACCCACCTTCATGCCAGAAAAAGACATTGGGCTGCAGGGCACTGGGTTTCACACTGGTGACAGCCACCAGCACATCTCGCAGAGTGGTGTTTCTGATGTCTGCAATTTCCTCCTTGGAGAACAACCTAAGTTGGAGGAAGCCAAGAATTGTTGGGTTGGGAAAGAGTTGCAGGTGTCCAGCAACCTCAGTCTCAGGGACCCAGATGAGGAAGGAGACCCAGAGGGGCTGAGGTGGGGGTGGGGCCAGCTTGGAATCAAGAGCCCATTAGGGCTGTTTATAGGTGGAGGGTCTGAGCCCAGGCAGAGGTGGAGTCTGAAGGGAAGCCCAAGCACAGCTTACCCATTCCTGGTGTTCTCAAACCAGTAACGGTCACCATCCCGCAGCCGCACAAACTGGTCAAGGACAATGGTGCTAAAGAGGGGTCCAGGGTCCCCATAGCTCTCCAGAAGCCCTCCAGGGAGCAGCTCCAGCAGGGACAGGTCCTGGTTGTACAGGGCAGCCGTGGCTTCCAGCACCTGGGGCACCCAGCAGGTGAGGAGTATGTGTACATGTGTGTGTACATGTGTGTGAGCATGTGGCTGTATGTTAGGAACGGCAGCTACTGATGCCCCAACCCACAAACACATGACCCCATCAGCTACTTGGCTAGCTACTCAGGCCTGTGGAAGTCTCTTCTTCCTAGACAGCCCCCTCAATGTGTGACAAATATTGTGGGAAGACCAGTGTGTTCCTATTCATGGTGAAACCACTGTCAGAGGCCTAAGGACCACATCTTGTAACCATTGCTACTCAGACTGCCTGGCCCCAATAATTAGCAGCTTCAGAGTCACCCAACTCATGGGGAGAAACCCTTCAGGAATAAGGCAATGGCACCCACCCCTGTGCCACCCTGCAGGAATAGTACAATGTAATGGTGAGGAACATGCTCTGGAATCAGGTGGCTGAATTTAAATCCTGCCTCTATAGCTGACTTAACAATTATGTCATTGGTAAAATGGGGATAATGTTAGTATCTATCCTGCAACATTTTTGATGTAGATTAAATGAGCTACATGTATAAAGGACTTGGGACAGTAGGGCCACAGGAAAGCTTTAACTGCTATTATTATCATTACTTTTCCTGACCTGAGGGTCCACGTTGGGGTTGAGATAACTCCAATTCTTTGGGGTCTCTAACCCCAAGGCCAGCAGAGCTTGGCTATAACTGGGCAACCCCATATCCCGGCCATGTTGGATGCTGCTGGCCACGTAGTCTGTGCGGGAGAACTTGCCAGGGCCAGGCCAGTAATCTAAGGAAGGAAGAAGACCAGACTATAGGCTGTTGCTTCTTTGCCCAATAGCCTTGAATTGGGCTGTTGGCACTAACTATTCCTCCTCCCCAAACCCCAGTACTTTTCTACATGTGACCTATATCCATATCAACTTTGCCTTGGTGTGGGGTCAATGTCACCATGTGTGATCATGGGCAATTTTTCTGGCAAGACTCTTCCCCTAAGGCTCAAGACTGTTTTAGTTACCTAGCAGAAAATTCTCTGGCCTTTCCCTCCTTAACTGCAAGACAGGGCTAGATGAAAACCTTTAGAGACCCCAGCGCCAAAGAGATTGTGGGTCCACCCCTCCCCTCCATACTCATAGGTAATTTAGAATGAAAACAACACTAGACTGTAAGTTGAAGGAACTTTTTCAAAGCGTATTTTCTTCTAATGGCTATTTGCAGTGTATGTATCTGTGTTCCTGCATTGTAGGTACCCTAGGTCTGCCTTTTGATTAACTCAGAAGAATCTCCAGGCTTCCCAGCCTCTGGGCCCCCATCCCTTCTGGCTCCAGAGCTCACCCCTCAGGTCTTCAACCACTATACTGTCCTCCAGCTCTGAAATCTGGGAGGCCATTCCCAGCAGCAACTGATTCACTGCCTGGACACTGTTCAGGTTGGGATTCTGGAAGTAAACAACACACTCAATCAAGGCAAGCTTTCAGGTCTCTTCCCAAAGCCCAGTACCTCTCACCTGGGACCAGTGCAGTACCTCAGGACAAAAGTCCCTTGGCCAGTCTCAGACTCTCTTGAGCTGTTGTCCCCAGATAATGTTCTGTTAACTCTACCCTTCATCTCCCACCACCTGCTAGCAGCAACAATCAAGAACTGGAATTGTTGCTTTTCTCAGTCTGTGCAATAAGACTGACTTTGACCCACCTTCTCCTGACCCTGAACCCAAACTGACCTGACGAATCCAGTAGCTGTTGCAGAGTCTGACAGCTGGGGAGCTGCCAAAACTCTTGTTCAGGATCCTCTGGAAATGACAGCTGGTATTTCTGAAATGAAGGATCAAGAATGTGGTCAGGGATGAGTGACATGAGAGACTCAGAGGGGGTTGGCCAGGACTGAGAAACAGCCCTTAAACTTCCTTGAACAAAGCAGGGATTTGACAATGTGTGTGGATTAAAGGTAGAGGCTGTTCTTTATCCACGCAAGGTGGAAAGGGAACGAAGGAAAAGGGTGACCTAGCTGCTGGAAAAATCCTGCCCTCAGCAACTGAAGTTGAGCCATTAGGAAGAGCTGGGGAGATTCTCCATTAAGACTGACCCTCCCGTCTCAAGGTCCTGTTTCAGGATCCCAAATTCTGCTTCCCCATGACACTGTGGAGGTGTATAAAAGTCTCCAGGACCCCAGGGCCTCTGACTTGCCACCTCTGCCAGTGCTGTGCTTTGTCTCCCACCATGAGCCCCTCCCTCACCTCATGTAGACGCCAGGGGGCACCATGGTGGAGAAGAACTGTTCCGAGGCCACCAGGAACTCGGGAGAGATGCTGGGGTCCAGGAAAGGGCGGTACCCTGCTCCAGCGAGTAATTGGAGAAATAAGCTCCTTACCAACCTGTCTTGTTTCCTAACCACGACCTCCCCTCAGCCCAGGCGAACCACCCTCCATGCCCTCACCTGTGTATTCTGGGGGTGTTTTCTGCAGGAAGCTGGGCAGCCACTCATACAGAGCAATGTTCTGAGGGTCAGGAAAGAGGACAGGGAAGGCGAGTACTGAGCCCAAGGAAGGCTTAGGTGGGAAAGGGTGACCAGGCAGGGGCAGTCTTGAGAAAGGCAACTCAAATAGGAGAGAGGCTGAGGCCCTCCCCTCAAGTAACAGGGGCTTGGGGTGGGGGTGGGGTGCACAGCTCATTTTCTTGTAGAAGTGCCACTTTGCCTCCTTGTCATTTCAGGGTCTGTTCCTGGACATTAGCTCTCTGGGAAGGGGTGGACTCCCAGCAAAGGGTGTTTCTGGGTGGGGATGTCCAAGGGTGGAGGGCCCTGCAGGGGAGCAGAGTGTCCCGTAGACCAGGATATGGGGTTGGGGTGGGGAGGGCAGGGCCACTGACCTGGTAAGTGGCGATGACCCTCTTGCGCGCGTGCTGGAACAGCTCCTCGTCGTCCCAGTGCGGGTGCTCGCCGGCCAGCCTCTGTGCCATCAGATTGTGGTAGCGGAACCAGAGCAGGCCCAGCGCCTGCAGGAAGGGCTCACGGTTCCCTCGCTCCGCCCCGAAGGCTGCATCCGAGGTGGGGACGCAGGGGTGGCGATGAGGGCAGGTGTGAGCCAGGGGAGCGCCACCTCGCAGACCCCCAGCCCGTCCTCCGACCAGCCCCGGCCGCGCCCGTGCCCCTACCGGGCCCGTGGCCTCACCGTACAGCCCCTGGGGCCCGCGCTGTCCGGTGGCGGGGTCGGGCGCCGTCCACATGAGCAGGGGCTCCTGCGCTTCCCGGGGGAAGGCGGGGTCGGGGCCCGACGCCAGCTGTCCGCCGGAGAAGCTCCGCAGGGCGTCGCTCCAGGAGTGCGAGGAGCCATAGATGGCGCTGCCGTCCAGCCAGCCCGTCACCTCGTTGACCTGCGAAGGCACCGAGCAGGTGAGCGGGGTTGGGTAGTCGAGGCAGGTAAGGAAGGGCCAGGGCCAGGCGGGTGTCCGTGGGTGGAGAATGCGAGCCTCTCCCCACCGGACGCTGCCAGACCGGAGCCCAGAGCCCCACCTGCCTCGGATCCAGCTCCTGCCCTGCCGCCTGCCTAGACTCACCAGGTCCCGAGGGTTGCTGGGGCTCTGTCCGGTGTTGGGGTCCCAGCGGCTCCTCTGGAACGGCAGCACCACGTCCCCGCGCCGGTCCGGGTCGAACACGGGGTCACCGGGCGGGATGTGGATGTTGAGGAACTCGGCGGGGCAGCCTGGTCTCTCCACACTCACCAGATCCGAGAGCACGTGGTAGCCTGGGGACGAGGGGTGCAAACTGGCGAGAATGGCCATTTCACAGGCCAAGTTTCTCAGGAGCAGAAAGACAGGTGTTCGAGTGCTGGCTCCCAGGCCAGCTCTGAGGCTTTTTTTCTAATTTGCAAAATTGTTATGATAATCAATATAATTAATATAAGGGCTCCTCCAAGTTCGTCCCCATCTCGTAACAGATCCTTGCACTTCCCATTCCTTTTCAGGGAGGGTAGAAGATGATCACATTGGGAGCAGAGCGGGGACAGGGGACTCAGTTCCTAAGAGCTGTAATAGCGTCTATTGGCACTCCTGGGTTTGGAGTAAGGGGGTAAAGAGGAAAATTAATGGGAGAACTATCCCTAAATCGACATGCCAGGTCACTCTGAGATGAAGCAATGCTCGGCATGCTGCTTGGTGGGTGGAGGAATTGGTTAGGAGTCTCAGGTGGGTTTCCTGTAGACTTGCAGAAGGGCTTCAGAGGGTATACCCCAGCGTTTTTCCACTTTTCCCTCACCAAAGAAGACCCCCAGCACGGTGCGGTTGCGGCGGGATGCCAGCCCAGCTGTGCCCCGCGTGGCGGCGTCGCTGAGTCGGCGCGGGTTGGGCAGCAGAGGCTCTCCCAGAGCTTGATACACGCCATCCGCGTAATTGGCGGGTACGAGGCGTTGCAGTCGACAGCCTGCAGGAAGTAGGCAGGGAGATGAGCTATGTTAGAGCACTCGATCCCTGAAAAGCCCACGAACCTTGCTCTACTCCCCCCTCGCTCCTCCACCCCCCAGTGACGATACCCCCCTTTCCCCAGAGTCTCCTGGACCCAAGAATGCATAGGAGTTCACTGCGCAGGCAGCCAAGAGGCTGGCGGTGCGCTCTCTCCTGTTTCTGTCCCTGGACGCACCTGCGGCGCCGCGATCGTGGTGCCTCAAGTTGTTGAACCAGCCGTCATAGCGCTGCACTTCCCAGGGCAGTGAGAGTGCGCCCTGGCCACCTGTGAGTCAGAAAGTGGTCCCCTCAGTGCTTGCTTCCCTGAGACGCCCAGGGTACCCGATGGCCTCAGCCTATGCTTCTCCCGCTCGTCGAGTGTCCCCAAACCGATCCAAGTGGCTATACCTAAGAGGCATGGAGGCTGCGCTGTGAAGTTTCCCATCCCGCTGAGCCACGCAGCGATCTGACCTGATCTTCCAGCCTTAGGGAGCCGCTTAACTGCAATTCTCCCTTCCCTCATCCCCATCCGGTACCCAGTGACTTCCGGAAGCTAGAAATGCCAGATACTTACCCGCTGGATCCAGGAAACCAATTATTAGAGCCCCCAGGAGCACCAGTGCCTCTGATCCTGCACGGAGCATGCTGAGACTGCAGCTTGGGGGATAAAAGGTGGTATGTGAGGGACAAAAAGCTGGCGTCCCCAAAACCTACAGCTGGCACAGAGGGAGGAGGCATCAGCTGTTTTTACTTCTGTTTTGTTTTCTGTTTTTAGAAGCATTACCAAAAACCCTACGCCCTCATGCTACTCTTCTCCAGGCATGCGGCAGCCCTATAGGCACTGACCACAGTCCCCACTCTCCACCCTGTCAAGGACCTAACCCCGAATACAGAAACGTACAGGGCACAAGTCTTTTGGGACATGTCGGTCATGGGCAGGACTTTACCTCCAGCCTCCTGGGCCCGCCCAAAGCCTTGAATCCCCCTCCCAACTCCCCAGGAACTGCTTCTAGAAAAAGCAGAAATGGAAAAGTGGCTAGTAAACTGAGGGCTGAGACATGCAGCCCCTCATACTCCGCAATGAATGTCTATTCATGGACATGAGGAATAGGAAGACCAAGCCCCCAACCCCTGGTACAACCTCTGGTGTAGGGTCCCAATCGGGATCATAAGTCTTATTTCCTCTTGGAATCTTTGCTTTTTTGCTCTGCTTTCTGCCTCCACCACCCGGTTCCCACCCCTACCCACCAGCACCTAGACCCTGAGCCCCTGGCTGTACTCTTACCCTACTGTCTGGTTCCTGTGAGGCCCCATTGCATGGGTGTCCACTCTGGCCAGACAGGGCTAGGTGTGAGCATCTGGACTTTGGGCTCTCCCTCCAGCTGAATAGGCAGTGCTCTTCTCATTTGCATATCGACCGCCGCCTCTCATTTGCATGATCTCTTTCCACACTGACCAGGCTGCCAGGCAGTGACATCGCTGGGTACTCTGCCCACGCTGCTATAAAAGGGGTCTGGGTCCCGCTCGACTTCCAAAAGCAGAGCGAACCTGCAGAGCCGAAAAGGTACCTGCCCACAGTGAGAAATAATTTCACCTCCCCGCCTGACTCCTCCTAGACGAACCCAGAGAGCTTGAGGGTAGCCAGCGGCTGCTTTTCTTTAGGGGTGAGCTGAGGGGCTCAGACTTGGCCAGCCCTTTGGGTCGTGCCCTAGCTCTCTGCCGGTGGGGTGGCGGTAAAGAGAAGTGGGACCTGGGCTCCGAAGCCACTTGCCTGCCAGTCGAAGGGCATCGCTCTGCTGTGCTACAGCATGACTCTCTGGAATGGCGAGCTGAATTTCTATCCCCAGTCGCGACATGCCGCCGGCTTCAGCGCCCCTCTGCTCATTGTCATTGTGGTGTTTTTGGCCTTGGCTGCCAGCTTCTTGCTCATCTTTCCCGGGATTCGTGGCCACTCGGTAAGGGGGAGCTAGAACCTCGAGTCTGGGGATGGAGGGCACCATGGATGGACAGCGTGTCCCTGAAGGATCCAGAACAGTCAGATGAGCGTAGGTGGAGCAGACCCAGAAGTCTAGCACAGCAAGCATCCTCCTAAGGACAAGGAGAGGTCTGATTCAAGACACCTTAGAGACTGACCCAGCTAGAATCATTAGGAGGCTGCCTCAGAGAATAGATAACTGGTCCAGTAATCCTGGGGCTGATTCTAGTTTTCATGTCCAGCTGGGACTCCTGCCTCTCCCCAGGATGGCAGCACCACTCCCATCCAGTTCTCTAGGTAATGATCTTTGGGCAAAAAGGACAGAAACTAGCAGCTCAGACTGCTGTGTTTCTCCTGTGTGCTGGGTTGAGATGCATGTATATGGGTGCCCCCATACTAAAACCTCAGATGCTTCAGCATAGGATTCAAAGTTGTAGCAAACTGAGTATTTTCCCTTAGATTCTGCCATCTCTCAGAACCTAAGTTGCCTGTTTTCAAGTCTAGAAGGACCGCTCCTCCCAGAATCTTGGATTCCTGGGAAGCTGAAGCACCTAGAGAGGCTTTCTTCCCTCCTCCTCTACTTGGCCACCAAACCAGGGCCTCTATCTCTTGGGGGAGGTGACCCCCTGCCTGCTTAGCACTTCTGTACTCACTGAGCCTTACCAGAGCAGTGACCTGAGCAGAAGGTGGAACATAGCTGGGGGGAGTGAAGGTTGTGGGAGAGCACCAGGCAGAGAGAGATAGCCCAGTTGCAGGGGGCACTGGAAAATGGGGTTGGAGAGGTACAAGCTCATGGCCAGAAAACATCAGAAATGCCAGCAGCTCCGAGGGACTTGCACAAAAAGCAAGCCCGACTTCAGCCTTAAAATGCCAGGAATGTAACTGGGAAAAGGGTGTGGGTCAAGAGAGGGCAGTTGCAGGAGCACTAAATATCCAGGTGGTGTGGGGTGAAGGGAGATCTTGGGGACTCTGGTTGAGCTGTACCCAGGCCTGACCTGGTGTCTGTTCCTGCAGCGCTGGTTCTGGTTGGTGAGAGTTCTCCTCAGTCTGTTCATAGGCGCAGAAATCGTGGGTGAGTGTATGGTGCATCAGATGGGGAGGATTCCTGGGTTGAGGAAGGAGGCTGGCAGAGGGCACCTGGGAAAGTGGAGAACTGGGGTTGGTTTCCATCTCCCCCTCTCCATTCTCCAGCTGTTTCTAGTGCCCTCTCTCCTGTCCTTACCATATACATACCACATTGGACCCCTAAGCCTCCGCCTCCATTTCTCTTCAGTGTCCCACCTTCCATCAGCACTCTCACAATTCTCTCTCTCCAATCCTTTCCCTACCTCCCCCCACCATGTGCCTCTTCCCCACAGCTGTGCACTTCAGTGCAGAATGGTCAGTCAGCAGAGTGAGCACCAACACATCCTACAAGGCCTTCAGTGCAGCTCGCGTCCGAGCCCACATCGGTCTGCACGTGGGCCTAGAGGGAATTAATATTACACTCACAGGTAAGGGGACTGAGCAAAGTGAAGTTCTGGGATAGGCAGGTTCTAGGGTGGGGGGCGTGTGGCAGGGGCAGCTGCAGGAACTCAGATTTCACAGGTTCAAACAACTTGTGGTTTTAGTGAATTTGTATTTTCCCCAACCATTGCCAAACCCATTTCTCTCGAGTCTTCACTACTACCTGATCTACTTAGTAACCTGGTCGCGGGCTCTACGCAGCCTGATGACTCGCCGCCCCTCCGCAGGGATCCCCGTGCAGCAGCTGAACGAGACCATCGATTACAATGAGCGATTCAGTTGGCGCCTGGGTGAGAACTATGCGGAAGAGTACACGGCGGCGCTGGAGAAGGGACTGCCGGATCCAGTTCTCTACTTGGCAGAGAAGTTCGCTCCGAGCAGTCCTTGCGGGCTCTACCGCCAGTACCGCCTAGCCGGACACTACGCTTCAGCCACTCTATGGTGAGTGCTGCAGGGAAAGCACTGTGTGTGTGTGTGTGTGTGTGTGTGTCTGTGTCTGTGTGTGTGTACTGAAAAGATGTAAGCTGCTGTTACAGCCCAATACACTCGGGAGAGTGTGACCACCCGCCCTGGGGGTCAGAAGGTCATGAGGTCCACACAGACCCTCGTTATCAGAGAGACTCGACAATGGCTGGAAACCGGCTACACCCTTTGGCGGTTGCTTCTGCACTCCGCTACCCTAACCCGGGCGCTTGTTCTGGGGTGGGGACTTTGAGGAGGCGAGGCTGTGGGAGCCTGGGTGGGCCGGGAGAAGCTGGCTCACAGTGGGGCTGGTCTCCCTGCAGGGTGGCGTTCTGCCTCTGGCTCCTCTCCAACGCGCTGCTCTCCATGCCAGTCCCGCTTTATGGAGGTCTGGCACTCCTGGCCACCGGCGCATTCTCGCTCTTCTCGGTCTTGGCCTTCGCCTCCATCTCCAGTGCACCGCTCTGCCCGCTCCGCTTCGGCTCCTCCGCGCTCACCAGTCACTATGGTGCCGCCTTTTGGGTCACGCTGGCTATAGGTGAGGACCCAGTGGTGGGCCCGGGAGGCTAGGGATAGGGATGGGACCTATACGGGTGCGGCTTTCCAGTTTACAAAGTGAGTTCACCGATAGTACTAATTTGCCCCTCTGGATAATTTGTGGCAGCAGGCACTGTTATGCCTTTCTTACAGAAGGGTTGGTATCTTGACCAGTTAGCACGTGAACCCTTGTATCTTGTAATCCATATACTAAAGGTCTTTCTTCTGCCTGTGTGTGTGTGTGTGGGGGGTGTAACATGAGGGGGAAGGGGGACTCCAATATCTGCAGGGGGCAGGCTGTTTTCTGTTCGGGAGCCCTGACTGCCCCCTTTCCTTGTGTCCCCGCTGCCACAGGTGTCCTGTGCCTCCTCCTCGGAGCTGCGGTGGTTAGTCTCCACTATACTCGTCCCAGCGCTCTTCGAACCTTCTTGGACCAAAGCGTCAAGAACTGCGGTAACCAGACGAGAAGGGGCTTGCCTCTCAACTTCAGCAACCCAGTACACAAGCATTTCGGGGCCTCGGACTTAACGATGAGTACTAACCTGTAAAGGGATCTCAACCTTGGACTCCTCCTCCGCCTCGGTTCCCTGCAGTCCGGGAGCAGTGCCCGCCCGACCTGAACCAGGAGAGCTCAGGGAGGGGCGCTGCGCTGTGGGAGCCCAGGGAAAGGTGGGCGGCCTCAGACGTGTGCCGTTCACCCTGGAGTCTCCCACAGTGAGCTGTAAATAAATTTTTTTCCTTTTTTTTAAAAAACTTTTTCTTCCGTTAATTTCCGTGGCTTCCCCAGGATCTTGGGGGATACGTGCTCTTTGGAGACTTTGCTGGTCTGGAGGTAGCCATACAACATTCTCTTTCTCTGCCATGGCATGAAACCGGATTCCCTGGAGAATCCAAAATAACCCTGGAAAAGTTCTGGGAGAGGTGCGCCCTCTAGTGATCCCAGAGGGGAACTGAGCGGAGCCAGCAGCTTCCTGAGCCGCCCCAGGTGGATTGGACGGTAGGGCACAGTGACCAGGCAGCTGACCCCTCCCTCTGACCCACCCACTGGGATCCCCCTCTGCTGGCCCGTCTCAGTGAGTTAGGATGCAATGGCATTTTGGAGTTTATTCACTATGGAATGGTGTCTGAGGCCCACAGTAGATGTCAGCAGTCATAAAAATGTAAATCCTGGGATTTTTTTTTTTAAGGTCCTTTGGCAAGTCCTGCAATTTTATTTGGCAAATTTGAGAACTGAAGCTCAAAGAGAATGGGCACAGTTCATTCATATTAGACCTTGGGTAAGAAGTTTGGTTTCTTCTTCCTTGGAGTGCTGTCTTTCATTGTACCAAGAGGTCACACAAGCTGAGAAAGTAAAGGAAGAACAAAAGGGTCCCAGGGAAAAAGGAAAACAAGAGGTGTACAGGATAAGGGGGATCACAGAATTACACTGTAACTCCCCCACCCACCCACCCACCCACACGTCATTATGTGGGTGAAGCTGGGTTTCAATGAATGGCAATCAAAGAGGCAAAGCATCAAAGAAAGGCAAGGTTACTTGTGGAAACATTTGGTCTTGCCATGTGACAAGGTTTATGGGCAGCCCCAGCATCTGTACAGCACCTTAGGTCTTGTTTTGTTTAACATGGATAGGGAGTCTCCTTTTTCTACTGCACCTACAGACCAGGGCTGGAGGGCTGAAACAACCCATCCTGTGGGCAGTTCTGGTGGTTTTATGGGACTCAAAGGAGATCTGGAGCCAGACCGGAAATCTGGGTAGCCACCAGGGAGAGGAACATCATAGGGCACGATCAGGCACTCTGGGGTGCTCCTCCTTACAGCATGCCTTGGAGGAAGCCTCTGACAGAGGAATGTCCTGGGGCTCAGGACTCTCAGCTGTGGACCGATAACGAGTGCTCAGGAGTCCCCCTTCCTCAGGTTTCCAGTCCAGCCCAGGGTTCTCCCCCACACTCTGATTGAAGAAAGCCTTCAGTCTGTGGGGCCGCATCCTGTGGGCTACCACCATGGCCAGGCCCAGCAGCACACAAAGCAGTCCTGGAAATTAGGCAGTAGGTGTCTTGCTTAGTGATGGTGACACCCTCCTAAGGACATTTGCTCCCAAGAGCATCAGAACAGATTTGGTGTCCCTGCTTCAAGGCAATGGACTCAGAGAGGTGGTTGTGTGTTTTGGGCTCTAAGCCCAATGCTCTTTCAATTTTATCTCAGGGGAAAGAGAGAGAGGGAGAATCTAAAAACAGTAAAACCCTTGGGGAAGAGCAGGGCACAAAGGAGGAGGCACGGGAAAGGGCATGAGGGACAGACGCAGTGGGCCAGGAGAGGACATTAAAACTACAGGACACTTTAATGCTAGGAAAGGCAGGGACAGAGAAGGGTTCTAGCAATGAAGGACACAAAGAAGAGTGTTCAGGGGAAGTGGGAGGGGAACATGAGTTGGAAGATTTGGGATAGAGTTGGGTGAAGAGAGAGTTAGCAGATGAGGAGCATGACAAAGAAAGAGAGAAGACACAGGGGAGGAGGCATATACCTGGAGAGAGGGGAGGTGGAACTGTGGAGAGAAAACCCAGAGATGAGGAATATAAGAGACATGGGACTTTAAAGAGGGGAAAGGCATCTTGGCCCCGAGACCCTCAAGCCCACCAACATGATGGTCCCTGACCCTCCCTCCCTGGCCCTGAGCTCTCCAGTGCTGTCTTCAGGACTGGGCCTCACCTGTGGTCAGTGTGATCCAGAAGGCAGGCCCATGGTAAATATGCAGCATAGCAGTGCCCAGGCGCAGAGGACAGGGTGGGGTGAGTGACGTGGCCGTGGAGAAGAAGAGGAGTCCCAACAGCTGGAAGATGCCTGTAGCCAGCAGCATGTGCCCCCCGTAGACCAGCACAGGCATGGACAGCATCACGTTGGCCAGCAGCCAGCAGAGGAATGCCACCCTAGAGAGCCAGGACCCAGTGAAGGCTGGCCCAGGCACCTCTACCTGGAGGGCCCCAGGTGTAGGTTCAGGGACCCAAGGACATCCCAAAGATGTGAGGTAGGGATTTCTGCCTCTTCCCAACCAAGTATTGTGGTGACTGGTGCCAGTCTGTTCCACCGGGATCCCCACATGAGTGGAGGAGAGATGGCTAGAACTCCAGTTCCAGGGTCTGGGCTAACAGGGCCTCCATCCCATCCTCACCATAGAATGGCTGAGGTGTAGTGTCCTGCCAGGCGGTACTGGCCATGCAGGCCACATGGGCTGGTCGGGGTGAACTTCTCAGCCAGGTAGAGCACAGGGTCTGGCAGCCCCTTCTGCAGCGCTCTTGCATACTCCTCAGCATAGTTCTTGCCTAGGTGCCAGGTAAACTCCTCATTGTAATTGATGGTCTCATTCAGCTGCTGCACTGGGGTCCCTGGGAAATGGGGCAGCTGTGCTCAGTAGGGACCCAAAGGCATTTACCTGGGTAAGAGGCTCACCACAATGGGTAGAGGGACAGGAGCTGGTCTCAGTGGAGAGAAGGCAGCTTCCAAGGCCTGGAAATTCCCCCTCCTACCATCCCTCTATCCCATTACTCTTTAGATCATACCAAACTAGATCCCAAAGTCACAGAGCAGAGTTTTCCTCCTTGTCATCAGTAAGAGCACTTCCTCACCTGTGAGCGTGATATTGACTCCTCTCAGCCCAACCTGGAGCCCAACATCAGCGCTGATCCACTGGGAACTGAAAGCCTTGTATGACGAGCTGGTGCTGACCTGGCCCATAGACCACTCAGTACTGAAATTCACAGCTGGGTTGGGGAGTTGGACACACGGGAACTCAGGGAGTTCTGGGCATTGCTGGGTTAGTCAGAGGGAAAGCTAAAAGGGGACCATGTCTGTTTTCTCATAATTGTATATCCATTAACTAGCCTAGGCTCTGGATTATGGTTGGTTTGCCAAAAATGTGTGGAATGAATCAATGATTTCCCTCTGTCATACTCCTCTTACTCCTCCCCTTCCTTCCTCTTCCCATTTAGGGAGAGCTACTCATGAAGCCGGGGGAGGAAATCATTGAAGTAATAACGTGCTGGGCAAGCACAGTGTCAACTTAGAGACTTTCCATCTCTCCTATTTGCCTAATTCTCAAAGCAAAGCAAGCAGCCCCACCCCTTTCCTCCCTCCAGTCTCCAAAGGCCCTCTCCCCACAAACATTCATTTTGATCCACTTGCCTCTGAATAAAAATGTGAGGAAAGTTGGAGAGATGCATCCAGGAGGGTTTCCCAGGGCCCACACCCCTCTGGGCAAGGGTAAAAGTGAAGGGATAGGCTACAATGAAGGAGGTATGTGGGCAGCGTCTGAAAGCCCACGCTGAAGCAGAGGCTACTGTGGTGAAACAAGGAAAGGCCAGATGGGATGCTGAGAGGGCCAGATGGGATTGGAGGCACTGCCCAAGACTATACTGTGCTTCACACTCACCCAGGATCACAGCCCCGATGAATAAGCTGGTCACCACCCGCAGCAGCCAGAACAGCCTCTGAGCCATAACAGGGTGGGTGGGTTTAGGAAGGAGCACCTTCCTTCCAAGTCCACCCTTCCTATTTCCAGACTTGGGGTCATTCGGTCAATTGAGATCAGAGTGCTTGGCACATAATAGGTGCTCAGTAATCATCCGCTGAACCAATAAGTGGGGGAGATCTCTGCTAGGGGTTGAGTGTTGCTTTCTCAGGACAGCAGTCTCTTTACTGAGTCTGGCTGTAGTGAGAGAATCTGGCCCCCTCACTTCAAGGGGCTGGGGTCTCCAGGGCTAGGTTTGTTTCTTACCATTTTGCCCCGAATGCCGGGCAGGATGATGATGAAAGTGACAAGTGCAGTCAGAAAGATGGTGATGATGATGGCCAAGGTGGTGTCCATTGGGAAGGTTGGCTTGTGGCCAGCATAGAATGGGAATGTATATCCAAAAGCAGCCATGTTGGTGGGGTTGTACAGGGGAGGTGAGTGCTGTACAATAACAACAGACATTTATTGAGTGCCCTCCATTCCAGGCACTGTTCTTGGTGCTGAGAATAAACCCGATCAGGTCCTTCTTCTCTGGAGCTCACCAGATTCCACGTTCCTGCCAATACACTGCACCTCAACCATCCATCTTCCTGAGCTTTGGCTATGAGAGAATGAGGGTCTTGGCAATCAGTCTCTGTTGCCCCATGTTCCCTTCCTAACCTCCAGGACCCCTAAATCAGTGCCACCGCTACTCTTGAGGCTTGTCTGCTTCCTTTGGGACTGTCTTAAGAAATATAATTCTTTTTTTTTTTTTTAATCTCCCTCAGGCCTCCAGTACAAGCAGACAGAACATAAAAAGAGCTATATTTAACATCAAGTGAAAGCATAAGGATAAAAGATAGTACGGATTACAGGAAGATTGACTTTCCTCCTCAGTCCCCAAAGGAACAAAGGCCAGACAGCTCTGCTAAGTATATAGCAACATATTTCCAGACCTTGCACTGCCCGCACTGGTGTGTCCAACCTTCTCAAGCACCTGGCTCCTGCTCTGGCAACTCCAGAACAACTGAGCTGAATTAAGTTCACCTCAATAAGCACTGAAGGAGCACCTGCCCTCCACCAGGCACAGCTCTGGGGCCAGAAGTACTTTTACCGCACGCACACATCATCGACCCACCTTGACTTAAATTCCCAGGCCTTATTCCAGCACAAACACTGGCTCAGCGATTCTCTGCCTGTCCCCTGATCTCAGAGCTAGATTGATTCTAGTTTGTCCATTTGCAGATGGGATACTGGGAAATGGTACCAAAACTTGTGCTTTGTTAAATCCAGACAGAATGGATTAAAAAACATGCTATTATTTTATGTACAAGAGAGAGGAAGGAAGGAAGGAAGGAAGGAAGGAAGGAAGGAAGGAAGGAAGGAGAAAGAAAGAAAACTACACATTTAACCATGACAGCCATTCTTGGTAAGATACATCTCAATTTCAGAGACATCAAAATGTGACCAAAAAATGCATCTTACAATCAATGATCCCAGCTCTGCTCATTTCCCTGAGTGTGATCTATACCGGGCCTGGGTTTGCCTAGGAGGTTCCATAATTTATAGTCTGACCAGGTAGTGTCTTGTTCAGTGATATAGTGAAAGAATAATCTTCAGAGTTAAGTAGCTCTGTGTTTGATTTCTGCCTCTGCTTCTTGTAGAGAGTTTTGTTTAAAAATGGGGATGATAATAATGTTTATCTCATAGGGTCATTGTGAGTATAAAGTGAGACTGTGACTGTAAACTGCTAAGAATAGTGCCTGGAACAGAATAATATCAATAAATGGAAGCTACCAGGTTGGGAAGGAAGGGGCATTTTATTACTCCATTGATCTCCAATCCTTCTTGAAGAGAACTGGGCTGAAATCAGTTCTGGGTCTGGTTCCAGTTCTTCATCAACTAATTTAACATTGGGAAGGCAAATGACATGAAACTTGGTTCTTGGTTTCCTTATCTGCAATTGGATATGATGATCTTCAGGTGTCTTCTGGTTCTAAATACTGTGATTCTCCTAACAAAACATTTAGCCCCCAGCTGTTCCCCCTTCGAGGCTGATCATCTCCTTGTGCTCTCCCTGAGGTATCACGATATCAGGCAGAGAGACAGAGAGGCAGTTTTAACTTTTAATCCTGTCTTTTGGGGAAGTCACATAGCCTCTACATCATGGTTTTAACATAAACTTTTGCTTTTTGCTTAACCTGTCAACTCTCCCATCCCAGAGAAATGAGCATCTCTTTTCCATCCGAGCTCTGTCACCAGTCCTGCCTGCCTTCCCCACCACCTTTCTCACCAGTTATCCCCCTTGCTCCCTGCGACTTTGCAGCTTCTCTTCCTCTGCTGGCTCCTTCTCTCAAGGATGTGCTTCAATGCCTCCCATCTGAAGAACACAAAGAAAAAGGACTCTCGTCCTTGACCTTCTGGGTCCCCTCTAGCTACCATCTTATCCCATTCTCGCCCTTTTACAGCCAGGTATTTTGGAAGCATAGTCTCTGTTGGTTCATTTCCACTGCCTTCTCTCCTGCACTCATCACAGTCTGGCTTCTCCCCAGCCCAAATTTCTCCTTTAGGTCCTCAAGTACTAAATCTAAAGAGGAGTTTCTACTTTCATCTTTGTTGACCTCTCCATAGTATTTGACTCTGTGGGCCATTCCTTCTTTCTTCAAACATTTCCTCCTTGGACCTTTATGACATCCTTTGCTAGTTCTTTCTCCCTCTTAAATGTTTATGCTCTCCAGGATTCTGTCTTCACGCTCTTATTTTAGCACTCTTCCTGATTCTCTGGGCAAGCTCATTCATTCCCATAGCATATGTTGCTCAAATTTATGTCTCTAGGTTGATCTCCTGTCTGGGCTCCAAACACAAAAGGGTCGATTACCACCCCTTGGGCTTTTCACTTGGATGTTCCATGGATGCTTCAAGTTTAACAGGTCCCAAACTGAATTCATAGTCTCTTTTCTGCTTTTAATTTTTTTTTTTTTGTTTGTTTCTTTGGTGGCATCACCATCCTATCAATCAAATATGCCAGGGACTTGGAACATCTTCTGAAATATTTCTTAAAACCATCCATGCATTTCATTTCCTTCCCTACTGCCTCTGCCCTAATTCAGTCTTATTCTGATTTGCTTGGTGTCAGGACAATTTTTCTAACAAGGAAATATAATTTATTATTATTTTT
The DNA here is from genome assembly GCF_987537825.1 of Furipterus horrens. Classification (NCBI taxonomy): domain Eukaryota; kingdom Metazoa; phylum Chordata; class Mammalia; order Chiroptera; family Furipteridae; genus Furipterus; species Furipterus horrens. The sequence continues at coordinate 151,083,267 of NW_028327173.1, forward strand.
TTTTGCTCTGGGTAAAATCTAATCTTTTCACAATCACATAGAAAGTCCTTTGTGATCTGGCCCCACTTACCCTTCCATCTCCACCTTTCAGTCAGCCTAA